>NC_059385.1:1790000-2160000 GCF_019703515.2 Myxocyprinus asiaticus | reverse complement strand
ACGACAGTGCAGCACAATATTTCATCTTAGTGTGTTTGTTGCAAAGGAAACATTCACACAGGGATTGTTGAGCTGACTGTAGGGCTGCAGTGATCACCATGACAAATACCCCATTGCGGTGCTGGAGTGCCACTGGCAGTGATGTGCACATCAATGTATCAGCTTATAAAGGACCTTGACAAAAGTTGCCGTGTCTCCTAAAACATTGTTAGTGCATTGGTAATACACTATGTTGCAGTGTCACATTTACGTCAACAGGATGTTTTAATTACAGTTGTTTAAGTAATTTCACTGGCAATATTAAAACTGCTTCTAATGTGTATTTAGTGCGGCTGGAAACATAATCCAGTGACGTCTTCTCTAAAACCAGACAATGTCTTTTGTTTTGTTTTTTGCTTTTTTCCTGTCGAAGAAATAAAAAAAAAACATCTGACGTGGCGTTCAGCCAATGTAGGACTGAACCATTTAATTATTGTCCACTTGTTGCTATATATAAGGAATATTCCGGGTTTAATGCAAGTTAAGCTCAATAGATAGCATACGTATGTGGCATAATATCGATTACCACAAAACAGATAAAAAAAATAAATAAATAAAATAAAAAAACGTTCCAGTGAGGCACTTACAATGGAAGTCAATGGGGCCAATTTCTGGAGGGTTTAAAGGCAGAAATGTGAAGCTTATAATTTTATAAAAGACTGACATACATTAATTCTTCTGTTAAAACTTGTGTATTATTTGTGCTGTGATGTTGTTTAAATCGTCATTTTTACAGTCATTTTTGGGTTTGGGGTTTATGGCGTTGCCATGACAACAAAGTTGTAATATTGTTTAAAACTTTAACCAGAAAAGATTAGTAAGCAATTTTTATCACACTAAAATCATGTTTACACACACATTGTGTCTATACTTTTGAAAAAGTATTTTAACGTTTACGGATTGGCCCCATTGACTTCCATTGTAAGTGTCTCACTGGAACCTTGATTTATGCTTTTTTTAAAGAAAAGGAGGGACGAGTCGAAATACATTTTTTTGTAGTAATCAACATTATGCCACCATCTCTATCGACTTGAGCTGAACAGATGTTGACATTCTGGAACATTAGCCTAGTTTCCATCCACTTTTCGCGCTTTGTTGCGAAATTTGCCGTCTTCTGCCTTTTTCCATTCAAATGGCCTTTTATCGATACAAATGGTGTGCGTGATGACGTCATGCTTAAAAAAAGTTTTGGTTTATCGCAAAAGAAATCTGCCCTTAAGCCGTTTCCATACAGAAATGTGTGTTTAACGCTAATTGTGTACCTTTCGCCTCCCAGATGTCCCTAATTTTTTTCCTCCGAAGTTTTGTATTGAGACAATTCATTGAAATTAATCAGCTTACTGTAATTTCAATTTCACAAACACATGCAATCTGAAGAGGAGGAATTGTGATCAAAAGGGAGCTGTTGCTCTTCTGATAGGACTGTAATATCGGTCCTGATGTTGAGCCTATCGCAGGTTGCCACCGGTTCTGACCCGAAAGCGAATCGTCATGGCCCTGTTCAAGCTGGCAACCTGCATCAAGTAGTGGGGGAAACTTTTGGTCTTAGTATAAGGACCATCCATCGATGTGGGAGTGGCCATTCATTTGTTCTCCTTGCACTTGTCGATGACAGGTGCATGATACGAGATATTTGTGTTGGCACTCCTGGAAGTGTCATGACGCAGATGTGTTTGGAGCATCGGATCTGTGCAGGTATGCCGATAAGACCAGTCCATAACAGTGTGAGTAATGCTTCACTTACAGTAAATTGGCTTTCAAGGATGTATACCTTGTTGTCATGATTAACGCAGGCTAATGATTGGGGTAACTATATTTTTGCGTTAATGCCAATTTTCCAAACCAGTTGTTCACGACATTTGAAGTATCGACATAGAGTTTATGCACTAGAGTTAAACGGAAAAATATTATGTAGACACTTGTGAAATTTTAGCGATAATTTGCATTTCCATAAGCTGTATCGGTAAACTTTTTGATGCGCTACATCTTTTGTCACAACAAAAAAAAAAAAAACTTGGATGGAAACAGCTATTTTTAGCCACATGTCACAAACATGTTACTGACATATAAGGTAGCAATAACGGACATACATTTTAAATTATATTTATATTTAAGTTTTGTATTTATGTTTTGGGTATTTTGTAATATTTTACATGTCTGCTCTGTGTTTAATGACACATTTTTTTTTTTTTCGTTCCAAGACAGTCTGACTTTCCTTCTTCAGCGGAACACAAATGGAAGAGGTTTAGCAGAATCTTCACGGTGATCTTTTCCATATAACGACAGAATATGGTGACCAGAAACTGTCAAGCTCCAAAAAGGACAAAAAGTGTAATACAAGTAGCTCATACAACTTGAGCAATTTTATTCCAAGTATTCTGATGCCATATTGAGTGATTATGTTTTTTTTTTTTTGTCATTTTTGGAGCCTCATAGCTCCTGTTCACGTCTACCATTTTTCAATGGAAACGAGTAGCTTGGACATTCTGCTAAATATCTCCGTTCTACGTAACAAAGTCATATGGGGTTGGAACGACATGGGGGTGAGTAAATAATGACAGATTTTTCTTCTTGGGGTGAACTATCTCTTTAACTTGTCATAAAACCACAGCTCACTCAAGTAGCAAGGAGTGATTTCATGTTTCATCAAGATCGACTGGGTTCACAATTCACTGCACACACAGGAGCTGTGAACCCTGCGAAAAACATCTTGGTCTGAATGAGGGACAATTTTGTCTGTCAGAACATGACGAGAGAAGTTAGCAAGTATTTTGAGTGATGAAAACCCATGAAAAATGATTTCCATGCCAACTACCAGAGACACATCTTGACTGCAGCTCTCGTGGAAAGCGCTCCACAAACATGCATATTTACAGTGCCATGGCAGCTAGAAGCGTTTGCATTACCTCTTTAATTTAGTTGTTGCTGTTAATTATGGTTGCTAAGAGCATGTCCCATAGCAACTGCGGCAAAATTGGCAGTTTATTTAAGAGCCTCAAACACAGCTTAGCAGATAATTGTTCATTAATGTACAGCTTCGTGCATAAATGCGTAACTCCGGCCTTTGTTGTAATACTCACTAATTCAAATGACATTTTGCCACAAAGTCATAAAAGTATGAGCTATGCATGAAATTAAGGACTAAGCTTCTGCCCTTGTGTACTTTTGTACATGCATAATAAAAACTATTAGATGAGACGCAATTCATAAATAAATCCTGGATACAAAGAAGGGGGATTTGCATAAATATCATTGTGTGTTGACAATGGAATGAGACTTATTAATTCATGATGATTAACACACAAGGAACGGCATTTAGAGGGCAAAGTGTGGACGGCATTTAAAAAGTGTGTGGTCATTTTGATAAAAGCAACAAGCCATGTGTAACGGTGGCCAGCTGATAGATAGCTGTGCAATGTGTATAAACCTCATTCTCCTGACCTCAAGAGGTGCACTAGCAATTGATGCTAGGGGCTGTAGCCTTTACCCTCCTTGTTAGAGCACCCGCCTCCCATGCCGGAGACACAGATTCGAGTCCCGTACGGAGCGGGTAGAACAGGAGCGTCACAATGGTGCCGTGACCTGGATGGGAGTGAGGTTTAGGGGAGTGAGTGTAACGGTGGCCAGCTGATAGTTAGCTGTACAATGTGTATAAATCTCACTCTCCTAACCTTAAGAGGTGCACTAGTGACTGACGCTAGGGGCTGTAGCCTTTAGCCTCTTTGTTAGCACGCCCACCTCCCATGCCAGAGACGCCGGTTCAAGTCCAGTATGGAGAGGGTAGAACAGGAGCGTCACAATGGTGCCGTGACCCGGATGGGAGTGAGGTTTAGGGGAGTGAGTGTAATGGTGGCCAGCTGATAGTTAGCTGTACAATGTGTATAAATCTCACTCTCCTGACCTTAAGAGGTGCACTAGTGACTGACGCTAGAGGCTATAGCCTTTAGCCTCCTTGTTAGCGTACCCGCCTCCCATGCCGGAGACGCCAGTTCAAGTCCCGTACGGAGCGGATAGAACAGGAGTGTCACAATGGTGCCGTGACCCGGATGGGAGTGAGGTTTAGGGGAGTGAGTGTAACGGTGGCCAGCTGATAGTTAGCTGTGCAATGTGTATAAATCTCACTCTCCTGACCTTAAGAGGTGCACTAGCGACTGCCGCTAGGGGTTGTAGCCTTTATCCTCTTTGTTAGCATGCCCACCTCCCATGCCGGAGATGCTGGTTCAAGTCCCATACGGAGCGGGTAGAACAGGAGCGTCACACATGTGAGGCGGTGCAGGACATTCATTTTACTACCATTAAAAATATAGTTCACCTAAAAATGCTGTGATTTATTACCGTCATGTTGTTCCAAATCCGTTCCAAAACTTTTCTCTTTCTTTGGACTTGTCCCTCCTCTTCTTTAAAACATTCACGATGCTCTCGTAAGAAAGGCACTTACAATAGAAGTCAATGGGGCCAATCCGCAAACATTAAAATACTCAAAGTATAACTGCAAGATGTAAACATTATGCATGTTAACTGGATTTTAGTGTGATAAAATCACTTACTAGCCAAACCTTTTCTGTGTAAAGTTATAACCAAATTCACAACTTTGCTGCCATGACAATGTAGCGGTGTAAACCCCAAAATGACCATAAAAAGTGATTTAAACTATTTTACAGCTCAATAATACACTATTTTTCACAGAAGAATTAATGTGAGTGTGTGTAAGTTCCTCATATTATGCCACATATGCTGTTGATTGAGCTTAATTTGAATTGAACCTGAAATATTCTTTTAACTACATTAGTTAAAATGAATCACTTTAACAGCACTTATGGTCATTTCAACACATACTAATGCATTTTCAAATTGTAAAGTTGTTTACGCTAACATAATGCAATATGAACTAACCTGAATGAACAATTGTAGTATGTTTGTAGAATAATACATGCTGTAATAAAATATTGTTAATTGTTAGACCATAATACCTAATGCACAGTAATCTTTATGAATACAACCTTATTGTAAATTGTTACCAGTGTGATTATTAAACCGCAAAAGGATGCAATAAAATTAAATAAAAATATACAGCCTGCATGCGATGCTCATGCTGCTCTTCTGAATTATGAATTTAATTATAACATTTAATTAATTATTAACGTTTAATTACAGCCTGAAATATGGAATCCAGAACAATAATAATAATAATAATAATAAAAGATTTGAGTAAAAAATAAAACTGTTTATGCTTGCCAAGAAACGTTGCAACTTGACGCAATAATGTAAAATGTGCGGTTAAAGGTGTGCGTTTATCAATGTTTTGTCGGCTTCTAATATGGACCATCTGATCAGACTTTCGAACAGGAGTTGCCTTTTCTTCTGTCATTGACTTAGAAGTGGGTTTATTCATTCCCACATACACAGTAAACCATTTAAGAGAAATAGGAATTGCTTATCCTACATGCAATTCTGAATAATCGCAATTATTCAACGCTGTCGGCAAAATACTTTCAAGAGAATGTACACAAGCAGGGGCTACACTATACTGACACTGTGGTATAATTTACTTTAAAAGATGTATTTTTCTTCCAACCTACAGCTTTTCAAGAGCACAACATGGATAACATTTTACATTGATGTGTTAGAAGTGCAATTTCACTTTAACAATCACAAACTCCCACCCAAAATCTATTTGTCCAGTGCCAAGCGCCGCCAGTCAAGCAGCAATATCTCATTCTGCCTGTTTCATGCAAATATATTTCAGTCACCGAAACACGGTCACTTTGAACTCATTGCCTAACACACTGCAGGGAAACGTGTAGGAAACAGTGCTGTTGGCAAATGCTTGTGTCGCTGCCTGAGCGCCGCAGCACACCGCCTGCCAAATTAATTCAGTCGACACGACTCGCGCTGAAGTATTATCGTCAGCGAGCAGCAGCTATAATCACACAGACCCCAAATAAACACATGTGCTTCAAAGCTCCTGACGGAAACATCCATAAAACTTTCATTCTCTGTACCTCAAAGAAGAAACTGCTGTGTGTTATTATTAGTGGTGCTTGCCAAGAATTTCAACAAACCCTTAACCCGAAGTATTAAACTTGTGTGTAAATTTGTCCGATGGTGCTATTGACATGAATGATACTTCAAATCACATTGATTGTAAAGAGGTGTGCTATTACTGTTCTAAGCAACTGGGCTTTAGATTTTCACCTGATGGACGATAAAACAGGTGAAAAAATCCCATAGACTTACATTGAACGATCCCAGCCATAGAAACCAGAAAACACAATATATCCTCGTTTCACCATCTCATACTGTTATAACGACTTGAGACCAATTTGGAATAAAATAAAGACTTGGGGGTGGACCCTTTTGATTTGGGCAAGTAAGCAAAGACCTAGCAACCACTCAGAAAACCCTAGTAACCACCTACAGTAGCAACGCCCTAGCAACTGCATTGCAAGGCATTGCAAATCACTCAGCGAGTGAATCTCACAAAACCTGTCAAGAATATATATATTTACAGTATATATATATATATATATATATATATATATATATATATATATATATATATATATATATACATACAGTACACTCAGTGATCACTTTATTAGGTACACCTAATCAGCCAATTGTGTGGCAGCAGTGCATAAAATCATGCAGATACGGGTCAGGAGCTTTAGTTAATGTTCACATCAACCATCAGAATGGAGGAAAAAATGTGATCTCAGTGATTTGGAGTGTGGCATGATTGTTGGTGCCAGATGGGCTGGTTTGAGTATTTCTGTAACTGCTGATCTCCTGGGATTTTCATACAAAACAGTCTCTAGAATTTACTCCGAATGGTGCCTAAAACAAAAAAACATCCAGTGAGCGTCAGTTCTGTGGACGGAAATGTCTTGTTGATGAGAGAGATCAACGGAGAATGGCCAGACTGGTTTGAACTGACAAAGTCTACGGTAACTCAGATAACCGCTATGAACAATTGTGGTGAGAAGACTCAGGTTAAATTTGTTTATCATTTTGTTATTTTTAGCTGTGGATTCAGTAGTGTCATTGTAGATTCGGTTGCAGTGGAGTGCCGCTGCTGGAAAGCGATGCAGGAAACACTGGCCTTTAATTTTTTTGTATTACAGGATTTTTTGGGAGGTAAAAATGTGCCTAACTGACATGAAAATAATCATAGAAAATCATGAAAAGTCATTATGCAAAAAAACACAATGGTCCTAAAATAGGTTTCCTTTTCTTTATAATTGCTTTAGAATATAATACTTTATATAATATTTTTTTTCTTTTGATTTGGGGTGAAATGTGACCTGGAATTGTTTTCGCAAGATTCACCACAGAACACATTAGCATCTGCAAAACAAAACCCAGGCAACCAGCCATGACAACCTAGCACTGTGACAGCACTCACATTTTTATTGAATTATAAATGATCATTAAAGCCAAAATATTAAAAGCCAAAAGATGAAAGCCAATATATTCTGATGTGCTCCACCAGCAGAGGCTCATGCCTAACTCCCGTGAAAATATAAATGATCAAATATAAACTTTGATACTGAACGCAAAGTGCTCCGGCTTCACTTTAAACGATCATGTGATGGCAAATATTTCTGGTCATAGCGGTTCTTCTTAATGCACATGCTTACTGTATTTCTGTGGAGTGATAAAATGATTAAACGAAATTTCAAAGGTTTTGCTTCATGAGAAATAAGGGCTTCTGGGTTTAATCACAGAGCATTAAAATAACGTGTGAAAGTGAAGAAATTAGGACAGAAATATTTTACTATTGCATATATAATATAATATAATATAATATTATATAAATGTATAATTTATTTTTATGAAAAAGGAAAATATAAAATATGAGTTCCAAAACCAACAGTGTAAATGTAAAATGTACCAAAACTAAAGTTGACCAAAAAGAGATATATTTTAATATTTCAGACATCGTGTCTGAAGTTTTTAAATCTTTAAAAGGAAATCATACATCCTTATTTTATTATTTGATTGATATATTTAAAGTTGAAATATGTAAAAATGACTTCTTAAGGTGTATAAAGCACACATGCACCTTAAGAAATATGACAATAATTATTCACATTTACATTTACATTTATTCATTTGGCAGACGCTTTTATCCAAAGCGACTTACAAAAGAGGAAAACATAAGCGAATCATCTTAAGGAGACAGAGGTACGAAATGTGCCATATTGCAAAGTTTCACCAGCATCAGAATAGCATTCAAAACAGAATAAAGTGCAACAAGATTTATTTATTTATTTATTTATTTTTTTTATTTTTTTTGTGACTGGTTAAGTGCTCATGGAACAGATGTGTTTTTAGTCGTTTTTTGAAGACAGAAAGTGAGTCTGCTTCACGGATGGAGTTGGGAAGGTCATTCCACCAACGTGGTATGATGAAGCTGAAAGTCCGGGAAAGTGTTTTGGTGCTTCTTTGTGTTGGTACAACAAGGCAACCGACCGCAGGCTTCTAGTGGGCGCGTAGCTCTGCAGAAATGATTTTAGGTATGCTGGAGCAGACCCAGTGACTTCTGTATGCCAGCATCAGAGCCTTGAACTTGATACGTGCATCAACCGGCAGCCAGCGGAGAGAGACAAGGAGTGGTGTAACATGCACTCTCTTTGGTTCATTAAAGACCAGACGTGCTGCTGCATTCTGGATCATTTGCAGGGGTCTAATTGCGCATGCAGGGAGGCCTGCAATGAGAGCATTACAGTAGTCCAGTCTAGTTATGACAAGTGACTGAACAAGAAGATGTGTGGCATGTTCAGAGAGGAAGGGTCTTATCTTCCTGATATTGTAGAGTGTAAATCTACATGATCTTGTGGTCTTTGAGATGTGGTCTGTGAAATTGAGTTTGTTATCGATGGTTACCCCTAGATTTCTGACTGTTTTGGAAGGCGTTACTGTAGTTGCACCCAGCTGCACGGTGATGTTGTGTTCAACAGCAGGGTTGGCTGGAAAGACAAGGAGTTCGGTCTTGGCTGGGTTGAGTTGCAGGTGGTGCTCCTTCATCCAGGCCGAGATGTCTTTCAGGCAGGCAGAGATTCGAGCAGTCACTGTGGTGTCGTTGGTCTGGAAAGACAAGTAGAGCTGCGTGTCATCAGCGTAGCAGTGGTAAGAGAAACCATGTGCCTGAATGATAGGTCCCAGTGATGTTGTGTATATATAGAAGAGAAGTGACCCAAGCACTGAACCCTGAGGTACCCCAGTAAGTAGCTGATGTGGCTTGGACACCTCACCTCTCCAGGCTACCTTGAAGGACCTACTGTACCTGAGAGATAGGAATTAAACCAGTCAAGCACAGCTCCTGTGATGCCCAGTGAAGAGAGGGTGGAGAGAAAGATCTGATGGTTGACTGTGTCAAAGGCTGCAGAAAGGTCCTGCAGAATTAGGACGGATGATCTGGATTCAGCTTTCGCCTGTCTCAGCCCACTCAGTGACAGACAGCAGGACAGTCTTGGTGGAGTGTCCACTTTTGAAGCCTGACTGATTGTCATCCAGCAGCTTGTTCTGTGAGACTTCTGTGTGGGATTTAATACTTCTGGAGTTATAGGCAGTCCAACATTGAAAATAACAACACACAGAGTGTTTTTCAGCATTTTTGGACTTCACATCATTGGCATATAATGCAACAAGGGCTGTTAAAGTCATCTTATTTTAGTAATAGATCTACCAATCTCTGTGTAAAAATAAAATAATGATGCTGACACCTTTCTAAGGTTATTTTTTGACCTGTAGTTTTGATCCAAAATCATACACGAAACTTTCAGTTTGACCACCCCCCCCTCTACAGAATGATGGATTACTCAATAAATATTGATCTATGGCATTTACCATTTATGTTGAACTTTCTTTAGAAAAAGTTTTAACAAAATCAAAAAATTCAGTCAGGGAAGTTTCTGCAATGTGGCTGATTTGACGTGGAGTAACCCTGTTGTTCCATCCACAGGTCAGCGTGTGAATAATGTCGCTGTGGAGCTTCAGTGGTCATTTGCATGAATGTTGTGAAAATCCATTCCTGCAAACATGCAGAATGACTGCACCATTCTTCAAAGCAACACATGACTGTGTCACAGAAGCCCTCTGGACCATGAACACGCACAAGAACCTTCATTCACACGCATTAATCTCTGCATTCAATGAACGAGCATGTCAAACCAATGCATAGACCCAATGAATACTGAATCATATTTCAGAATATAAACAAACTGCTTGGGTGGCGAGTTTGCAGAGTAAGATGGACAATACCAGAGTAAGAGAGCGATAGAAATGCACCTTATTTACTATTACTGGCTGCAGGCATTTTTTGAACATTTGCATCATTATTCTATACATCGACTGCCGCACACCGCCAACACGCACAACATCATAATCACAAAGTCCAAATGTCTGCAGATATTTGAGATTGCATGTCGAATAATGCAGGAACAAACCACAGCAGATTGCTCTGATACATATCTTCTGAGAAATGCCCTTGTTTGCGATGCAGTCTTGACATTCAGAATCACAGTTTATTTCCTCATTTATGCAATATGTCAGTTTGATTAGAGCATACGGCCACAGTGTGCAGTGTGAGCAGTGCATGTTACATTCTCACTACGTTCATGTCAATTCACGCTGCCGTTCAGGTGGAACGAAATCTCCTGTGCGGAAAGCCCCGCACCACAGTCGGAATGGTACAGTCCGCATTATCGTTTGCAGGATATGACACGCTGAATTGCAATATTGCAGATGAATATTGCAGGACGATTTGACTGCAGTATGTGTTGTGTTTGAATAGTACGAGTCAAAGAGCATAGATTTGTCTTGAACATTGGGGATGGGGGTTGCAGCGTGAAGCATTTCCATTGATCATGGTATAAATATTGGGGGTGGGGGGGGTTGTGCTTGTTTTGATTATTGGGGGGGTTACCTCCCCCCCATCCCCCGCTGAATCTACGCCACCTGGGTATGGCGTGATATCTTATTACGTTACTGAAACATTTCTGTACATCTGATCGATGGTAATTTATATAAATGGTGAAGATCATATAGTAATCCTGAATTAGATAACAGGGTTTTTCATATTGCACACTTTGCATATTTCCTAAACTGAACTGACAGTGATTTAAATTGTGTTCGAAATTTATGACAAATCAAGCCTGGGGGTTGTCTTAGATCTAATATGAAATATGATCACTGACATGAAAAAAAAAGTGATTTAAAATGTTTTTTGAAATGCTTTTGCTTCAGTATGTCCACATCTATGACTGCCAATATTATGTTTTGGTCTTTAGCAGTATGTAGGCAACACCTCTTTAAAATGATGCCAAATAAGTTTCTTTGGTCACAAAGCTATGTCGAGTACCAAACAACACAAAAAAGTGTTTTCCTGAAAAATCGAATCTTTTTATCAACTCCAACAGAGCTGAAAGCTAGAAGTTCTTCAGATGAACTGAATTCTGTTGTATTGTAATGACAAATGAATTTACCATTGGTGTCCTTTCTAACTCTATTTTTTGTGATCATTGTGCATTGTGTGTAAATTTGCATTTGGCAGGTATTTTTATCCAAAGTGACTTACAATGCATTCAAGCTACACATTAAATCAGTATGTGTTTTCCCTGCGAATCAAACCAACGACCTTGGCATTGCTAGAGCCATACTCTACATAAATCTATCTATCTTTCTGTCTGTCAGGCCTTGCAAAAACAAAGATATCTAATTTAAATGTAGATGCATTTGTGCCGTACTGAGCACATAAAACAAAATGGCAAAAAATCTATCAGCAGGGACAAACTTCCAAAGTTAACTAGTTAAACTTTGACCACCTCCCGCATCAGGGCTTGCCCACATATTTATAAGCATTTTTCCCGTTCATTTCTTTCATAGGGATTTCATAAAGTTGTGCGCCTTGAACCAAACCAACCAGCTCTGAGGTGAATCAAAACATTACAAACTTTGATATGAAGCAAAAAAAGTAGTTGAAAATCAGACAAAAAGACAAAAGGGACAAGACTGTGTACTTTAATGTCTTTAATGAGGGAATAAACTACAATCCCACGAAGCACTGCGGATGATGTAATCGAATTAAAATCAATGGAAAAATATAAAACTATTGAATTGAAGTTGTTGATTATAAGTATAGAAACAACATATTTAAAGCATATTTCAAAATATTCAGATATATGCAAATATATAGCTAGTTTGAGTGATTATTGCAAGAGACTTGATTGTGTCATTCACAGTGCATCGTGGACTCTCGATTCATCAAGCTCTTTTGGCGCGCTTTGTTTGCCGTGATCATGGGTTGTGTAGTTCTTCAGCAGGAATTCTGCCATTAAAAACAATTTTTACAAATGAAGTTGAAATAATGTGGATTGATGCCTTCAACAGAAGCATATACCATTGATTAACAACCTCAGAGCTCACGGTAGGGTCTGTCATGAAAAGGTTATAAGTTATCATTAAAAATCTATTCCCTCTGTGGAAAGAAATTAATGGGATTTTTACTTCCTTGCACTCTATTGTATTTACTCAACTGTTGCCATGACAGTAGAAGACGATGTTTGATGATGACACTTTTCCGAATGTAACAATGCGTAAAATCGAGCTATAAGTGCTCATGCTCACATACTTTCTTAAAGTTTGTTTTGGGCCTTGAGTGTGTCAGTTTATTTCTGCAGTAACAGCTGAATAACATCACATGATGATCACATGAATCTATGAAGCGTGATGAAGCTGTTGTTGTGCTGATGTTGACGCACATCTGTTCTCACGGCCAGGATTATTCACATTCAAAGGCTAGCGCTTTAATACTTCTACCAGAACGCCACTTTCAGCACATTTCAAAGACAAGAGAATTTGTTTGTTTCTTTCAATGGCACAATGGATATGACTGTATAGAGAAAAACCAAAGTAGAACTCCAAAACTTATTTAAACTCAACATAACGTCAAAATAGATTCACTTTGTAATGCACATTCCTGGTCTTATCGTGCTTGATTCATCAGTTCACGTTATTCTTAAGAAAAACAATTGTCTTTCCTTGGGGTGACATCATCCTTTCCTTGGGGTGACATCATCAAACCCTCTTATTTTCAACCACCTGTCATACAGAGACATTTTACACCATCTTATCAACTGTTTTCTTCTTTAAGTGTTCTTGTGAGGTTTTGAATATAGGCAGCTGCTCATCTTATACTGTTCAGAAGACATCGATTTTCTCATTCACAAATCCAAGGCAGAATGTCAGGGAAAATCAAAGTACTTTTAAACATTCGACAAACAGCCAAGAATAACTCTTCTCCTGGCATGAGAAAAGGTCTTCGAAGAAGCAATGATCTAAAGTGGAATGCAGCCTGATTCCTCAGCTGAGAACAGAATTCCCAGTGAGTTTGTTTGAGCACAGTCACGTGAACCAATTAGAAAATCTGTTTTTGAGGAACAAGAACATTGAGCTCCAATAACATGTCTGCAGTTATTGATCAAACAAAAAGGAAAGAAATGTCAGTGGTTTCATTGTCCTTCAGGTGAGTTTGGCCTTTTGTTTCAAATCCTATTAAAGACAATCAGAGCACTCGTACTGTCTATCATGTTGTCAAAATATCACAGGTAAAAATGGCACCTGTAGCATCATTTTCATACAGAATCCAAAAGAGCTCTCGAAAGCTCTCTTCAAGCTGGTCTCATCAAATAACATTACTGTAGCTACATTTATGCTAAATTATTTTTATGTGGCTCATTGTACGCATTTTATCAGTTTCCTGGTGAAATAAACACTGGAGGTGCTACAGCAACAATGACTTTTATTTACTTTCACACAAATCACTAGTAAAACGTCAGATCATCAGTTCATAAAAACGTACTTTCCATCCAGTTCCTCACACAATGCTATCTTATGACATCTAAACACTTTTAGTGTAGCGCATGACTCACTTTAGCGTTTGCATTACGTAACCTACTACATTTACAAGCTTTTTAGTGTGATCAAATTGCACGGTTGCTCAACTGATAGAGTGTTGCACTTGCCGCATTGTCTTTCAGACTTAACATTGTTTGGAAGAAATGCCTTACAACTTCCACTAAATTCCATCACCTTGGTTACAAGCAGGAGAAGACCAGGCTGATCTTAGATCTAAGAGAATCAACAGACCAGTCAGTGAGGGCTTGTCAAGCCCAGGTCCAAACAGCCCGGAAAGCAGAGGAGGTTGCAAACAGGGCAGACTGAAGACTGAAGCAACTAGAGATTGTTGGAAGAACCCAGTCATGAAGAGCAGGCCTTGGATGGGGTATGGCTCCGAAATTATGGTCAACATCCTCTAAAAAACAGAAGAAAGCGATGGCGGTGACAGAAGTAACTAGGATGGAAGAGAAAGTGTATATTATACGAGCAGTCAGCCAGCAGCAGCAAGGGCGCTGGACAGTATGGGAAGGTGCATCTAATAGAGCTTTAGGTTGGGCTGAAATGTGGAAGATACCCCAGGCCCCAAGTTTTCTAATAAGATCCACCTATGACACTCTTCCATGCCCTGGAAATTTCTCGCTGTGGTATGGTAAAGAGGAGAGTTGTCCCCTCTGCGAGGCCCCAAGTGCAAATCTGCAGCACATGTTGGCTGGGTGCAAGACCACCTAGGCACAAGGACGGTAGAGGTGGCAACATGATCAGGTTCTGCGACAGCTGGCAGAGATCCTAGAGGTGTGTTTAATAAAGGCCAACAATAGGCCATCATGCTCCTCAGGGGAAGTACATTGAGTTTGTTAAAAAGGGAGGTGCTAGCACGGAGGGAGGAAAGGTCAATCCTGGCACATGGAAGTGACTGGTCAATGGTGGGTCGACCTTGGCCGACAGCTAAAATTTCCTTCTGAGATCGCCATTACCTCCTTGAGGCCGGACATAGTGTTATGGTCGGCATCAGCTAGTAAAGTCATAATGATTGAACTTACTGTCCCATGGGAAGTGGGACTGGAGGCAGCCTATGAGAGGAAGAAGCTCAGATATGCTGATCTGCCGAGTGCAGGGAAAATGGATGGAGGGCTTCCACTTACCCTGTGGAGGTCAAGTGTCGAGGTTTCATTGGAACATCAATGCAGCACCTGTTAAAAGACACTGGAATCTTGGGATCAGCGTTGAAGAAGTCTCTGAAGGAAATGGCAAAGGAAGCAGAAAAAGGGAGATTCTGGCTATGGTTAAGAAGGAAGGATGAAAAGTGGGGTGTGCAGAAGTGAGAAAGTAGGAATAGAGAACAATTGTGATAAGTGGTGAGGTAGTATGTAGAAGAGGAAAGGGGTGGGGAGGGATTATTTTTCCGGGGGTTTCTGGAGAGGGATGACGTAGTCTCGCAGCTCGCCTCTCAGGGACATATTGAACACTAGTTGTATGGTATGTCTTGACGGGAAAGGAGGAATGTCTTGATGGAAAAACAAGAACGAGAGGCAATTGAAAGGATCTGGTGTGCAGCTGCGGGGGGTGGCAGGGAGACATCCTTGATGTTCAATGGGACGAAACATCGGTGATAGGTGGCTCCCAGCTGATGACCCTGTAGCTGGACAACTGAAGGCACCGCCAGAGGTGCGGCAGATAGTAATGCCCAACAGGTTAAGAAATCTACTTGTGCATCTGATTAAAGGACCGGGATATGAGTCCTGAAGAGCACCCGAGTCAACACGTGAGCCAAAAGTGTCATAGAAGCACTGCAAAATGACAACAATTGTGTTTTTTATCTCACAATTGCTTTTTCGGAGACTATCAGTTAGGTTTAGGTTGAAGGTTTAGGGTAGGGTAATTGGTTTTGTTAATTTAAAACTAAATAAAGGACTAAATTTTTTAAATCTCATCCATTTGGGAGAACATTTAACCCACTTTTAGCGCCACTCAGTGGACACTTCACCTCGGACCTGCCGCAATACATGTAATGAACCATATAATGTCATTTTGCAACAGTGCTGCCACAGTCTCATATTTTTGTCAGATCAGGCTGCTAAATGTCAATGTTTGTCTAAGCACAGTTTGAGATATTGTTGAGATCTCTTCTGAAATTCTAGAGGAGTCACTCTCCATTTAAACTAATTGGGCCATCTAGAAGAAACAATTGAGATGATTTAAGAGATCTTATTTCTCTTATGGGAAACACAAATATTTCAAACAGTCCCCTAAAGGAACAAACCAACAATGTTTCAAGCCATTCTGCATTCTCCAATTTTAAACAGTCTTCTATCTTGATACTGCTGGCGTCATTAGCAAAATATAATGGTGAAGTAATACCTCATCCAATATCCTGTACTAAGCAAATGGAGCTCTTATGAGTATTTGAAAGTCAGCAAATATATCAGCTAAATTAGTAAATAAGCGTGTAAAGGAGCTACGATCAGCAAAACCCAAAGACGAACGCAAGACTTTCACCAGGACGAAAGCAGCAGAGCTCTGACATGGATAACCTTGTAGAGGTGATAAAAGCATGAAAAATTGCATTGTATTTGTTCTTTAAACACACAGCAGATGTGCTGAAGCAGCGTTTATGGCGCATCGTGCTCGGCTTTGTTTAATTGTATTGATTTCATTACACAGGCATGTTCTCTGGTCTTTCTAAACACACCCTTGCACACAAACAACTTATTAAATTATTCATTGCATCCGCTTTACAAATGAGAAATTTAATATATTTAAAAAGGAAAACAACAACCTAATAGATCAAATGTGCTGATAAAGTAAACACAGACTGAACTAGTGAGAAATAAGTAGTATGTCCAGCTCAGAGCGTCTAATCTATATGTGCAATCTTTCTATTACCTGCTCTATGAATTGGCGGTGCCACTGAATAACAACGTTATGCTAATGAGATTTCTTCATTTGCCTGCAACCGACTGCTCACAATACAAAATAAATTATAAAAATAAAACTGTCGACAGCAAGTTAATAGGTCAAATGTGTGGATGTTGATAGTCTTGGTTTGACATCTCTGCAGTCAGTAAAGATATACCATGGCCCTTCTGTGTGTGTGCAGCCAGTTGAACTTTTTATCATTAAGTATGTGACTTGGGTTTTTAAGATTTTTACAGCCGTCAAAGCCCAAGCCTCATTTGCACAGTCTGTTAACCGGTTAGTCCATCTCAAAGTATTGTGCTGGACCCCTAAATCACTTCAAATCATTACGTGACACCGCTGGTGAACTCCACATAGTTATTCCAGCCAAATTCACTCAGACGTATATTATATGGGTATATATACCTGTATATATATATATATATATATATATATATATATATATATATATATATATATATATATACTGGTGGCCAAAAGTTTGGAATAACATACAGATTTTGCTCTAATGGAAAGAAATTGGTACTTTTATTCACCAAAGTGGCATTCAACTGATCACAATGTATAGTCAGGACATTAATAATGTGAAAAATTACTATTACAAACTTCTTAAGCTACTTCAAAGAGTTCTCATGACAAAATCCTCCACGTGCAGCAATGACAGCTTTGCAGATCCTTGTTATTCTAGCTGTCAGTTTGTCCAGATACTCAGGTGACATTTCACCCCACACTTCCTGTAGCACTTGCCATAGATGTGACTGTCTTGTCGGGCACTTCTCACGCACCTTACAGTCTAGCTGATCCCACAAAAGCTCAATGGGGTTAAGATCCAGAACACTCTTTTCCAATTATCTGTTGTCCAATGTCTGTGTTTCTTTGCCCACTCGAACCTTTTCTTTTTGTTTTTCTGTTTCAAAAGTGGCTTTTTCTTTGCAATTCTTCCCATAAGGCCTGCACCCCTGAGTGTTGTCTTTACTGTTGTACATGAAACTGGTGTTGAGCGGGTAGAATTCAATGAAGCTGTCAGCTGAGGACATGTGAGGCGTCTATTTCTCAAACTAGAGACTCTGATGTACTTATCCTCTTGTTTAGTTGTACATCTGGTCTTCCACATCTCTTTCTGTCCTTGTTAGAGTCAGTTGTCCTTTGTCTTTGAAGACTGTAGTGTACACATCTTCAGTTTTTTGGCAATTTCAAGCATTGTATAGCCTTCATTCCTCAAAACAATGATTGACTGATGAGTTTCTAGAGAAAGCCGTTTCTTTTGTGCCATTTTTGACCTAATATTGACCTTAAGACATGCCAGTCTATTGCATACTGTGGCAACTCAAAAACAAACACAAAGACAATGTTAAGCTTCATTTAATGAACCAAATATCTTTCAGTAGTGTTTGATATAATGGCAAGTGATTTTCTAGTACCAAATTAACAATTTAGCATGATTACTCAAGGATAAGGTGTTGGAGTGATGGCTGCTGTCTAGATTTGATCAAAAATGACTTTTTTCAAATAGTGATGGTGCTGTTACATCAGTAATGTCCTGACTATACTTTGTGATCAGTTGAATGCCACTTTGGTGAATTAAAGTACCAATTTCCTTCCGAAACAGCAAAATCTGTACATTATTCCAAACTTTTGGCCGCCAGTGTATATTACATATATATATATATATTAAAAATATCATGATTATTTGAGTCAAGTATATAAAGAAATTTTCTCAGAGTTACAACACATGACCCGAACAAAATGTGTCTTTTCATATACAGTATACAGTATATATATATATATATATATATATATATATATATATATATATATATATATATATATATAATTTACAAATTGTCATGAGGGTCTCAAGAGGTGCTCTCTGTTGTATATTTTTGTTTTGTTACATGGCAACAAAATGACGATCTACATGTTGGTAACATCACATGACTTTTATTTGGTTGACAAAAGTTTTTCAAATATTAACATTTTAAAATAAAATTGTTTCATTGCTTGTTTTTATTATTATTATTTTTTTTTTATAATTCATATTAATAAAAGATTATTCTGTACTACTCATGCCAACATTTCTTTTTTCATGAATTGCAGCTTTTTAATGAGTATCTAACTATTAGTATTATTTTTTACTGTTTCTGGATGGTTACACCACTTAGGTATTTTTTACTTTAAACCCCAGAAAAATTGCACAGATTAATCCTTGTGTGGTCTTTTTCACACAATAATGGAAATAAAACGTGTTTAATCGCAGGGCACAGAATGTCATTACATTTTCTGCAACAATTCACACTGTAACAGATCAAGACGCTTGGTGTTTGGTTACATGAACAAAAGAAAAAAACAATTTGACTCTTTTCACTCAGTTGAATATGTCTAGCTGGGCTTTGTGTGCACAACTCCTTTGAGATTAAATGTCCCATTTTAAAGAGCTCCAAAATAATTACTTCTTATGGTCGTATTATATTTCATTCCTTTCTTGTTATGATGCACTGGATAACCTTCTGAGATTCTTTCATGAGCACTTGATTATTAACTATTGTTCTAAGCAGCATTGTGGCAATTAACATGTTGCTTTCCAGTTAGTTTCGCCAGTCAGATCACTCACTCACGGGCAGCTATTTACTAGTCATTAAACAACAGCTCTTGTGTATTTTGAATAGGCAAAGACCAATTTTTCAAATTCATAAAGCCTGGTCCACTTTGCAGCTTATTCTACTGCCCACTTAGGAGCCTTCACATGTGTCTTTGCACACACACAAAAAAAGCTTAGAACGCATGTGTCTCAAAATGTGTTTTTAGCAACTGAAGTTCTTTTTAACATGACAAGTGTCTAAAAAACACTGCACTGATGTGCCAGACGCTGAAAAAACAGTAAGACATGGCTCAATGTTCAAAGACACCCTCCTAGTGCATGTGTACATAATAGGCAAATGCGCATTCGGTATGAACGGCCCCTTTCACAGGAACAGACTCTGTGACATATTTCTAAATCAAACAGTCACAGTTTATTTGGTTTTTATGTGCCATTTAGGCAAGTTCATCTGAAATAGCTGATAGCACAACAATAGGCTACCATAAGAACAACTCGTGCAACTAATTGCGAAACAGTGTTGTCCACAACCGACAAAACAAAAGACCTAGAGGTCGACCAATAGTGTATTTTGCTAATATTGTGAAAGTAAGGTGGTGGAAAAGGCCGATAGTTTTTAAAATTGATTTACAGAATTCATAGAATGTTAAAAAAGGTTTTTCCTTACCATGACGGGCACAGACACTGAGGCTACAAGAGCCCAAAATTAACAAAATCCCAGCAGTTTATTGTGCAAACAAAACCACAATAATAACCAAAGATTTGATGCATAACGCTGGACTTTTAACTATAAACAAGCCTGAAATACACTTACTTATTTTGAAATGACGGAGACTTGGCTGTGTTAAAATCCTCTATATTTAAAAAAAAAAAAAACATTCTCCCCAATTTGGAATGCCCAATTCCAAATGCGCTCCAAGTCCTCGTGGTGGCGTAGTGACTCGCCTCAATCCGTGTGGCGGAGGACGAATCTCAGTTGCCTCCACGTCTGAGACCGTCAATCCACGCATCTTATCATGTGGCTTGTTTTTATAGACAAGCCACATGATAATTCATACTAATAATAGATTATTCTGTACTACTCATGCCAACATGGCGCGTTACCGCGGAGACATAGCGCGTGTGGAGGCTTCACGCTATTCTTCGGGGCATCCACGCACAACTCACCACGCGCCCCACCGAGAGCGAGAACCACATTATAGTCACCACGAGGAGGTTACCCCATGTGACTCTACCCTCCCTAGCAACAGGGACAATTTGGTTGCTTAGGAGACCTGGCTGAAGTCACTCAGCATACCCTGGATTCAAACTTGTGACTCCAGGGGTGTTAGTCAGCATCTTTACCCGCTGAGCTACCCAGGCCCCCAAAATCCTCTATATTTAAGTATTTACCAAATTAAGCTTTTTATAGCCTACATTCAGTAGATTAAAACTATTGGCAACTATCGGCATAGATTTTTGCAGATAACCAATAGTTCCAAAAGGCAACTATCGGCACCGATTAATCGGTAAATCCTACTGCTAAAAAAACAAAAAACCAGAAGAAATTATTAGAAATGTGTGTAGACTTTGTAATCATAAATCATGTCTGTCCAAAAGTAAAAAGCACTGACTATTTCATACACATTTAATGCAGAAAACAAATAAGCAGACATTTTTAGAAAATAGTTTAGTTGCTGCCAGGGCTGGATTGGTAATCTGGCATACCGGGCATTTTCCTGGTGGGCCGACGCACTTTGGGGCCGATCAGGGGTGGACTGGCCATCGGGAGAACTGGGACTAAGCTAAAATGAGCTGCCGCGTTATGCAGAACAGGCCACAAAACGTCGCTGCGATATGCCGAAGGAGGCAGCGATATGCAGAAAAGGACAGCAACACCCCATCCCCACCCAAACAACTTTTGGGCCAGTTTCTCTGTAAAATCCTGGGCCGATTTCACTTCCCAGTCCACCCCTAGTTGCTGCCAAGAGCCTCAAAGAAAACACTGAATATCTCTCCAAGGTTTGATGGCACTAAACTGGAAAACTTTGGCAAATCCACAGATTCATTTTTCCTTCAGAATGGCTCATTCATCAACCCAGTATCTTATTAACACAATTTCATGTCCAAGTAGACTGGAAGTCCAAAGCACCTGGACCGTGTTTTTGCCATTGACCTTTTCAAGTCAAAGAAAATGTTATCCTTAGAGTTTTCACTTGGTCACACATCACCGTTGTAGTGTCTCTAGGATTTGTTCACTTATTCACTAGCCTATTGTTGTTCTTTCTCATGGGACATAAGACTACATGAACTCTATACATCTGAGAGTTTGATTTGCCATACATTTTCTAGATGATTATAACAATGTATTCTCTGCCCTCATAACTGAACCTACAAATAAACTTAACATTGAGATCCTCAAGAGGAGGCTATATTTACAGAATATTATGTCGGAATATTTGGTATTGTGCACATATTGATGGAAATCTTTCTTCAGAATTGTAACAAAACCGTAACAAAATGCGGATAACACTAAGGTGGATGGGTTATTTCTCAGAACTAGCTCAGGATGAAGTTTGAGACTGGAGTTCTCGGTTACGTTACATTTCTCAGGCATCTACTTTGCTAAAATTAATTTAGAGGAATAAAAACCTCCACAAATGAGTCAATTGTTGAGAGAGGTATAAAATGAGTGTGGATGGCATAGCTCAGATCATTGTCTCTTGGAAAAATTTGATGAGAAATGTTTGAGTTCATTTTGAGATCTCAGACTTTGGTATCTTGTCAGATCTGAGCACAGTTTGGGACGTTGTTGAGATCTCTTCTGAAACTCCAGAGGAGAACAAACATCTGAGAAGCAGGAGACTTCAGCAAGTCTCCATTTAATCTTGCTGCTTTTTAGTAGAAACAGTTGAGATATTAAGTATGGGTTCACTTCATCAATATTCACAGAACTCGCAAATCTGTTGTGCATTTTAAAGCGTGAAGGTTGAAATCTCCCCTTTGAAGCTGTTTCAACAGGAAGAAAAATTGCATTAGAGGGATAAAAGGGACATCAAACAGTTGTGTGCCAAGGAGGTCACCTCTCTAGTGTGCACTGATAAGTTGTCTGTGGGGAAACCAAGTTACCAGGCCGCTCTGCACCAGAGGACAGCGGAGTTTAGTGTGGGAAGCTGTACTTGATCGATCGTTGACTCCTTCATAGTTGTCCTTAAGACAGATGCTTCTCTGTGCTCAGTGGGATTACATAAACTGATCTTTCTGAAGCCGGTGAAATGCTCGAGCTGCAGTTGAAATTGAGTTTTAAGGTATAAAAGTGTCTGTCAGTTCTTCTTACAGTGTACGTTCCAACAAAACACTGCAGTTGAGATATCAAAAGTGTTTGAGAGCGTTTGAATAATCCTTGGAATTTGGACTTGGAAGACTGTGGTTCGAGAGCAGTCAAGCACGCAAGTGACACATAAGACAAAAGTTTCATAGATGCGACATGAAATGACATGGTTGCCTTAGAACAGGGGTCCCCAAACTTTTTGCTGCCAGGGCCAGGTAACTATGCTATGTGGGGCAAAAGTGAGCCTATGGTATTTTTGTCACAGAGATTAATATTCTGCTTTTATTACAGGAATAATTTTACTATTAAAGTCCATTCACAAAACATAATTGTAATAACTGGTAACTTTATTGTATGTAGACACTTCTTAGCAACTTGCTTTAAGGTAGGCCAACTTTGTCATTGCATACATGCTATCGCTGTTCACTGACTTGTGCATGCCAAGACAGATTTTGATTATTCTCAGTGAAGAGTCTTTTTAATCTGTTCACCAAAAAGAATCGTTCAGATTAGTTCATTGATTTGTTCATTGTCCACTTTTGCAAATTATGCTTTTGCACCTGTACATGGTGCCAAATGACCATCTTTTACCCTTTGAACGAGGAAAAAGCAGCTTATTCAGTTATTCACGATCGGAAAAAAACAAATTACCAATTATTAAAATTTGCGTCACAACAATTCTGCTAAGAGACTTCAGCAATGCAGAGTGTTTAAGCATCATAAACACATTGCAGACGACATCACTGTCATCGGCCTCATCTGAGATGACGATGCGTCTGCATACAGAAGGGAGGTTGAACAGCTAGCTGGCTGTCTAGTGCAGTCAAAACAACCTTGAGCTGAACACGCTCAAAATGGTGGAGATGATTGTGGACTTTAGGAGGAATACCCCAACACTGACCCCCCTCACCATTCTAAACAGCACTGTGGCAGCAGTGGAGTCATTCAGGTTCCTGGGCACTACCATCTCACAGGACCTGAAGTGGGAGACCCATATTGACTCTATTGTGAAAAAGGCCCAGCAGATGTTGTACTTCCTTAGCCAGTTGAGGAAGTTCAACCTGCCACAGGCGCTGCTGATACAGTTCTACTCAGCGGTCACTGAGTCTGTCCTCTGCATTTCAGTAACTGTCTGGTTTGGTTCAGCTACGAAATCAGACATCAGAAGACTACAAAGGACAATTCGGACTGCTGAGAGGATTATTGGTTGCCCTTTGCCCCCCCCCACCCTTCAAGAACTAGACACTTCCAGAGTGAGGAAAAAGGCTGGAAAAATTACTCTGGACCCCACTCACCCTGCCCACTACCTTTTTGAACTGTTGCCTTCTGGCCGACGCTTCAGAGCACTGAGCCGTCAGGCACAAGAACAGTTTTTTCCCCTCAGGCTATCCATCTCATGAACAGTTCAATTGCCCCATTGAGCAATAACTATGTGCAATATACAGTTTAGTATTTCTTTATATTTATCCAACACATCCAACCTCTTCTGCCATTCCATTCCTCTGAAAAAAAAAACAAAAAAACATTTGCACTGTACATAACAGATTTGTATTTGCACTGTACATAACAGATAACAGATTTATATTAGATTGCACTACGTATGTGTATATATGTGTGTATGTATGTGTGTGTCTGTGTGTGTATGTACGTATGTGTATAACTATTTTGTATTTTTTATTATTATCTATGTCTTGCTGCTGTTTTTGTATTGTTTTTGTATTGTTGTACACTGGATGCTCCTGTCACCAAGACAAATTCCTTGTATGTGTAAGCATACTTGGCAATAAAGCTGATTCTGATTCTGAAACTGCAGCCAAACGTGTAATAATGCACGCACTATCTTTTTGCAAAAATGTTGCCACAGTCACGTAATGTTCATGAGATCAGGCTGCAAAATGACCACGTATCTATCGCAAGACCTTTAGACATTTAATAATGTGCAGGATATGCATTATAGATATCTACAATAACATTTTCACTTGTTAAAATACACATTCTTGATATCAGCAATAAAATTGCTACAAGTGAAAATGCAAATTTTTATATCAGTAATTATGTTTGCGCTAGTAAAAACTTTAAATCTGAATATAAAAAATGACGACATTACTCACAGAAATACCCATTATTGATATCAGTAATTATGTTTATTACTAGATGAAATTCCATTTTTGATATCTATAACTGCAATTTCACTACTTGAATTTCACTCCTGTTTAAAACGCAATTACAGATATCTATATTTATTTCTTCCAATTTCACATATCAGCAATGCACTGACTTTTTTTAAATATTTTTATATAAATATTTACATATTAGTAAAAATGCAATTTTTTGATAAGTGTAATTTGTTTTTCCATTAGTGGCAATTTTTATTTCAGATATCTGGATATATGGGTCTGGATGCAAATGTATGTGTTTGATCTCAATATATAATTAAACATTTCTCATAAAATTCTTATAAGAGCAAATGATCTGTACTAAGCTATCCACATTCATTTTAAAGCTCTATACTCTTACTGTATGTCAACTGTTTGTGTCTGTTTCTATTTTAAATCTCAGACACTGTTAATACTTAGCTGAAACATACCTAAAAACTACATTAGATCTGAGCAATAACTTCCCCCTCTTGGTTTGGGTTTGTCTGAGTGTCATCTTGGTGACTGTATCATAATCCCGTGTATTTGACCCGTGTGGTTGACTGTGTGCTCCCCTGGGACAGCGAGAGGGTAACTACATCCCTGCAGTACCCCTTTATCTGCGCTCTGTGTCATTTGACACTCTATTATTGATGTAAGTAATATTCCATTCATCCGCAGGCATTTCTCTCTCTCTCACACACATTATGAACATTATGAAACCATTTAATAAAATATAAATGTATCAAATATCACAGCAACAGTCTGCTGACTTTTGTCTTAATTTCAGATCACACCCTGAAGTATATTTAAAATAGATGAGAAAAAGTATTTCGATGAGTATCACAAAAAAATAAATACATAATAAAATAAAATAAAAGGGAATGGATTACTGGGATAATTAATATACTATAATTTATGAATATTTTATGACATTTACGGAGACTGAAAAAGTAAATTCAGACATTTGGAAATAATTTAATACCTACTGAACACTTGATTTTCTCTATATATTTTTAGTATTAATTAATGTTTATTTTTTAAAAATGTTTTTAAAAACAGTTCATTTAATTATTTTAGATGTTCCTTTCAAAGTTACTTTCTTCATGATCATTTGATTTAAAATGGCAATTTTGTGTTTAAAACAACAAAGTTATTTCCCTATCTGTCACTCACTCGACGTTGTGTCAATGTAGTGACACTAGGGGTCACTCTTGGGAGCCCCAAACACCTCTGATCTTTTTTTAAAAGGCCAATGAGAATTGGCGAGTAGAATTTGCATGCCACTCCCCCAGACATACGGGTATAAAAGGAGCTGGTATGCAACCACTCATTCAGATTTTCTCTTCGGAGCCGAGCGGTTCTATTCATTGAGCTGAATTCATCCGCCAAGTTCATTCACCTCTCTTTGCTGGATCTTACGGCGCATTTCAGTGGCTTCTCCCCCTCTGCATCTGTGGTTTGCAGAGAACGCCCCTGGGCGCTTCGGCAGAACATTTAAAAAGAGTATATTCTAATAGAGTATATTTTCTTTCTGAAAGAGCGACACATACGGAATGTCTTTTTAAAGACGATCTTTTTAAAGATGCCTTTCCGTTTGTGTGTTATTCCTGGTTGCGATCGTATTCTTTCTGCTTCCGATGGCCACGATCGCTGTCTTAGTGTCTGGGCGCTGCTCACACGGAGACATCGTTCATGGATGGATCATGTCCTCATTGCGAGAACATGACCATGGCAATGTTGCGGTCATGGCTTGCATTCGTAAGAAAGCAAGCCACCCCAGCAGCTCCCCACGCCGGTCCTTCTACCTGCGGGTTTGAGGCCACGTTGGTTAGCGCTGGGGGTGATTTGGGGACCTCAATGGGACCACCTCCACTGGGTATCACCCCATGGACCTCCCATTCCCCAGCACACTCACTTGCCCCGGTCGCACGCTCGGGCAAGATCACCGGCTCGTCTCAGAGTGAGTTCGACCTCTCGTTCAGAGCCTGGGAAGAAGACCAGTTATTGAGCACAGCATCGGAGAGCGGGCTCGTCCAGTCAGACACAGAGGCTTCGACTGGGTTTCCTCCTTCGGGAATGGTCGCCCAGTCCCAGGCTGATGTAGAAATGATGGACATGCTTTCCCGGGTGACCGCGGGTGTCGGGCTAGAGTGGAACCCTCCACTCTCCCCTGAACCCTCGCGGCTCAATGATTGGTTCCTGGGCTCGGGGTGCCACTCACAGCAACGCCCTGCCCCCGTTCCTTTCTTCCCAGAAGTGCATGAGGAGCTGACAAGATCGTGGGAGGCTCCTTTTACTGCCCGGTCCCGATCTTTCAGCTCCCCTGCTCTCGCTACCCTCAATGGTGGAGCGGCCAGGGGGTATTCGATGATCCCCCTTGTGGATAAGGCGCTCGAGGTGCACTTATGTCCACAGAGCACTGCCACTTGGCACGGGCACCCCCACGTCCAGGGCCTGTAGGTTTACATCGTCCCTGATGGCTAAGGCCTACGGTGCTGCTAGACAAGCCGCCTCCACCCTGCATGCCATGGCTCTCCTGCAAGTACACCAGGCCAAGGTGCTAAAAGAACTGCACGAGGGTAGTTCTGACCCGGGATTGATGCAGGAACTCGGCTAGGCAACCGACCTCGCTCTCCGGGCGACGAAGTTCATGGCGCAGTCTCTCGGGCAGACGATGTCCACCCTCATGGTCCAGGAGCGCCACCTTTGGCTCAGCTTGGTTGAGATGCGAGAGGCTGTCAAGGCACGGTTCCTTGATGCCCCCATTTCCCAGGTTGGCCTATTTGGCGACACCGTGGAGGACTTTGCCCAGCAGTTCTCGGCGGTGAAGCAGCAGACGGAGGCCAAATGTCACATCCTGCCCCAGCGTGGCGCAAGCCCCCGCACCCCGTCTGCTCATCGCCAAGGGCGTCCTCCTGCAGCAGCAATGACACCGGCTCCAACGCAGCCCGCCCCCGTGGCCCGGCCCCGGCGAGGAGCCCAGCACAGGAAGCAGATGCCACCCGTCTCATGGCCGGCCGCTAAGAACCCGAGGAAGTCTTCGAAGTGGGAACGGAGGTTACGAAAGTAACCATGACATTTAACTTTCAACCTGTTTTGTAATGTAATACAATACTGTGAGAATACAGCGGAAAAAAAAAGCTTCAGCAATTATTACAAAATCGCATTATACAACTTTAATGTAAAAGAAAATTATATATTTTTCAAATTCTAACGTATTTATACATTATAGTAGTATTTGCTGGACTGCCTTTAGTTTATAGCAATCTAAATAAAAACCTTGTATTACTGTGAATCACAATTAGGGCTGGGTGATATAGATTGAATATTCACAATATAATTGCGATGATTTTGCTGACGATGTAAAATTAATATTGCTTATATAATGCTTTTATATGGCCATTAAGTTGCATAAAAAATAAGTGAGTGGAGTAGTTTTTGCACACCTTGTTCATTCGCAAAAAAATTGTTTTTTAATTATATCAAATATAAGTTATATTAAATATATATATATGAAGACAAATATTGCTTTTTTTAAGGCCAAAAAGTGCTAAATCTGCCCAAATCATAACATGTTTATTTTCTCCTCTGGCATAGATTGAATGAGTTGTATATGTGAAGAATGGATGACATCTTAAATTGTAGATTAATATGAAAATATGCTAAAAGTCCAAGTCCAAGTCCAACTGGTTTTAATGCTGGTTTTCTACCACCCACAGCGAAACACAAGTAATTTTGTATCAACAGTCCAATGATACTAATGCACAATATTTTTAACACATTTATGCAAACATCATTTGGATTTACCCGTTTTCAGTTAAAAGAGAAATTGCAGTAGTGTCCTGATACAGATTAATACTAGCAGTCATAATTTTTGGGATACAGAGTAATCTGGTAATTTATGGCTGAGGGTAACGCACTTTTCACCCTGTTTCTCACACAATGCTATCTTATGACAGCTAAACACTTTTACTACAGCGCATGACTCATTTTAACGTTTGCATTACATAACCAACTACATTTACAAGCTTGTTCGAGTGCGATGAAATTGCGTGGTAGCTCCACTGATAGAGTGTTGCACTTGTGATGTGAAGGAGTAGGGTACGAGTCCTGAAGAGCATGAGTCGACATGTGAACCCAAAGTGTCATAGAAGCTCCGCAAAATGACGTGTAGTGTTTTTCATCTCACGTGTGCTTTTTCTGACACTATCGGTTAGGTTTAGGTTTAAGGTTTAGGGTAGGGAGGTCAGTTTTGTTAATTAAAACTCGACAGAGCATTAATCTTCAAAACCTCAGAACTGCCGCGATGTGTGATGAACCACGTAAATGTCATTTTGCAAAAATGTCACCACTGTCACTTAATTTTCATGAGATCAGGCATGGTTGCATCTAGACCACCCAATTAACTTCATAAAACACCTAGACTAGATTGCACCGTTCACATTTTGTGAAACAGAGTTTTTAAGAGTCAAATGAAACTACCTCTAAAATAACCCCACACCAATAAAACTCCAATATCTTTCAAACAATACCTATTTGGCGCACTCAAGTGCCATTAGAAGATTATTTAACTTGCAAAACATAATGTTCATCTTATAGCCTCTCTCAGTTGAAGTAGTAATTCACACCACCAAAATTACATTCGCAAGCACACTGACTGTTATGCAGACGGATGCAAATTCTTCTCTCTTGTGGCGCAGTCAACCTGCACCAATAAGCCAAGGATTACGGCTCAGATACTGTATGCAGAGCGCTCTCGGCTAGAGAATATTCACTAGAAATAACAATCATTTGAAAATAAAGAGTATTTATTGTAGTCAACTCAACCACTTTTCATAAGACTCTAAATCTCCTAAAAAATGTAGTGTATGGTTTGTCCTTCACTGATTTTGATTCACCGCATGGTAACATCGGCTGAAAAGAAAAACCGTTTCAGAGACAGAGAAAGTTGATACATTTTGAAGAAAGATGTTTCAACTTACAAAGACATTTTTCAACTGAATAACATGCACTGATGAAAATAAGAAATAGGTTCAATTTTGGTTCATGTTGACTTTAAGTTCAGGTTCATAGTAGTAAAGGTAATTTGATCAGCTAGAAATCCCTATTATACCCTACCATGTTATTGTAAGACTCGTTGACATAAATGCTTATCGACACAACAATAAAATGCTTGAATAAAAAAAAAAAGGTATTTGAATGTCAGACTCAGCCCAGCTTTGTGGATTGAGCAATATCTAATTCCTGCTATAATGTTTGTCGCTCAAACTTCATGATGTTTTTAAGGGAGTTAAATCATCTTTTAGCCTAATAGAAGGTTTTCTTTATGACAACTTTGGCTCCTGTGTGTCATACGACAAGATTTAATTTTGAATATATCTGCTGTACTAAAGTGGGGTCTGTGCAAACCGTTACAGCAGAATGCCATTTAATTTCAGGACAATATGTGCCAGATATTCTCTGGAATTAATTGTTGTGTTTTAGTAACAGTGTTTTGGCACCAAGCTGCCTTTTATTCCAGTCCTAAAGTTTCAAAATCAAATCATCTTAATATATTTGTCAGTCTTCTTGATTATATTTAATTCTTTATGTTACCAAATTTTCCTTTTTACTCATATTGCACATTTGTGGAAACAGTTTGTCCAATTATGTAGTCAGTTAATGCAAGTGAAACTTAAGAAAACTGTCATGAACGTGTCCAGGTCAGCCCAAAATAAATAAGTATATATTTATAAATAGTATTTTTGCATAAACTACATATGCATAAGGAACATGAAGCCCATTAGTACAAGCATTAAGATGTTTTGAATTATGGTAGTTTTTTATTTATTTTTTTTTATGAAAATTTTGCATATTTCCACCCAAAAGCCTGAACACCCTAGCAACCAGCAAGAAGACCCTAGCAACCACTCATAACAACCTAACAACCAGCAAAAAACACCCTAACAACCAGCCTGAACAACCCAGCAACAGCAAGAACACCCTAGTAACCACCCAGATCGCCCTAACAACCAGCAAAAAACACCCTAACAACCAGCCTGAACACCCCAGCAACCAGAAATAACACCATAGCAACAAGAAAGAACACCCTAACAACAAGCAAAATTACCCTAACAACTAGCCTGAACACCCTAGCAACCAGCAAGAACACTGTAGCAACCACCCAGAACACCATAACAACTAGCAAAACACCCTAACAACCAGCCTGAACACCCCAGCAACCATCCAGAACACCCTAACAACCAGCCTGAATGCCCCAGCAACCAGCAAGAACACCGAAGCAACCACCCAGAACACCCTAACAACCAGCAAAAAACACCTTAACAACCAGCCTAAACACTCTAGCAACCAGCAAGAACACCCTATCAACCACCCAGAACAACCTAACAACCGGCAAAAAACACCCTAACAACCAGATTGAACACCCTTGCAACCAGCAAGAACACCATAGCAACCACCCAGAACCATCCAGAACTCCCTAGTAACCAGGTAGAACACCCTTGCAAACACCCAGTACACCCTAGCAACCAGCAAAAAACACCCTAGCAACTACCAAGAACACAACCAACTGCTTTGAAATTTTCTTGCAACTGTTTAGAACACCCTAACAACCAGCCTGAACACCCTAGCAACCAACCAGAAAACCCTAGCAACCAGCAAAAACACCCTAACAACCAACCTGAACACCCTAGCAACAAGAACACTCTAACAACCAGTAAAAATACCCTAGCAATCAGCAAAAAATACCCTAGCAACCAGCAAAAACACCCTAACAACCAGCCTGAACACCCTAGCAACCAGCAATAACACCATAGCAACCACCCAGAACACCCTAAAAACCAGCTAAAAACACCCTAACAACCACCCAGAACACCCTAGCAACTACCCAGAACACAACCAACTGCTTTGAAATTCCCTAGCAACCAGCAAAAACATCTTAGTAACCAGCAAAAACACCCTAGCAACCACCCAGAACACAACCAACGACTTTCCAATACCCTTGCAACCACAAAGAACACCCAAGCAACCATCTAGCAACCAGGCAGAACCACCTAGCAATGACGCAATCCCTTCAGACTTCAAAAGGCCAAAGTATTCACGTACAGTATATAACCTTCCGATATCAGACGAACCATCAAACTGTTTTAAACTTCCAGGCATGTCTTAAACTTTCCTTTTTTAAATTCTTATCTTTCAATTTTGAGGTGAAATACAGCCTGGACATGTTTTTGTGAGATTCATCAATGTAGCTGCCATAATCATGTACGAGTTCAAGATCACATGATTATGCATACTGTACATATAGACACCTGCTGTATGTGTTGTGACGTCTAACTGTTCATGCTTGAAATAAGCGTGTGCTAACAGCATGAGTGTGTTTGTTCTTTTTCAAAACACTGAGAGTCTGAACTGCGAATGGCACCAACAGCTTTCTTCATCGCGGGGGGCTCGTACATCATTTCCTGTGGATATTTGCATGCTGAGCACGTGAGCTCATGGAAGTTAAGATTCACTCCTTATAAACATCACAGCTGAAAGAATCTTACATCAAGTTGACTATGTGCCCTCCTCGCGCAGACTGCTGACCTTTTGGATTCCGTTAAAACTCGTTCTGTTGAAACAATGTTTCCTGCTCACACCAGCAGTACAGCACTCAGTCAAATTCTGCAAACAAAAGCACTTCCCTTCAAGCCAAGAATACATTAGATGACTTGAGATTTAAGCTTAATACTTAACAACATGCACATGACTTCCTTTCCAGTCTAGTATTTCCTTTTGTAAAAAAGAGTCGAGTCAATACACCTTTCAGCAAAAACAGAAAATTATGTTATTATTTACTCACCCTCATGTTGTTCCAAACCCATGTGCTGTTTTTTTTTTCAGTGAACACTAAAGGAGGATTTTTAAGTATCTTCACAGAGCTCTTTTCCATTCAATGACAGTTCAGTTACCATGCCGAAAAAGCTCCAAAATCGAATCTAAATTTCATTATGCACCTCACACAAAGATGTCGTGCAACTTCAGAAGACTTGTAATATATCACGTTGTAAGTCTGCTACTTTTATCGTGTTTTTATCCTCTTTGAAGCTTAACAGACATTGCCACAATGAATACGAGTACGTACTCAAAAAAAATGTTTGCAAATTTTTTTTAAGATTCACGTATTTCCTTTTCATAACAACAGTTAATCAAATTTAATTGCATGTTTTTTTGTTAGTTTTTTTTTTTTTTTTTTTTTTTACAAAATTTAATTAATAAAACTTAAAATATTATTTTATTTTGTTAAAGATTACTCATTCAATTTGATTGAATTTTGTTCTTTTTGAATTCTTTTTGAGTTCTACAGAAAGAAAGAATAAACAGCAGCATACGGGTTTGGAACGACATGAGGGTGAGCAAATAATGACAGAATTTTTCATTTCATTTTCAATACCTATAAAGCACGAAAAAATTAAAAATTAAAAAATAAAAATAAAAATAAACAAATATACTGAAATATACTGAACCAGAACATTTTTAGCTCATTTCACATAGTGTTCCGATATTTAAAGATAAATTAATCAATTAACTAAACATGAGCCATCATCCTAGCTTCTTAAGCCTATGCGAGCTTAATTACCAAATGAACACTTTTCACAACACAACCAAGACTTCATTTTATAAAGAAACCAACACAGGAATATTTAAATCCAAAGTTGGACATCTTACATTTTATATATCAGTCAACATCATAAACACATTCTGCCTTCCCTCAGGGCTGATTTCTTCAGTATTTAAGGTAGATCCAATTGGACACATTTTCGTAAAAAAAAGAAAAAAAAAAAAAAACAGCTTTAGTGAATGTATTCAGCTCTTTTGCATATCTCAGGGAGACCGAGCAATCAGAATGAGTGGGAAATGTAAATCCTGAAGATTTGCACACAGACGTCTGCTTATGACCACAGGCCGAGTGTGTGATACCAACTGAAGTTGCAATCTGTGAATGTGCAATCTGCCAGGAACAGACAGACTATAATTTCGCTCAACAGTGAAGTGCAATGGGGCATCTGCACAGGTGAAAGTGCAGTTTGGAGCTTCAGGGGAACAGAAGATCTAGCCTACATTTCTCTTTCTGTGCACTGATCAGCCACAACATTAAAACCACCTGCCTAATATTGTATACAGTGGTGTGAAAAAGTGTTTGCCCCCTTCCTGATTTCTTATTTTTTTGCATGTTTGTCACACTTAAATGTTTCAGATCATCAAACAAGTTTAAATATTAGTCAAAGATAACACAAGTAAACACAAAATGCAGTTTTTAAATGAAGGTTGTTATTATTAAGGGAAAACAAAATCCAAACCTACATGGCCCTGTGTGAAAAAGTGATTGCCCCCTAAACCTAATAACTGGTTGGGCCACCCTTAGCAGCAACAACTGCAATCAAGCGTTTGCGATAACTTGCAATGAGTCTTTTACAGCGCTGTGGAGGAATTTTGGCCCACTCATCTTTGCAGAATTGTTGTAATTCAGCCACATTGGAGGGTTTTCGAGCATGAACTGCCTTTTTAAGGTCATGCCACAGCATCTCAATAGGATTCAGGTCAGGACTTTGACTAGGCCACTCCAAAGTCTTCATTTTGTTTTTCTTCAGCCATTCAGAGGTGGACTTGCTGGTGTGTTTTGGATCATTGTCCTGCTGCAGAACCCAAGTTCGCTTCAGCTTGAGGTCACGAACAGATGGCCGGACATTCTCCTTCAGGATTTTTTGGTAGACAGCAGAATTCATGGTTCCATTTATCACAGCAAGTCTTCCAGGTCCTGAAGCAGCAAAACAGCCCCAGACATCACACTACCACCACCATATTTTACTGTTGGTATGATGTTCTTTTTCTGAAATGCAGTGTTACTTTTACGCCAGATGTAATGGGACACACACCTTCCAAAAAGTTCAACTTTTGTCTCGTTAGTCCACAGAGTATTTTCCCAAAAGTCTTGGGGATCATCAAGATGTTTTCTGGCAAAAATGAGACGAGCTTCAGCAGTGGTTTTCGTCTTGGAACTCTGCCATGCAGGCCATTTTTGCCCAGTCTCTTTCTTATGGTGGAGTCATGAACACTGACCTTAACTGAGGCAAGTGAGGCCTGCAGTTCTTTGGATGTTGTTGTGGGGTCTTTTGTGACCTCTTGGATGAGTCGTTGCTGCGCTCTTGGGGTAATTTTGGTCGGCCGGCCACTCCTGGGAAGGTTCACCACTGTTCCATGTTTTCGCCATTTGTGGATAATGGCTCTCACTGTGGTTCTCTGGAGTCCCAAAGCTTTAGAAATGGCTTTATAACATTTTCCAGACTGATAGATCTCAATTACTTTCTTTCTCATTTGTTCCTGAATTTCTTTGGATCTCGGCATGATGTCTAGCTTTTGAAGATCTTTTGGTCTACTTCGCTTTGTCAGGCAGGTCCTATTTAAGTGATTTCTTGATTGAGAACAGGTGTGGCAGTAATCAGGCCTGGGTGTGGCTAGAGAAATTTAACTCAGGTGTGATAAACCACAGTTAAGTTATGTTTTAACAGGTGGGGCAAACACTTTTTCACACAGGGCTATGTAGGTTTGGATTTTGTTTTCCCTTAATAATAACAACAACCTTCATTTAAAAACTGCATTTTGTGTTTACTTGTGTTATCTTTGACTAATATTTAAACTTGTTTGATGATCTGAAACATTTAAGTGTGACAAACATGCAAAAAAATAAGAAATCAGGAAGGGGGCAAACACTTTTTCACACCACTGTAGGTCCCCCTCATCCCGCCAAAACAGCGCCAACCCGCATCTCAGAATAGCATTCAGAGATTCTATTCTTCTCACTACAATTGTACAGGGCAGTTATCTGAGTTACCGTAGACTTTGTCAGTTCTAACCAGTCTGGCCATTCTCTATTGATCTCTCACATCAACAAGGTGTTTCCATCCGCAGAACTGACGCTCACTGGATGTTTTTTGTTTTTGGCACCACTTGGAGCAAACTCTAGAGACTGTTGTGTGTGAAAATCCCAGGAGACCAGCAGTTACAGAAATACTCAAACCAGCCCATCTGGCACCAACAATCATCCATGTGATTATCTAATCAGCCAATCGTGTGGCAACAGTGCAGTGCATAAAATCATGCAGATACGGGTCAGGAGCTTCAGTTAATGTTCACATCAACCATCAGAATGGGGAGAAAATGTGATCTCAGTGATTTGGATTGTGGCATGATTATTAGTGCCAGACGGGCTGGTTTGAATATTTCTGTAACTGCTGATCTCCTGGGATTTTCACACACAACAGTCTCTAGAATTTACTCTGAAATTCTTTTTCACAGCACTGTATATTATATTATATTATATTATTAGGGCTGAGCAATTAATCACAAATCACAATAAAATCGTGATGTGAGCATATAAATATCTACATCGCAGCAAGCTGCAATTGTATTTATTCTTTTTTACTTGGAGTTCTATGATGTTTAATTCGCCATTCTGATTGGTGCACATCTTTTGCACACTAACAAGGCATGCCAATCAGAATCCAGGGCACTAAAAACGGTAACAGTGGAAAAACAGAACAGAATTCGGAAAAGTGAATAAAGAACAAATAATTAAAAAAAAAAAAGGCACAAAGAAATAACCAACTCATCCATATAATTTATGGAAATACAATTTTCTTCCCTTGTGTAATATGCTTTTGACCACTGAAATGCAATTTTGAATGTAAAATGTTTCAAAACTGATATTGCGATCTTATTTTTTTGTCCACATTGCATGCACAGCCCTTTTCTATTTACATTCTTTAAAAAGCTTCAATATAGTTAGTTACTTTTTGTTAATAACTTAATAGTGTAGCTAATTACTTTGTTAAAAGAGTAGCTTCCCCAGCACTGGTGGCAAAATGACTCCCTTATAAGGCTTATCTACCTCATAACATTATCTAGATCGAAATCTAACTCAGCATCCCATGTTCCAGCTCAAAAACCAGCCTAAGGTGGTTTGCTGGTCTTAGTTGACCTTCACAGACCACATCCCAAGAACAGCCCAATCATGCAGATTTGCTCTGTAAAGCATTAGGAAGATCAGACCCTTACTATCTGAGCATGCTATACAACTCATGGTCCATGCTCTTGTTATCTCTAGACTGGACTACTGCAATGCCCTTCTGGCAGGACTTCCTGCATGTACAGTCAAACCTCTGCAACTGATCCAGAATGCGGTGGTACGATTGGTCTTCAACAAGCCCAAGACGCTACTTCAAATCTATGTGCCCTCCAGAAGCTTACGATTGGCGATTGGCTGTTGAGCGGCGCCTTGTGGTAACACCTCACAGAGGCACAAAATCACTTTCCTGGACCTTCACTTAAACTGTTCCTCACTGTGGAATGACCTGCCAAACTCCACCAGAGCAGCTGATTCTCTGGCCACCTTCAAGAAACAGTTGGTTAGCAGTTACAGTGGGTTAGTTACAGACTGAAATGGCTGACTATCCCTACAAGTTAAAAGACATCTTGTTTTCTCGGCCGTCATCGGACTGATCATACCATCATGCTGAGGTTGAGCGATCTGTCGAGGTAAACAATTAGCTCGCTATCAGTGACCTGTCATGTACCACATCCATCAAACCTGATCTTGTTTCCCTGCTCCATGACGATAAATGGAAAACAGCCCAGTGTGGAAGACAATCACAAACACATCACTTTAAAACAAGACTTTAAGAGCAGCTGGTGGGTTATGGGTTACAAGTTGATATTGTGGCATTTAAGAGAGCCGATGGCTTGTAAAGTCTTCATATGACTCTATAGTACATTTGCTCACAAGACACACCAAATGCAATAACACAGGTTTTATAAAAGCATGTGTTCAATAAAATGTTATTGAAAGAAGATATTGCATCTCAAAATTGGCCAGTTACTGGTGTGCAAAGCGTTCAAAATGAACTTCTAGCCATACCTGCCAATGTCGGGACAAATAAAAATAGGTTGGTCTTAATTATTACTTACAAGCTATGAACATAGTTTGATGTTATGTTCTCTTTATGGCAGTGGGATTATTTAAAGGTTTTTGCTTCCTTGTAAATTACTGACAAACATCGTAGGTCAAAGTGAATGGTGACTGAGGCAAACGTTTCCATTTGTATTCCACATAGGAAAATCATACAGGTTTGAAGAAACCATGAGGGAGTAAATTATGACAGAATTTGCATTTTTGGCTGAACTATGCATTTAATACGAGAAAGTAAAATCTTGTTAAAACATTTTCACACACTCACCAGTTTAATGTATCTACTAACAATGTCCAACAGTGTGTGTACATGCACCACATGAGATTAAAATTCATTTCCAGCACATCTCAAATTCTGTATTGTGTTTAATAGAATTCTGTTGAAAATGATGCTGATGAAAATGACATTTTTAACATTTTTATGTCCAACTCCTTTGTCTTGCTAAGGCTAATTTCATAGCTAAATTTATGTGTCCTAAATACACATAATTAAATTATATTTTCACACTTTCAGTGTCATTTTGCATCTTGATTGGAAATGACACCGGATAAAAATATCCTGCTCACAAATGATTTTTCTTGGTTTTGTGTAATATTGCAAAATTGGTTTGCGTGGTTGAAATGATGCCACAACTGTGGGACAACCGTAATTGTTTTTGAAAAATTACAACAATCATTGTCACAATATATATTGAAATGGTTTATGTTTATTTTACTCTTTGTTCAGATGATCACAGTTTTAAACATGTAATAATCTGCAATTTTATAATTAATTTTCATAGTTTAATATTGAAAGTCTCTATCTGGGATTAGGCCTAAACAGTCAAATCTACACACAAAAGGCATTAGGAAAAGACCAAAAATAAATGGTGAAGGTCACTTTTAATGTGATAACAAAACAAAAACAAAAGTTGAAATCTGTTCATTTAAACCCCTGAGACATGAAAGTATCTGAAGTTGAAAAAACACCCACATGTGTCGCCACATGAAGATGCTAAATTTCACACTGCAGTCATTAGAAAGTCATTAGTACCTGTGCTAGTCGTAAAAGGATGGTTGCTTTTGGTTTTTGATGGGCTGTCTTTGAATTTGATTTAGTTCCTGTAATACATTGCCGTTCCTAAAAAAGTCACTGGCCACTGTCAAGAACACTCATTTGGTGTTTGACCTGTGTTTTGTTTTTTTCTACCCTGGGTGTGTGTTATCCAGCATAGTCTCATGAGAGAATTCGACAACAAAAAACACATTCATTTATCATGAGCATCAAGTTATTATGGCCAAACAGTGCACGCTTAACTGCAGCCAATTCGTCTTTTGCCCATTCACCAATGAGGTGGCAAATTCTTACGTATACGTCAACCAATCACACGTTCGGAACCGAGAAATGTCGCTTTCTTTCATATTACACATCAGGTCTTTTAACGTTAATATCAAGATTGGTAGGTTAAACCGTTACACTCTGTGGTTAGGTTTAGGGATGGGGTTTGGGTTAGGGGTTAAAGCTACGAAAAGACAGTTTTGGATTAAAATGGAACAAACTCCACATCGGAAAACATGGACACGAGTAAAGCTTCTCTTATTGGGGGCTGTATAACTTGTGTGATTTCGTATGAATCAATTCAAACGAATTTGTACAAATTCGCCACCTTGTCCTATTAACTTGAGTCCTCAAGAGATCGGGTTGGTGTTATCCAGAGCGTCTTTGCCGTGTAGCTTCAGAGTTCAAATTCCTCGCTTATTTTCCTCTCATGCAATTAAGCACGATACAAGTCATTACAGTACATCAAACATCTATTTATGTACTAGGGTTGGCTGAAGATGAGACGTGGCTTTCATGGAGCTTGCAAATGCAAACAAGCGACTTCAGCGAGTACATGCGCAAGGTCATCGTCAGTGGCCACAGATTCACGGGTTGATAATTACGCTACAGCGGGTCAGTTATAATTGGAGAAAGCCACAGCCCACCAGTCCGTCTGTGTTTGTCCAAGACACTTCTCCTTAGAGGAAGGGCACGAGCGAATGGGTGCAGAAGATGAATTGGCTGCAGTCAAGCATGCACTGTTTGGCCATAATTACTTGATGGCCGTGATAAATGTAAGTGTCAATGAATAGTTAACTGGTTTCATTTTTTAATACATATGCATGGGGAAGTGGGTGGGCACGGACTCTTGATCAAACTACACACACTTTTGTTTCCAAGGGCTTCTTCAGGGGTTACGTTGACCAATTGTTTTCTCTCATTTACTGAATTTTAAAAACACTGAGTCTAATTCTTGAAACTTCTATAAATATATGAGTAAATTGGGAGTAATTTGGGCATAAAACAGACCTTCCCAAAAACTTTATACGTGTGGTCAGGAGCAGGTATACATTTTGTTCATATCACCAAACATTTTGAAAATAACAAAACTTTCATTAATGCAACAATGTATGTAAAAATGACGTAATGATTTAAACAAAAATCTGTTCTGCTTATTTCATAAATAAGGCCCATTGATGGATAATTCAAAATGATTTCCGTAATTTTGACAGATAAAAAAATAAGGTAACTGGTCTGTTGCGTTTCTATTGCGATCCTCCTTTAGAAACATTCTCCTTGGCTTCCCTCTGGAATTTCGAATGGGATTTTGAATAGCGTTTTTTGATTTTTGAGTAAAATAAGGAAGAAACTTTAAACTTTGACTGTGTGAACAAATCGTAAACGTTTCTTCAAACACAGTCATACCTCAAGCGTGAAATTTGAAACCGTTGTGTGCTTTATAAGGTCTACAACTAACATAATGATGTGAGTTTATGTGCTTCACAACTCGGACAACAGTTGTAGGACATATTTAACCATTTGTGTGCATTTTCATAATGTTAATCAGAGACCTCATTGTACTCAGAAATCAGAAACCCCTTTTCTAAATACCGATTCAATATTCCTCAGAGATCCCATAGCTCAATAAATGCTCATTATCTTCCAGGTACTACGACTACAAACTGAACAGCTTGATTCTTTATTTCTACGATTTTTACGGTCTCTTTTACCCAAACTGTTTTAAAGCAGAAAATGAGAAGAAAATCGAAATTCTTCGCTGCCCTAAGAAAAATAAAGAACAATCTGTATGTACTGTAGATGTCATTGCATACTTAGTTGCTTCTATTTTTGCGCCCAACATAGAGCAATTAGCGTTGACCTTTCTCTCGCTGTCTAATCACTTAAAATTTCACACGAGTACAAACCGCTTCAGTCTAAATAGCCCGTCCACTCATTAGGGCTGATGACTAAAGGACAAGCTGCTCTGGGTGGTTAGAACAGGGGCATGGGGTGGGCATCCGCGGCGTGCTGATATAGCATTAGCTCTCTCATTATAAGATTACAGTGGAGAGCGCAAGAGTTTGGTGACTTCTTCTCTTCAAGCGGCGAATGCCCTTTACTGCCTCAGACAGTTTGAGGGAGGAAAATATGAGAAAAAAAAGAAGAATTAAAAACAGAGAAATGGTTGAATAATGCAAACTTTATCTGTCGACATTTCTGGAGCACTGTGGAGAAAATTCAAGTGTTATTTTGTGAATAAATGTGAATTTTTTTCAAAGTCTATAGACAGAATGCACTCACACTGCTAGTTTCTGTGACTGCATCCTTAAATCTTCTCAATGAGAATCTTCAGTCCACTAGGAAACAAAATCATGTTTAAAAAGGTACCGAGTTTATATTTTAAGTTCTTGGGTGGAAGAACTAGCTGAACGTGCAGTAGATGAATTTGCTAAAGTTTGTGGCTTTGAATCTTTTGAAGATATTAAGAGTTTTGTTCAAGGCACTTAAGAGCAAGTAAACAAGATATTCATGAACACAAATGTATATTATATACAGTAGGGCATTATAGTACATTAATAAAATATATATAAATACAAAATTAACAACAGGGCCCAAACTATGCAGTTCAATTGCTATTTACTGTATTTAACAAATATAATAATCAACTAGGGATGCACCGATACCAGTTTTTCTCTCCCGATCGGATTTCGATACCTGAACTATCTGTATCGGCCAGTACCGATCCGATACCAGTTTGCTGTTTTCTTAGTCAGTTTAAAATATCTACACCTCTCTATATGGAACTGATTGGGGGTATTCTTTTAGCAATATGAAAATAAATAAAAATCTCTAACTACACATAATTTCATTATAAAATGGGGGAAAAGACGATTACATAACAAATGTGTAGCCTAACAGGAAAAACATAATTTTTAAAAAGTGTACTGGATAATGCAGCATCAAAATTAACCCCAGTGAAAGTCAGTTCTCTTTACACATTTTTTTAACTTGTAAATGGATTTTAATCTCTTTTTTGTTCACTTCAGTTGTAATAGTATATCAGTCCACATTTCAATCACACTGTTATTTAATTAAACCCTGTCAAGTTATACATTATAATTATTTAATTTAAAATATAATAATAATAAAAACTATTAATAGTAACAACAGCAACAACAATAATAGTAATAATACAAATTAGAATTGTAATGTATTCAGTAGAAATGTATTAACTTTAAAACCCTGGGGCTTTTATTTTGACAGAACGCTCCAGGAAGATGCCGAATCTGTTTGAAGGCTAGTTCACAGTAGTTTAATATGCTTTTTATAAAGAATCTGATGAACTTAGCATCTTATAAGCAAACAGAACTATCGAGCATCTACATCTGAGATGATGTCACATGTTGCACACCTCCCGGATGGCAAAAAACAGCAGTGCGTCATCAGCCCGCCTGTGCTGTCTGTGTGCGTGACAACAGAGCACCGCTCTTTTACTGAAGCGCGCTGCGCATGCAGACTGTCAAATTATTTATTAAACACAGCCTTTTAAGATTCACTAAGCTATCGTTTGTTTTCAAGTGACTTTAAATAAAATACACGAGTCATGCAGTGCTTTTTTTTGGTTCTTTTATGCAATTTTTGGAGCTTGACAGTAACGACAATCACAGTCAGGGTCTATTGCATTTCTACTGTGTTTCTATCACAATCAGGGTTTTCCATTTTGCACGGGTCACTTTGATTAGATCTCTATCCGATCACAGTGGAGAAGCATTTGACTGCAAAGTGTAGGCTAAATGCAATCCAGTATGTTAATGCAAGGTGTAAATGGGGTCTAAGAGAATTACATTCTAGGCGTCCATACGTTTGGCCTTCAGGTAAACAAAACGAAATCATCCTCAGCTGTATATATTTATACTGAGAGCAAATCGTACAAGAAGCATCTCATTTAAATTCATTGGAGGTGTAAGTTCTAGCAAACTTTTGCTTGTCTGGTTTCACAGCAATAGGCTTATGAATTCTGTATCTGTCGTGTATTTATCTCAAACACAACTATTTTATCTCTCCGTTAGCGTGAAATTTCTCAGGTAGCTTCAAGGGGCCAGTCAGTCTGTAGAACACAGATTAGTTTAAACTGTTTCTGATATCTATCCAACTGTTCACTCAGTTTACGGTATACACCTGTCTGCATATGCATGTGTGTGTATATACAGTATGTGTGTATGTAAGTGTTTCTCTGGCTTTACTTAGATATACTTTTGGAGACAAAATTGTCCTCTGAAGTGAGCTAAATCTCACAAAACCTCCAACTGGAATGTTCTTAAAGATAAAAATAATTCATATATAAACTAATATATATATATATATATATATATATATATATATATATATATGCAGTATGTATGCTACATTATTGGCTGTGTATTGATATCGATTTCCCTATTTGATTTGATTCTCATTCACAAGCTCTCAATTTGATTCCGATCAGATTTGACTGATTTATTTGTGTATATTTCAGTTATAGGGCCCTATAACTGAATTGTGCAAAGCGTGCAAAGTGCAGCACCGTGCGCTACATCGTATCTAATTTTCATGAGTGCGCTAACTCGAAGCACAATTTTCATGCCAGCGCAAGTGGACATGGTTGGGAGTGTCTGCATTATCTGTGGGTGTTTGCCAGCAAACTGTGGGTTTATTGCATGGTAAGTGGCACAAAGCACAATTTCCTATTTTCCTGAGAATTAGGTAATTGTGCCAAGATGTTTCAGAAGCACGTCTGTTTTTAGCACAAAGTTAAATCTCAGGAAGGTGGAAGAAGTTGGAGAGGGTAAAATGTTTGTAATTGGGAGGTTATGTAAAAAATTTTGACCACTTTGTTGTTTTGATTTTCATTTCCTTAGAAGTGTAATTTCAATTTAGAAATATTTTTGTTTTAATAGTGAACTGAAATTTCAAAATCAAAATCGACCAGTAGAAATGAAGTGCATGTCGATACAATCACTGTTAATAATAGCCATGATTTGTGTATCAGTAGATGAAAATGATTAATAATTCTCTATAATTTAACAGAACGTACATCCAAATCCTGACGAGAACCACATTTTTCATGCATATAAAAGGAGTGTGTCACTAGAAATATGCCAGACATTCAACAAGGACGCAGTTAATGCACAATAGAACGCACGTCCATAATTCTGTTCTTCTAATTCACTGCATACAGTCCATTTACACTACCGACTTCCTATGAATGTGCTGTCTTTGTTTATATTGCTGGTGCTTGACAAGGAATGGACTATATAATAGTCACAGACGGTGCAATAACCGGAGAAGAACCTCAGAATTAAATTTCACTTGACCCAGCCCATTTGCGCTTTGCACGTGCAATTTAGCCAAACTCACATACTTAGCACATGCTTGCATGAAAATAACAAAACTTTATGGCCATGCCCATTGACTTTGCTTGTATGACTTAAAGCATACAGTTGCACTGCGCTCAGTGATAGCGCTCTTAAAATAGGGCCAATAATGTCCATTTTGCTTACCTATGAAAGAAATTTTCTCTCAACTAATGCTGTAAATTATCCAGGGAACCTTCTAATATGGTAAATTATGATTATGAATTTTAAAATATAACAACAGGGCCAAACTATGCAGTTCATTTGCAATATACAGTATATATACCCCACAGCAGGTCTAGTAGTGTGTTCCCGGTATTCAGTGGGTAGTACCTATCAAAAGAGGTCCAAGGAAGGACAACCGTGAACCGGCGACAGGGTCATGGGTGCCCAAGGCTCATTGATGCATGTGGAGAGCGAAGGCTAGCCCGTCTGGTCCAATCCCACAGAAGAGCTGTGAAAGTGCGAAAGTGCCAACAACGGGCAAGTGTGCATCAGAACGGGACCATGGAGCAATGGAAAAAGGTGGCCTGGGGTGATGAATCACGTTTTCTTTTAGATCATGTGGACGGCCAGGTGCTTGTGCATTGTTTACCTGGGGAAGAGATGGCAGCAGGATGCACAATGGGAAGAAGGCAGGCCGGCGGAGGCAGTGTGATGCTCTGGGTAATGTTCTGCTGGGAAACCTTGGGTCCTGGCATTCATGTGGATGTTACTTTGACTCGTACCACCTACCTAAAGATTGTTGCAGACCACGTACACCCCTTCATGACAACGGTATTCCCTGATGGCAGTGGCCTCTTTCAGCAGGATAATGTGCCCTGCCACACTGAAAAAAAAATTGTTCAGGAACGGTTTGAGGAACATGACAAAGAGTTCAAGGTTTTGACTTGGCCTCCAAATTCCCCAGATCTCAGTCCGATTGAGCATCTATGGGATGTGCTGGACCAACAAATCTGATTCATGGAGGCCCCACCTCACAACTTACAGGACTTAAAGGATCTGCTGCTAACGTCTTGGTGCCAGATACCACAGGACACCTTCAGTGGTCCATGCCTCGATGGGTCAGAGCTGTTTTGGCAGCATGAGGGGGACCTACACGATATTAGGCAGGTTGTTTTAATGTTGTGGCTGATCAGTGTATTTAACATATACTGTATAATAATCAACACAAGCAAAACTGAAGTGTACTTTAAAGTAAAAGTAAAAGATCGATTTTGGGATTTTTAAGAATCGATATCGCGATCGTTCAAATGAAGACCACGATTAATCGGAAAATCGATTATTGTCTATTTTTGTCACATGACCTCAATATGTTTCTTTTAGCAATTGCCATCCAGTTATCATAAAATAAGTCTATGTTGCATTCTTAATCCAGTATTGTGTAAAAAGTAATATATATATATTTTTTGACAATCAGATCAAGTGAGTCATTTAATGCACCTTTTGTAAAATTATCAGGTCATCACCTCATACAGAAAATCTGCATACAGCATACATACTGCAGAAATCTTCATTTGCAAATGTTGTTTGGTAGTATATCATTCCAAACAAAGCCCCAGACTACTAACATGACATTAAATTATATATTTACATTCATAAGGTTGGTATTGATCCAGCTTTGGCATATCATTCCATTTAGAACGCATATTAGGTAAACAATAAACATTTTTATGTACATCTGTGCCTGCGTTCTTCATGTTGTCTAATTACTTACATTAGGCCACATCAATTATTCTTAGCAAGCCCCTCTGGAGCAGCATGTGGATCCATTTTGAATACGATTATTTCCGCCAACCAATTATGACCACTCAATCCTACAGAGAGTAAACAAACTGTCAGCTCAATAAATCTGCTATGAGGTTATAATCAAAATTGATTAAAACTTCACACCCTAAAACTATACCATTATGAACAGTTTGGAAGATACAATAATGTCACGGTTTTCAAACTAACGGGCCACCAGAGCATGTAAGGGGAGGCGTGGGGAATGATGATAAATTCCCCACGTAAAATCAAAATACAATCGAATGTCTTGAGATAAATGGTCTATTAAGCTGGACTATGTCGAGAGCATATGCATGTCAAGCAAGAGCTATCCATGTACCTTCGCTCACAGATATCATATTAGCTGGATAGCTAAGCCTCAATGCTGATTTCCATGACAGCAGTGCGAGGTAGCTGCTAGCCTGCTAATATACTTCCTAACAGGCTGATTTCATGACTGTGATTCAGTTAGCTAGTTGCGTAACTTTGCCGAACTGCTTGCATTTTTAGCAGTTTAGATCAGGATGTAGAACATCGACTAAATATAGAAAATTACTCAAAAGGGTTTTTTTCCCTGAAAAATATCGATATGATTTTATCGCCCAGCCCTAACTCTATGTATATAAAAAAGCAAACAATTACAATTAAAAAAAATTGTGTGTTGGTGTGTGTGTGTGTGTGTGTGCAGTCTTACTGTTTTAGACTTTGAAAACCCCTTCAATAATATAATATCATAATTTTCTCAACTCGCAAAACTAGTGCATATTGCCTAGTATTTTGATGTAAATAAAACTAAATAATTTGTGGACACTTAGTGTCAATGACCCCTTGACTGATACAGTACATTAATAAATCAGTACATTATGAATTGATAAGAAAAATGAGAGTGCAGGTGAACTTACACCCTACTTATAAACTCTGAACTTATATTTCCCAGACCGTGCATGCTTAAAATTAATGGCATAAAATTATAATGTTATCCCTTGAGATTCAGCATTACATTTCACATGCATAAAACACAAATGAGTTTTTAATCTGAAACATTAGAGCGACACTAATTTTCACTTGTGCTCTTTGTCCCTATTATTCTCCTTTTCAGTTCTCGGGTTGCGTTTACAAATTGTTCTGCGTTATCACGTTGAGGACAAACAGCAGATAGGCAGTGTAATGTTATGTAGGGTAGCTGGAGGCTGTGCGATGCGTTCTTTGATTTTAACGGGAGGTTCAGAGAATAATGAGAGTGAGATTAGATCTGCTTTTCTCTCTTTCCTCAAAATGTCCCGGGAGAACATGGCAAAAACAGCAAATGTTTAATCTTCATGTATTGCTACACCTCTTAGTGTTTGGCAGACTGCCATTTGGCACCCATGGCAATGTGTTGCAGCGAGTGTCTTTTTTACACAGTGCTGTAGTAGTATCGCTTACATCACTCTGTATGCTCATTAGTAATGGTGCTTTAGTAAACCACAGTTCAAGGGTACATTGACATTTGAGCAGTTCTGCGTTAAGTGGGAGAGATTTCTGGTGCCCTGAACTTTTGACCTGGTATATGTATACGTTTGATCCAATTATCTGAGATCTAATAGTAATATGAAGCAATTGACAGTCGATGCAGCTTGCATAGAATAAGCATATATTTGTAGTCTAGTATGTTTTTATATGAATTAGAGCATATAGAAAAGAAAAAGAAAACTATTGTCCAACAGCTATTTAAGTTATTAGTAAAGTGACACAAAAATAAAAATTATTTTAACTTTATAGCTTAAGCAGTACTATGGTTTTATCATCTAAAAATACAGTATATTACAAGTTATAGGCTTAAACACACAAAATAAAATGGCCTATTATAAACCATTACATATAGAGCAGGTCAAACGGGTTAACAGTAAAATGCATATATACACAGCCGAGTGTACTGCCAAGCGTAAACAAACACACGTGACTGCCCGTATGGTCGGTAATTTCAGAACTTACCCATTCTTGGAAGACACAACACTTAGGGTTAGGGGTGCACTAGCGACTGACGATAGGGGCTTTAGCCTCCTTGTTAGTGCACCCGCCTCCCACGCAGGAGACGCCGGTTCAAGTCCCGTACAGACCGGTTAGAACAGGAGCGTCACACTGGTGCCGTGACCCAGATGGGAGCGAGGTTTAGGGGGGAGAGTGTAACGGGAGCCAGCTGATAGATAGCTGTGCAATGTGTATAAACCTCACTCTCCTGACCTCAAGAGGCGCGCTAGGGGCTGTAGCCTTTAGCTTCCTTGTTTGCGCAACCCCTTCCCATGCTGGAGATGCCGGTTCGAGTCCCATACAGAGCAGGTAGAACAGGAGCGTCACATAGTAATCCACAAAAGGCTGTGATTTAAAGACAGTTAAACACGGTCTGTGTGTGATTCAGAACAAACCAGTGACACGCTGATCTGTGCACGTGCATGGCAGAGCTCTCAGATCAGTTCACGTGCATTGTGAAATCAAAGTAATACAGGTTCAAGCATTCGTGCAATTCCAAACATTAGTAACAGTTACAAGTTGTATACAAATCTACAAAAGCGGCACAGAATAACAGATGAGGAGATTACAGTGTTTCAGAAAATGCGGAACATTTGTAAACTTTCAAATACACATTGCCTTTTCTGTGTCAAAATAAAAGCTCCTTGTGAAGTTTAAGTAAATACTGCAACACTTTTGGTGTCACAATAAAAGCCCCAGGTGAAGGTGAAGTAAACGGGACAGAAATGTATTACTTTTGTACAATGCAAATGAAATAATCAGAATAATAATGATAATTCTGCATTATATAATAATCAGACTGACGTGTCCCACAGTAATAATTTCGTATTATGCAATGTTCAACTGGGGTTTCAAAAATAAGTTAGTGTGGTAGCTTTGCACAGTAAAAACATTTGAAGGTAAATAATGCTTTTTATTAAACTACTATGTATCATTGTGTGTGAAATATAAAGTGCATATCAATGAAAATGATTGAATTTCATTCTCCCTTGTGTTTATTTAATGAAAAACTAATTATTAGATTTTTAGTTAATGTCTTTAAAATATTTAATCAAACACACATTTGAGCCATTTTAGAGCAAATACATAATTATCGAGATCTATATCGAATATCGTCAGTAGGCTGAAAAATATAGAGGTATATTTTTTTAAGACATATCGCCCAGCTCTTGTATCCACTGCAGTTATCCACTAGCCAAATTCAACTGTATCATTATCAATGTACGACAGTAAACAGATAACATTACTTCAGAAGTTATCATTGATAATTAACATTAATCTAACGTTAGCCAAGTTAGGTAACGTTAACGTTAGCACAAATGTTGAAAAGAGCAAAGCTAAAAGCGTTCATGATGGCTCAAACAGTCTCTATCGCTCCACACACCGTCTGATTGTCACGACTCACGTTACATCACATGTACTCAGATTTGTATTTACATGTTTATTTGTTGTTTAATTCGTTTTTATACCCGTTTACAGCCTCTTTATCCTCTTCCAGCTCACTGTGCAATGAGTCAGAATTACTACCGTAATGACTCTAGAAAATGGGCAACTTACTATTCATACACATGTAATTCTTATGCATTTTTAAAAACAAAACGGCATATTCATGTGAATTACATCATGTCTGAAATTAAATTCATGACTGCTTAGAACTGCCAACAACTCACCCTCCAAAGGCCACTCTGTCATGCATCAAGGGCTGAGCAAGCGCTCATTCATTAGAGTAGCAATGTATGTGTGATTCCCTGCATGCTGCAAAAAAGAACGGTCAGCCGATCGCTGATCACCTTTACATATTTCCATTGATCATGGTATAAATAATGGTGGGGTTGTACTTGCTTGTTTTGATTATTGGGGGAGTTACCTCCCCCCTGGAATCTATGCCCCTATTCATAGATCTTGCCTCTTAATTTTGCTCTCAAAGTGCACCAGATTGATGCATTTAACTTTAGAATGTACAAAATTTTCTTACGGGGGAGCATGCCTCTGGACCCCTCTAGAGTCCACCCACCAAAGTCTCACAAAATCCTGTGGGAAACACTGTATTCTTTAAGCAAATATTATGTTCCATTTATTCCATGGAAGAAAGTCATTCCAATTTGGAGTGACATGAGGGCGAGTAAAAAATGACTTTTTCTGTTTTTTGTTTTTTTTGTTTTTTGGTTTAACTATTCATTTAACTCTCTTTTTCTCTTTTCACTTTTCAGTCTCTAAGAAATTCAAGAATGTTCAATCATTTATTTTTATTTTTTTTGCAAATATGAAGCATTTCTATGCTTATACCGATATGATTATTATGCAAAGTTAATTTTATGTTTGACTGGGCGCCCTCAATTAGCCTCTCTCTCAATTTGAAAGGCAATACTTTCAAACAATCAACCCGGCCTTTATTTCCACATAAATATGCATGTGAAGCTAAAACCTAATAAGGACAGTCATAATTTCTAAAATTGAAACCTATTCTACTGTAGTGAGCGTGACTGCAAATTTGCATACATTTTTATTATCAATAGCATGGCTATTTTTGACAATTTTCGTAATCAAATGGCATCACCTACATGTATCTGAAGTCTTAAAAACTGTACTTCAACATATTAATCAAAGTCATTCCCATGTCTGGTTTTATAGGTAAACAGGTGTGTACAGTGTTTGTCCCTATTCTTTGGGCAAAAAAGGCACCTGTATCCAAAAATGAGGATAATTGCTTGGCTAAATTGGGACAATATTGCATGAATTTTAAAGGAAGAAGAAGAAAAAGAAGAAAAAGAAAAAATTAAAGAACTCAATGATGAATTCTGCTTGAGGCTAAAGCAATGCTCACTTCATCTGCACACTTGACACCAGTTATAGCCGTCTAATAAAACTGTGCACTCATTCACGCAATGCCTTAGGCCTTTTCTAATTAGTTGATTTTTAATGAATGAGATTTGCAATATAATTTCTTACAATTCCATTTCACGAGAATTTATTTAACAGAGTAATATTGACTTAACTTAATTGCAATTTCCTGTGCATGACATTTAACTCTCCACCATGGACTTTATGAGGTTAATAACATCCTCCAAGTCCTCTGAGTTTACACACAAGTTTTGCAAGACTTCGTTGGCCATGGACGCTGCTCTGTAACTTGTTTAGATTTGAAATGTTGGGCTGCATGTGATCCAGAGAGATTTCACATGATCAGAGATGTAGATTTTTCAGTGCTAAAATTTTAGGCTGCTGTCCTCAAAAACTGTGCCCTCGGCTCAACAGAGAAACAAAAACACTCACAAGAAAACTTTCATTACATGAACAGACCTCTTAAAGGCATAGTTCACCCAAAAATAAAACTCCTGCCATCCTATACTCACTCCTTCATGAAAAATTCTAGTAAGTTTTTGATGAGGCAAATTTTACAAACTACAGGCATTGTATCTAAACTGTGGTTTTGGTTGCTGTTGTTATCAGGCTTCCTCTGTTTTATACCAAACGACAGCCTTTGGTGAAAATGACCATAATTGTAAACCCTTGCAAATTGGAAAGGAGAAGTCTCCCCCATTGAAGATCTATCTGAGCGCGTTTGTGGCTCGCAGCACAGCTGTTGCAAACATTATTCCGCTGTGATCGTTTCATCACTAACAGGTCTGTGACATCAATTAATTGAGCCACTCTAAAGGTATTCGACTCAGCACAACTTTTGAAGAAAGGAGAGAAATATTTCCTGGCGTGTGCAGTGCCGTCTCACATCAAGCAGAAGGTTTGCTTTAAAGTGAACGCAGCGAGGGAATCACATCTTTTATCATCTCTTTTGCTGGGATACATTTTTTCAAACATATGATGCCCTTTTTGCTCTTTGCCCGAAGAGATTCTCACTGAATGTCCTGTTTCACTTGGAAATACTTCACATTATGGAAGTAAAATGGTTTGCGAATGCTGTTTTTTGTTGACTTTAATGACACAAATCAGTTGAGACAATCAAAAAGACATACAGTTTATTCAGTTAAAGGGAAACAAAGTGTTCAGCTAAAAACTACACTGACAATTCCAGAATAATGTGGCCTCAATGTTATTTTTTTCCACCAAGATTCACAGATTCCATTTTTGATATCATGGTCTGTCTTTGTTCGCTATAGCATCAGGCTACCGCTCAAAAAGACACAATGCCAAAGGAAATGCTTGTTAGTCACACAGAAGCCTGTCTTACATGCACAAAGAGACTTGTGGTCTGCAGAGTCAGAAGCCCAATTTAAAAGACAGGCCTTAAATCTGGTGTGGACGAATTCTGATCTAGCATTCAGAGTCTGTGCATTTGTTTACAATTTCAAAAAACAAACTGTCCCAGGATCAAAACAACCTTCAGCATTTGATGACTTTTTGTAGGCCACGTACACTCTGCAGTGTTTAAGAGTGACAACAGCATTTTAATGCAAGAATAAATACTTTTAATTAGTGATTCCCAACCTGGTGGTCGCAACCCCTACTATGGAACAAGAAGAAACAAATGGAACAATCAAATAGGCCCATTTTGAATATTTTAATAATATTTAATGGTTTATGATATGAAAAGACAAAATATACACTCACTGAGAACTTGATTAGGTACGCCTGTACACCTACATATCCATGCGAATATCTAATCAGCTGTCACAGTCTGTCTCCCTCGTGTTTCTTAGGACTCTTATTTTGAAGTGTTTTCCCCGGAATACGTTACCCAGCATGCACTGCCCTAATCACTGCCATCTGTTCCTGATTGTTCTCACCTATTTTCCATTCCCTCATTAGCTTTTGTTTTTATAAATACCCTTTAGTTTTTGCATTTCTTTGTCAGTTCTTGTTTGTTGTTGTTTTGAGTTCCAGTTTGTTGTTTGACTGTCATCATTTTTATTAAAGCCTGCACATAGATCCTACGTCTCCTGTCTCATCTCAGCAACCTTTCGTTACAGAAGAACTGACCTAGCGGCTGTCTGTATCCTGCTTCTCAAGCAAGGGGACAGTCCAGTTGAGGATTACACCCGTGAGTTCTTAGGACTCACGAATTTAGTGCACTCTCCAGACCGCTCTCTGGTGGTTTTCTTCCGGACCGGTCTGAATAGTGCACTGAAGGAACTGATGCCTCAGGCTGATCCTCATTGGACGCTCAGTGAATATGTTGAGAAGGCTCTGGAACTTTGTGGTTACCCTTTCACAGTGGATTATGGTGGGAACCCTGGGCTAAAACCTGCATCCATGGCTCCTTGCTCCAAGCCTTCCGTGGCTCCTTGCTCCAAGCCTGCCATGGCCAGCGAGCCAGCGCCCACGCCTGCCATGGCCAACGAGCCAGCACCCACACCTGCTACGACCGATGAGCCAGCGCCCATGCCTGCCACGGCCGACGAGCCAGCGCTCATGCCTTTAGCCTCAACTGTTCCAGAGCCAATGCCTGTGGCCTTGCCCACTCCCGTAACTATGCTCCCAGCTGTCCGGAAAAGGAGGAAAAATAATAAGGACACCTTCTCCACAGTCTCTGCCCATGCACACGACCACGGAGGTCGTTCCCCAGTCTCTGCCTATGCTCACGACCATGAAGGTCGTTCCCCAGTCTCTGTCTGTGCTCACGACCACGGAGGTCATTCCCCAGTCCCTGCCCATGCTCACGACCATGGAGGTCATTCCCCAGTCACTGCCAGCTCTTGTCGAGCCTCCCACGGCTTCGCCTTCCATGGCTCCACCCCTTGAGCCTCTCCTGGCTCCGCCTGCCTTCGTGGAGCCTCTCCTGTCTCCGCCTGCCTTCGTGGAGCCTCTCCTGGCTCCACCTTCAGAGTCTTCCACTGCTACACCCTCAGAGTCTTCCATGGCTCTGCCCGCTCCTCCAGAGACTCCTCTTCCAGCGGTTCCGCCCGCTCCTCCAGAGACTCCTCTTCCAGCAGTTCCGCTCGCTCCTCCAGAGACTCCTCTTCCAGCAGTTCTGCCCGCTCCTCCAGAGACTTCTCCTCCAGTGGTTTCGGCTGCCCTCCCAGTGACTCCTCTTACAGCGGCTCTGCCCACCCCTCCTCCAGCAGCTCTGCCACCTGACCCAGTCCCTACCCTGTGGCCACCTCCCAGGCCTCCTGACCCAGTCCTCCTGACCCAGTCCTGGCCCTGTGGCCACTCCCCAGGCCTCCTGACCCAATCCTGGCCCTGTGGCCACCCCCCAGGCCTTCTGACCCAGTCCCCGCTCCGTGGCCACCTCCCAGGCCTCCTGACCCTGTCCAGGCCCTGTGGCTGCCTCCCAGGCCTCCCAACCCCGTCCCTGCCCTGAAGCCACCTCCCAGACCTCCCAACCCAGTCCCTGCCCTGAGGCTGCCTCCCAGACCTCCCGACCCAGTCTCTACCCTGAGGCGCCCCCCCAGACCTCCGGACACAATCCTTACCCTGGGGTTTCCTCCCTGGCCACCTGGTCATCTTCCAGGTCATCTTCCTCACCTGTATATTCCTGCCCTCCTCAGCCATCTTTGGGGCACCAGGAGTCACCCCTTAAAGGGGGTTATGTCACAGTCTGTCTCCCTTGTGTTTCGTAGGACTCTTATTTTGAAGTTTTTTTCTCTGGACTACATTACCCAGCATCCATCTGTTCCTTATTGTTCTCATCTGTTTTCCATTCCCTCATTAGCTTTTGTTTTTATAAATACCCTTTAGTTTTTGCATTCCTTTTTCAGTTCTTGTTTGTTGTTGTTTTGAGTTCCTGTTTGTTGTTTGACTGTCATCATTTTTATTAAAGCCTGCACATAGATCCTATGAGTCCTGTCTCATCTCAGCAACCATTCATTACATCAGCCAATCGTGTGGCAGCAGTGCAATGCATAAAATCATTCATATACGGGTCAGGAGCTTCAGTTAATGGTCACATCAACCATCAAAATGGGGAAAAATGTTTATCACAGTGATTTGGACAGTGGCATGATTGTTGGTGCCAGATGGGCTGGTTTGTGTATTTCTGTAACTGCTTATCTCCTGGGATTTTCACACACAACAGTCTCTAGAATTTACTCAGAATTGTGCCAAAAACAAAAAATATCCAGTGTGTGGCAGTTCTATGGAAATGCTTTGTTTATGAGAGAGGTCAACAGAGAATGGCCAGACTGGTTTGAGCTGACAGAAAGGCTACGGTAACTCAGATAACAGCTCTGTACAATTGTAGTGAGCAGAATAGCATCTCAGAATGGACAACATGTAAAACCTGGAGGCTAATGAGCTACAACAGCAGAAGAACACGTCGGGTTTCACTTCTGTTAGCAAAGAACAGAAAGCTGAGGCTTCAGTGGGCACAGGCTCACCAAAACTGGACAGTTGAAGACTGGAAAAAAGTAGCCTGGTCCAATAAATCTCGATTTCTGCTGAGGCACACAGATGGTAGGTTCAGAATTTGGCACTAACCACATGAATCCATGGATCCAACCTGCCTTGTGCCAACAGTCCAGACTGGTGGCAGTGGTGTAATGGTGTGGGAAATGTTTTCTTGGCACTCTTGGGGCCCTTTAATACCAATAAATCATCTTTTGAATGCCACAGCCTATCTGAGTATTGCTGCTGACCGTGTGCATCCCTTCATGGCCACAATTTACCCATCTTCTAATGGCTTCTTCCAGCATGATAATGCACCATGTCACAAAGCAGAAGTAATCTCAAACTAGTTTCATGAACTTAATAAGTTCACTGTTCTTCAGTGGCCTTCCCAGTCACCAGATCTGAATCCAATACAACACATTTGGGATGTAGTAGAAAGGGAGATTTGCAGCATGAATGTGCAGCTGACAGATCTGCAGAAATTGCGTGATGCAGTCATGTCAGCATGGACCAGTGTTCCTAATAAAGTACTCAGTGGGTGTATGTCTGCCATCTTTGAAGGTGTGAATCACGCAAGAGTGTGTAAGATGCAGCAAAATTGCTTATTATAACTGTACAGTACTGAGCAACAATCAAAACAACATGCTAGCTAGCAAAACCAAATGAATGACTATGGCAAAACATCAGGGGGAAGAAGAAAACTTGTGTAAAAAGAAAACCAGTATTTATTTGGAGAGTTGTATTGAATTTGGCTTCATTGAGGCAATGGACAAAAGCAAATTGGTTGTGTGATTTGTAGTGAGAGACTGTAACGAACTGGCCATGGAGACAGTGTTAGGATCCATGTGCAGGAAGTTTATTAAAGTACACAAGCAAACAAGCAAACAATCCAAATCGGCAGGCAAATAGAGGTAGTTGTTAAGCAGGCAGTATAATCCAATAAACCAAAAAGACCCAGGGTGAGGTTGGAGGTGAGGTGGATCATGTCTGCATGATAGTGCATCTGCCTTGCTGTTCTTGCTGCCAGGATGGTAAGTGACTGTAAAATTGAACCTGGTAAAAAACAATGACCATCGTGCTTGACGTGGGTTCAGTTTCTTGGCTGCCTTGATATATTCAAGATTCTTGTGATCGGTGATAACTTGGAATGGGTGGACTGCCCCCTCTAACCAGTGACGCCATTCCACAAGTGCCGCTTTCATGGAAAGTAATTCTTTATTCCCCACATCTTAGTTATGTTCAGCTGAGTTCAACTTCCTGGAGAAAAAGGCACAAGGGTAAAGCTTGCCTGGTGTTCCGTGACATTGGGACAGGACTGCTCCAATCCCACAATCTGAAGCGCCTACCTCAATGATGAAGGGAAGACTGGGGTCAGGATCTTTCAGTATCAGAGAAGTTGTGAAGTTTGACTTGAGGGAGATGAAGGCTTGGTATGCAGCATCGTTCCATGGCAACTTGCTTGACTTTCCCTTGAGCAACGACGTGAGTGGTGCTGCAATGGTACTGTAATTCCTAATGAAACGGCGATAGAAGTTGGCAAAGCTCAGGAACCACTGTAGTTCCTTGATTTTAGAAGGTCGAGGCCATTTGGTAACTGCTGTTACCTTTGAGACACCCATCTCCACACCTTGATGGCTGATATTGTAACCCAGGAAAGTGGTATGAGAGGTATGGAACTCACTTTTCTGCCTTGACAAATAGTTGGTGTTTCTGGAGACGTGATAAGACTGTCTTGACCTGCTGGATATGTTGTTCCATGTTTTGTGAGTAGATGAGTTGTCAATGTAGGCCACCACACAATGATTCAGTAAGTCTCTGAATATTTCATTGATAAAGGACTGGAAAACTGAGGGGGTGTTAGCAAGTCCATATGGCATGACCAAATATTCATAGTGCCCCCTGGTGGTAATGAAAGCAGTCTTCCACTCATCCCCTTCTCGATGAGGTTATAAGCACTCCTTAGATCAAGTTTGGTATAGATCTTGGCTTCACAGAGTTGTTCAAGGGCTGAGGGAATAAGTGGTAATGGGTAATGATATTTTATGGTGACAGAGTTCAGGCCTCGATAGATACAGGGATGTAGACCTCCATCCCTCTTCTCTATGAGGAAGAAACCTGCAGCAGCTGGGGAGGTGGAGGGACGGATGTAACCGGAGGCAAGGGCTTCCTCAATGTAATTCTCCATGGCGAGGGTTTCAGGGCATGTCAATGCATAGGCCTTGCTTCTCGGTGGAGCTGTATTGGATAGAAGTTCAATAGCACAGTCCCATGGACGATGAGGAGGAAGTTGTGTAGCTTTAATCTTACCAAACATTTCACTTAACTCTGCATACTCCTTGGGAATCGTGGTCTCCTTCTGTGATTCAGGACTCTCAATACTGGTGATAAGGCAAGGCCTGGAAACAGCAACATGGAGACCATGTTTATGACAGAAACTTGACCAATGTGTGAGCTCACCTTGGTTCCAGGATATCGGTGGATCGTAGATGGCCAGCCAGGGATGACCCAGGATAAGAGTGTGCTTGGGTGAGTTGATGACATATAGTGAGATATTCTCTACATGAAAAAGTCCAATCTTGATGAGTTGTCAACAGTGGTGATGTTAATTTTAGGAAAGCATTCAATGGTGGGTATGTTGAGTTCTTGAACAATCTCCTGATTAATGAGATTAACAGCAGCCCCAGAATCCACTAATGCTGTAACACATCTTTCTTGATCACCAATGGAGATCTCTACAGGCAACAGAAAATTATGTGAGATGGGTGATATAATGTTCATGGTACTCATGTGCTGCCTTGACTCAGGGGAACTTGATTTCTTGTGTGGACATGCAGCATTGAAATGACTTGGTGAACCACAGTAAAAGCAAAGGTTTTCGTTGCGTCGACGTTGGCATTCCTCCATGGAAACACAATTATATGCAACTTGCATGGGTTCGGGTGATATAGTGGCTGCCTGGGCCTGTACTAAGACTGTAGAATTCGAGGTGAAGTGAAACTGAGGCCATGAAGCATTCTGAAGCAGGTTATCAATCTTGATGGCCATAGTTATGTATTCAGAAAGATTCGTACCTTCACCCTTGCAGGTCAGTTCCATCCTGAGTTTCAGGTTAAGCCCTTCGCAGAAAACAGTCTTCAGAGCGACATCATTCCACCCACTCTGAGCTGCTAGTGTCCTGAACAGAACTGCATAATCCGCTGCTGATCGATGACCCTGGCATAGATGAAGTAGCTTAACAGAGATATCTTGATACTCGAAGACTTCATGGATTTTTTGAATGAAGTAATCAAGTGAAACCTGGATTTGAGTATCTTTATCCCAAACAGCGGTGGCCCAATCGAGAGCTTTGCCGGTAAGCAGTGACATCGAAAAATACCTTGCATTGTCATAAAAAAAACCCCACATTTCAGCAGAACCATCAAACTTATCAGGTAGAGCAAAGCTTACCGGTTTAGCATGAGGAGCTGACAGTGAGTGAATATATTGTGTCAAACATTCGTTGGCAGCTCGTAGATTGTTCAGCTGGTCTTGGTAACCCCTTAATACCTCGCACTGGTGCGCGAATGCGGCCTGGAGCTGTGAAACTTCTGCTGGATCCATATTAGGCGAAGTATTCTGTAACGAACTGGCCATGGAGACGGTGTTAGGATCCATGTGCAAGAAGTTTATTAAAGTATACAAGCAAACAATCCAAATCGGCAGGCAAATAGAGGTAGTTGTTAAGCAGGCGGTATAATCCAATAAACCAAAAAGACAGTCCAACAAGGCAAACAAAACAAAGGGGTATCCAAAGGCAGTAAATCTAGGAAAACAGGCAGTGGTCATAACAAGAGAACAATCAGCAATGGCAATGGAAAACCGCTTGGTAAGGCAGGGTAAACTGGCAATACTTCACAAAGTCAAAATGGAACAGCATGGTATTTATATAGTTCAAACAGGAAATCACCAAAGAAGAAACAGTACAGAGTTAGTATTTGGGAGAGGGTTCCCTCTGGTGGTTGGTAGGAGGGGTAACAACCTAGGATGTTAAAGAGACTAGCAAAGGAACAGCCCTCTGCGGACACATTGGAGAAGGAATCACCATTGGGTAGTACATTTTAGTTTTTACTTGCCAGACTTTTGACAACATGTAAGTGAAATGCAACTGAAAACTAAAAAAAGATATTAAGAAAACCGAGAATGGGGCATCATATATATATACATATACACTATATTGCCAAAAGTATTCGCTCATCTGCCTTCAGATGCATATGAACTTAAGTGACATCCCATTCTTAATCCATAGGGTTTAATATGACGTCGGCCCACCCTTTGCAGCTATAACAGCTTAAACTCTTCTGGGAAGGCATTCCACAAGGTTTAGGAGTGTGTTTATGGGAATTTTTGACCATTCTTCCAGAAGCGCATTTGTGAGGTCAGACACTGATGTTGGACGAGAAGGCCTGGCTCGCAGTCTTCGCTCTAATTCATCCCAAAGGTGCTCTATCGGGTTGAGGTCAGGACTCTGTGCAGGCCAGTCAAGTTCTTCCACACCAAACTCGCTCATCCATGTCTTTATGGACTGTGCTTTGTGCACTGGTGCGCAGTCATGTTGGAACAGGAAGGGGCCATCCCCAAACTGTTCCCACAAAGTTGGGAGCATGGAATTGTCCAAAATCTCTTGGTATGCTGAAGCATTCAGATTTCCTTTCACTGGAACTAAGGGGCCAAGCCAAGCTCCTGAAAAACAACCCCACACTATAATCCCCCCTCCACCAAACTTCACAGTTGGCACAATGCAGTCAGACAAGTACCGTTCTCCTGGCAACCGCCAAACCCAGACTCGTCCATCAGATTGCCAGATGGAGAAGTGTGATTCGTCACTCCAGAGAACGCGTCTCCACTGCTCTAGAGTCCAGTGGCGGCGTGCTTTACACCACTGCATCCGACGCTTTGCATTGCACTTGGTGATGTATGGCTTGGATGCAGCTGCTCGGCCATGGAAACCCATTCCATGAAGCTCTCTATGCACTGTTCTTGAGCTAATCTGAAGGCCACATGAACTTTGGAGGTCTGTAGTGATTGACTCTGCAGAAAGTTGGCGACCTCTGCGCACTATGCGCCTCAGCATCCGCTGACCCCGCTCTGTCATTTTACGTGGCCTGCCACTTTGTGGCTGAGTTGCTGTCATTCCCAATCGCTTCCACTTTGTTATAATACCACTGACAGTTGACTGTGGAATATTTAGTAGCGAGGAAATTTCACGACTGGACTTGTTGCACAGGTGGCATCCTATCACAGTACCACGCTGGAATTCACTGAGCTCCTGAGAACGGCCCATTCTTTCACAAATGTTTGTAGAAGCAGTCTGCATGCCTAGGTGCTTCATTTTATACACCTGTGGCCATGGAAGTAATTGGAACACCTGAATTCAATTATTTGGATGGGTGAGCGAATACTTTTGGCAATATAGTGTATATATAGCTTTCATATATATGATTTCACGCAATATAGCATGCAAGACTGTACATATAATTTTCATATTTCGCTTTTGATACTTTTAATCACATTTTAGCTTGTGTGCAAATATACAGATTTTACATTCAATCAGTTTATACTGTTTGATGTCATGAAATAGCATTTTTAATAAGGATATTAAGCTGTTGTCACTTTTTGAAATTTCATACACATTTTTAACAAAAGGTTGGAACCTAATGAAAATAGAATTATAAATATATTATAAAAAAATAATCATTTAAGTGCTACTATGTCAAAACTACTATGAAAAAAAAAAAAACATTTGTCTATATCAATGCTGCAAATGATCTCCAATCATTCAAACTCAGGGGCTATGAGTTTAGTTTGCTTTATTTCCACAGAGCAGTATGAGGTTAACTTGCATTGTGAATGCAACTCTGCAGGTTCAGTAATATATATATTTGTATTAAAGAAACAAAGATGAAATTGATGAAAGGGACAGTTCACCCAAAAATGAAACATGTCATGAAACGTCAACATCTGTAACACGCCAACGCGAATACATCACATGAGAGACCACGTGATCTCGATCCTCTTGTGAAGCTCTTGTGAAGTATTGGATTATAGTTAAAAAATACTTAAATATTAATATTTTTGTGCACCAAAAGTGATTGTGTTGCTTTAGAAGACATTCATTTAACCGCTGGAGTTATATGGATGATGCCTATGCTGACTGTCTGTGATTTTTGGAGCTTCTAAAGAGAAATCTCCATCCACTTGCATTTTAAGGACCTACTGAGCTAAGATATTTTTCTGTTTTTCTTCACATGTGTTCTGCTGAAGAAAGAAAGTCATATACACTTGGGATATCATGAGGGTGAGTAAATAATGAGAGAATATTCACTTTTGGGTGAACATTTTTCAATGTATAATTGTCTTCAATTCTTAATTTGTAGGCTATTAGTCAGTTTCCACCTGTTGTTATTGACAGATACTTGCGTAATGGCAAATGGGGCCGTTGGAGATGGTAAATGTTTGGATTTGGGGAAGTGGTTATGTACTGTAAGACTTTTTGATCAAATTTTTTTTAAGCAAAACCAATAAATGAACAGCATCTGGGATCTTATTCATTTAGGACACTTTGTCTTTGCCCGTTATAGTAAGGAAAGAATAAGAACTTTTTTTGACATTCTATAGATCGATTAATTGGTTATCAGCCTTTTCCACCAACTTAGTTATTGGTCGACCTCTAGAGCATGCAGTGTGCATTGTTGCTGATCCCCAAGTGCTCTGGGGCTTGAGCGCCCATGGAAAAGCACAAGATATTCTCCATTCATTTTCTCAATGTCATTTAACAGATTGACCGATTACATGGCATATGATGCATTTCAAAAAGTTTTACTGTATCCTTCAACCTCTGATATTCATTCATGTTTTTTTTTTTCATCTGTCATACACAGCATTAAAATGCATCAATACAACATTTAATGTTTGAATTTAGTGATAAAATTAAATTTGTGCTGAAGTAATTTGAAGGCTGAGACTAAAATCGTGTTTCTCCAAACGCTTTTTCCAGTTTAAACGATGGAAAGTGTCACATTTGTGGATATGTAGCTAACGGTAAAACTGTATATATTATATGCAGTCTATATGCAACTTGGAACAAAGACAACTATGTTTGTGTTCTCTGGAATAGACAGCCCTTTTTTCCCAACAAAATTCAGTTTATAATAACCCATAAATAACCTTTGTGTGTACAGAACAGGATTAAGTACTAAGAACAGGAGTGACAACCATATTTAGGCTGCAATATGAGCATGTTTACATTCCGAATCCTGATATTTGCTGTTTATAAAATCTGGCACACAGACACTGGAAGGTATTGCTGCAAGTTTCCCCAAAGAGCGCAACAAAGAGAAGAGCAAAGCTTTCCTGTGTGAACTAATCGCAATGACTGACACTCTGTTTACCTGCAACCCTTTAGTGTTTAGAAAGGAAATAGATCTCCTGTCAGCTTTTCACTTATCTACCTGCAACTTTCCTCCAGTTCACGATTTTCTGCTACCCCCTGCCAAATACACAAACAATAAATCACACATATAGCTCACTCAATGCCCGCTCTTTCCCTTCTTCTATTAGAATGACATGTCGCGCATCTACGGAAATATTTGCTCACTTCGGAGGACGCCGTCGCAGTCTCTCTTGCATTCATCCGTGATGGTTCTGCCACAACACCTGACATGCGCCCGGGCTGAGGAAGACGAAAATCGCCTAGTAGTGGCAAGGCTCCCAAGGCCCTCCTGGGGAACAGGTAAAGCTGAAAGATCACTTAGGGTTTAAGATATGGAAACATCTCGTCCCGTTCAATCAGCTAGATTATTTTTCTTCAGATAGATGTCGGAGAGGCTTAAGAATGGTGCCAGAAGTCATCATGATTTCTGTCTGTACAGCAACAATGACTGATTAAACACACTTTTGATAACATTGAATTAATCTTTAAAATATGGAATTCAGAAAAAATAAAAACCAGGAAATCACTCGGATCACTTTAGCAACCACATAGCAGCACTGTGTATTTTAAGATAAAAAGGTATATGTTTATCACAGCATTAATTTTAAACATTCAGTATCATATACCAAGAGCGGAACTTGTACATAAAAAAATAATCATTATTATTATTATTATTATTATTAAAATTTATATTTGAAGATTTACACATTTTAATCTCATAACAAAATTCCAACAAATTGAAATGAGTAATCTTTAATAAAACAAAGTTTTAAAAAATTAATTATTTAAGTTTTATTAATTATTACACAATTTAATTTGCTGGAATTTTTTAATGAAATTGAAATGCATAAATCTTAAAAAGGCTAAAACTTTTTTTTATTTATTTTTTTTACTCACTCATAATTGCTGTATTGTCCATGAAATTGGACATAATTAACAGACAAGATGATTGGAAACAATATCATAAAGTCCCTGGCATGAGATGGGAATCATCACGTACTGAAGTGTGAAACTGAGCTAACTGTTCTTTAAGGCATAAATGGAAAGTTTTCAAAGTATTAAAGGACAAATCTAGAGCACGAATCTGAGAAAAGCTAACATGCATGCAGATTTGCCCCACAATGACATTCGACATTTTCCATATCGAGGTAATTTTGTGCTGAATGATGCATGTGCATCATTTAATTGCTTTCGCAAAACAATTAGGGTTTGAAATCCCACATCATTATTCCTGGTACAGATGGAAAAACAGTTGACACGGCTGTTGAGTGTATTCAATAGTCATTTGTCGCTTGGCCCGTTAAATTCCTTCAGACTGCAAATTTGCAATTAAGTAGTGCCTCACAAGCAACCCTGAAGACAGCAAAGCAACATTATCGTTCAATGAAAACGTCGAGCTTCGGTCAGCAAACAAAATGTACAGGCTTCATGAGCATTATGAGCACAAATTCACCATTGCCGTGTTGCTTGTCTTGTATGAGTTCAAAGCTAATTTAAAAGCATTGCCACGGGAGGTCATGCAGAAAAACTTGTGCCGTGCACAGACATATGCATGCAACATTAGCCTCAGAGCAGTTTCTCAAATACCATTCATCAATCAAATTGAATCGTGACAGTGAATGTGGCAAGATGTGACTACGATGTCACATTTAAGGGATTTGCAAAGCTACATATTTTCAAAATCTTCTAGTTGACTAGTTGTTCCCAAGTCATGTCTATCAAACGTGTGGTAGACCTAAACGTCTCGTGTGGGCAGGCATTTGACTTAACAGTAAAAGCTCAGGTCCACATTGCAGCAGATCTGCGCAATTTAATAGTTAAAGATCGCAATCTCGATTCAGACACCCACGCAATCTTATTCCTAAATGGCAGCAATTCAGCTATGCATGTTAACGTTCCCGAGGCATGCCTTTGTAAGGCGGTCAAATTTAATTTAGAAATTTGCTTCGAGACGTGTGTTTAAAGGGCGAAGCTATCTTGCTAAGGCATCTAAAAAAACATTGCTCCTGAACGAGATGTTGAATAAACTAGAAAACGCAACGACCAAAAACGTTAGTCAAGTGTAGCAGTGCCACGAAATCTCTGCTCAGTTCAATATTTTAATAGCTACCGATACTAAAAATTACTGGCAGTATCAAGCGCTGACTCATTTCTGTTGTCACGCGCTGTTTGATTTCAGCTGGCCACATTAAAATGCTCACATGCGTATGACTGTCTGTGCCCTCGTGTCATGTGATGAATGCAGCTGCATGCGTGAACAGACAAATGCTTTTTTTTAGTCAAAATCCTTGACACAATATTAATGTAAACACAGCTGTTTATATATAAGCTGATAGGACAAACATCGTATATATCAAAATATTGGATCACTGCGATGTGTAAATGCAGCTGCTCTCTGTTATAGGCATTTAACTGCATTAAAGGTCTATTAATGTATATCTAATAATCATACAGTAAAGACTGTCAATTATTTAAGTAGTTTTATTCTGCATGAGATTACTTTTTATTAGATTATTTTTATATTCATTTTTAAATGTTTAATTGCTACTGTTACTGAAAATGTAAAGGGTTAGTTCACCCAAAAATGAAAATTCTTTCATGATTGACTTTCCTTCTTCAGCAGGACCGAATGAAGTTTTTATAAACAGATTTCAGCTCAGTTTGTCCATACAATGCATGTAAATGGGTCCCATCAGGCTGCTGGCTGTCTGATGGTCTAAAAGGCATATTTAGGCAGCATAAAAGTCATCCACACAACTCTAGTCGATCAATTAATGTCTTCTGAACCGAACAGATAAGTTTGTTTAAAAAATAAATAGATAATTAAAATTGTAACTTTACATCATTGCTTCCGGCCAGCGCTGAGAAGCTGTTTGAAATGACCTAACTCTCACGTGACGTTCGTTCCTCTGTTGTATACAAAGCGCATGCTTCCGACTTCTCGTGTGAACGCACCATTGCGCTTACATCACTGATGTGTCGGCTGCTGGCAGGAAGTGATTTATTTTTTACACAAACCTATCGATTTGTTTCAGAAGACATGAATTGATCCACTGGAGCCTTTTGGACCGTCATACAGCCAGCAGCCTGATGGCACCCATTTACTTCAGCTGAAATCTGCTTATAAAAATCTTCACTTCGGTTCTGCTGAAGAAGGAACACTGTATATATATATATATATACAGTATATACACTAGACAGACTGACAGATCCAGTAGTTAACCTCAATTAAAGCTGACCTCTTGTCACATTCCTATTATGCAGTACATGATGTAGGAGTAGTAAATGATAATGATTAAATCATTATCGGCATACAGAGGACTGAGGTCGACTTAAAGAAAATCACATTTCAAATTAGAAGTATACATGGCTTTCAAATGATGTGCAGAGATTTGCCCGCACAAACTATAATGACTTTATGCCTCGGCTGATAATGAAATTATTCATGTTTCAGAGAGATTTTTTTCTATCCAGATTGGCCTGAAATCCAATTACGCATTTGCTCAGCGGAGGCCATTTTTCATGGAAAAATTACTATTTAAAGAAAAAGAAAAGTTAATAATGTACAACCAGCTGTTCTGTTAAACAGCAAAGAAAATTACACCACTATGCAGTTTGTTGTTATAAATCTGGCATTAGAAGGGCAAACTAGTATACAGTGTTGAAGCCTTTTTGGTGGTGTACAGGTTACTAAGTACACAGGATTCTCAAAGACTCCTCAATAAAAGATTTTATACAGATCGATGTTCTCAAAGATCTCATGATATAAAAGCAGAGTTTACTGAAGCGCTTTTACTTTTAACGACGTTGGACATTTTCTACGGCTGCAAGTCTAAACAGGTACATTAGACATGTTTTTATTTAATTTCTAAAACTTCAACATGAAACCAAAACGAATGCTATTTGCTTTACAATGCACATTCTTGGTCTTATTATGCAATTCATTTTGGTAACACTTTATTTTAAGGATCAGAAATTAGACCGTAATTAATGACTAATAATGCTGTGTAACAAATCTTTTTTTTTCTTTTCTTTTTTTTTTTCTGGGTAGTAAGTGTTATTTCCTAATTGCTTATGCCTCAAAAGTATAGAAAATGGCTATTATTCCCCACAAACTTTGCTTTTGTGACCAGGACAGTGATATTTTGAAATGTACCTATTTTCCAGAACATTCCAGTTAGATTTAGTGCTGAGTAAACTTGGAGTAACTTCTAGAACTTTCTAGAACTTTCCAGTAATATAAATAGTCGTATAAATACAGGGGCCTTAAGCCCACCAGTTCAGTTTAGTTCCAGCTGCCTAAGTGGATACATATCTGCATTTTTCTGAGATGGCATCAGGAGGCTGCAAGCATCCGGCAGACGCATTTTGCTATGTCTGCAGCCAATTTATCAAGATAAGAGTGAAAAAGTACTCCGTGGAAGCATCTGCTAATATGTGTGAGGCCTACAAGGCATATTTCGGCATGCCTGTCGGGGATCAAGACAAACCCTGGGCACCTCATTTCACCTGCGAGCACTGCAAAAAAATTCTTGAAGAGATGGACAATTGTTGCTCTGAATTTTATGTTATAAAATGTGTTAATTTTTAAAAGTTTAAATGTTTTTAATTTTAAAAAGTTGTACAATTTTCAATGTTATTGAAAAAATATATCATATATGAAAAATGTTGCGAGAATCTCTTACACATTAGTCATGGGTGAAATAAATGTATTTTTGTAGGATGGTACAGAGGGGAAAAGAAAGCCATGAAGTTCGCTATCCCAAGAATTTGGCGGGAACCCACTGACCACTCAAGCAACTGCTACTTCTGCATGGTGGACCCTTCCAAATGTCGGACTGGCAAGAATGCACCTGCTATCACGTATCCGGACCTTCCTTCATCCATCGTCCCGGTGCCACACTGCCATGAGCACCCCATACCCACTCCTCTGGAGAAGAGCAGCCGTCTTTAGAAGAGAGCAGCAACTCAGAGAGCGAGGAAGGCATTGTAGATCCAGATGACAATTTCAGAGGTGGAGCTGAGGAGAGAAACCCATACTACCCCAACCAAAAAGACCTCAACGACTTGATTAGAGATCTTGGTCTCACCAAGTCCAATGCTGAGCTTTTGACATCTAGGCTCAAGCAGTGAAACTTGTTGGATGTAAGTGTGCAAGTTGCAGATCAGAGGAAGCGTCACCAACATTTTTCCAGCTTCTTCACCCGTTAAGATGGCTCTGCTTCTGCCACAGTGTGACCAGTCTGTTCGAGGCAATCAGAATCACCTGTAACCAGAATGAGTGTCCATCTGTGCACAGTCAGAAACCCCCAGAAACCTTCCCGCTGGACTACTTGAACCACTCCCCATTCCACAGAGACCCTGGTCCCATCTATCTGTGGATTTTTTCACGGATCTCCCTAGTTCTAACGGTTTCACTACTGTTTTGGTTATTCGGACCGGGGTCCCCAGTTTACTTCACAAGTATGGCAGGCATTCTGCAAACAGCTAGACATTAATGTCAGTCTCACCTCAGGCTATCACCCACAGGCAAATGGACAGGTGGAGAGATCGGTCGCTATCTCAGATCGTACTGCAGCCGTGAACAGGAAAAATGGAGTGATTTTCTTCCATGGGCCGAGTATGCCCAGAATTCCCTCACCCATTCCTCCACAGGACTCACTCCCTTCCAATGTGTTCTGGGCTACCAACCACCCATGTTCCCTTGGTCAGGTGAACCGTCAACAGTACCAGCAGTGGACGTTTGGGTCAGGAGAAGTGAGAGGGTGTGGGACAGCGCTCATGTCAGGCTCAAACGTGCCATCCGGGCTCAACGAATTCAAGTCAACCATAGGAGACGTCCCCACCCCAACTACCAGCCAGGCCTGAGGGTCTGGTTGTCTTCAAGGGATCTTTGATTGCGACTACTCTGCAGGAAGCTCAGCCCCAGGTACGTAGGTCCATTTCGTATCCTGAGACAAATGAATCCTGTGATTTACAAGCTTCCTGCTAACTACCGCATCTCTCCTTCCTTTCGTGTGTCATTGTTAAAACCGGTCCACCCTGCATCTGGCCTTGAAACTATGGAAATGGAACCTCCACCGCCTTTGAAGCTCTAGTATACCTGGTCAGAGAAATCCTAGACTCAAGAAGGAGAGGCGGCCAGATGCAATATTTGGTGGACTGGGAGGGATACGGACCAGAGGAGAGATTGTGGGTAGCCGCTAGAGACATCTTAGACCCCTCATTGACCCAAGACTTCCATCTAACGCACCCCAATCACCCAGCACCTAGACCAAGGGGACGCCCTAGGAGAAGAACACCAAGAGGTGTTCGTAGAGGGGGAGGATTCTGTAACATCTGAGCGGTCTCCCGTCCACTGAATTCTGAACTGTCACTTCCTGTTTCCTGCCACACCAGTTCCTGCCATGTCACTTCCTGTTTGCCTTGTATATAAGCCATGCATTCACACTCCCATATTGCGAAGTATTGCCAGTTCACCTGCCTTACCAAGCGTTTATCAAGTGTATTCTCATTCTGCCTCATGTTATGATCTTCTGCCAGTTTATTGGGTTCATATTTGTGGATTACCCTTTCTGTCTTGTTGACCTTACTGGATTGTTTGCCTGTTACCTACCTCTGCCTGTTGTACTGACCACATTTGAGCCTTCTGATTTGGATTTGTTCATTAAACTCTTCTGCATAATGGATTCTAATCTGACCTCCAGTCTGAGTTTGTTACAGATTGTGTGGATCTTGTCTTTGGACACACATTACACAGAACAAGTCAAACTGATCTTTTATTCACAACACACAGTGAAAGGATCTCGCTGATGAACTTCTTCACCACTATACTACTCAATTACTGCTGAGTGAAATCTCAACATTTACCAGCCAGTGGCCAATCACAGACAATTTTACTCGAATAGCACAACATTCGGTCGCATGCACGAGAGATTTACTCACTTTGTAGAGGGTTGCCACATAGAGTAAAAGATCAATTTTGGGATTTATGAATCGATAGATCATTCAAACGAAGAATGAAATGCATCATTTTGTATGCATAGTCTACAAAATAGAACATTTTATATAGAAAAAATTTAATGATTAGGCCTACCACTTTACAAAACAATAAGGATACGTACAGCTTTAAGAACACCACCTGTATTAGTGTAATCTCTGTTTTCTGTGATGCATTTTGACTGTAAGACTCCAAACACTCGCCTCTCCTTGAGTGTCCATTCTCCACACATAATTACCCATAGTCACTCGTGCATCCTGAGGAGGATTTGTTCGAGTGAAAGGCATCAAGCGTAAGTGACAAAACCAGAGCGCACTCTGCTTTAAGTGTCAAAATCAGAGGAAGAAAATCAATGTGGTCAACAGCTCGATGAACAGAAGACAGACAGACTGTCCCTCTCCGTCTCCAACAGATCTTTCCTTCATTTGAGCATCACTTTCATCCATACAATATGGACATTTTGAATGCATCTAAAACGTAAAAATGTTTACATATTTACAGCTTTAGGAATGTAAAATATTTATGAATCCATTGCCAATATATTTAAAGACACAAATCCATTATAAATATATTTGTATAAATAATTTACTAAATATTTAGGCTAAATAAATATATTTGTATATTTCTTTACTGATTTATGGATATTTTATATCCCTACCCCAACCCCTAAACATATCTGTATACATAATATACATTGAAATACTGTATAATATATACTATAAAAAGACGTAACAAGCAGATTAATGAACAGTAACAAAAATGTTTGTTAAAATATTAGTTTATGTAGATATTTTACAGCTTCTAATCCCACTGTAACCCTAAACATTTCCATATAGCCATATAAAATCATAACAGGCAGATCCATTTAATCACAATAATTTATTCAGAAAAAATCTAGTCTAAAAGATGATGCACTGCATTTGATGTGCTCCCTGACGGCAGAGGCGCAAAAACCATACATGCAAGGTATGCAATGCATAGGAGTGCCATGTAAAGGGGGGCGCCAGCAGCTCACTAAAGGTGGTGCAATCAGCCTCCTCGACCCCTCCCCCCTCCCCCCTCCCCCATGCTTATAATCGGCCACCTCGACCCCTCCAGCATCACCCACCCCCCTCCCCCCTGCTCAATGCTTATAATCGACCTCCTTGACCCCTCCAGCATCTCCCCCAAACGCTTGACAGATACATGGGGCACAAAATTTAGTTTTGCTTACCGCTCGGAAATGTGTAGTTGCACCCCTACAATGCTTTATGTGAGGTAGAGGGTGGAATTTAAGTTATTAATTGCTGAAAATCTTCTTTATGCACTTTGTAACGGTGCTGTCATTAGCATTCAACATCACTGCTATAAAACCTGTGCCGTAATGCATCTTAAAGCGGCACATTTTTTTTAATTATGAAAAGGAAACTAATGCAGGCTGACAGTTACGGCGACACCATGGTGGATGGAGACGGAGATGGCTAAATTAAAGATGTGGATTATTCTCTATTCCTCAATCCAAGTCTGAAGTTAAATAAATAAAATGTATTAATTTGATGATTATTTTACGGTGCTTTTGTGGCTTATTTTGCTATTATTATTATTATTTATTTATTTATTTATTTATTTATTTATTTATTTGCATATTCTGAAAACTCCTTTTGTGTCCCATGGCAAACAAAATTATGAAATGCTTAATGAATGATTAAACGGTTACAGAATTTCTATTAATTTTATCATTTTAAAGTTGTGTCTTGGTTAAAGTGATATAAAACTTTAAAATACTGAACAGGGCAGCAGAAATCAAACAGAACCAAATGCCATGCTAGGCAAGGCAAGGCAAGGTTATTTATATAGCACATTTCATTCACAATGGCAATTCAAAGCTATGCTAATTTATATGTAAAGCAATGCTTTACATATATATTTTAAAGAAAATACAAGATACATAAAAAAAAAACAAGAACAAGAACATGAAATTAGAATAAAAGTAGTAAAATACATTTGATTTTTTTTTTTTTTTTTTTATGATTAAAATTAATAATAAGAAAAAAGAATATTAAATTGTTAACACCATCCATAACTGTTGTTAACCTTCCCTAATTAAACAGAGGATAACCAAAAATTGTAAACACACTCTGGGGCCCCAATGTCCTAATCCTTGCCTAATTTTTCTAGTGTCATATTGGGTAAATGCATCAACTGTGTTAAAGAAATGTGATGGCATCGTTAAATATTAGATTTAACTGATCTCACTGAATATAAATTGAAACTAACAGATGAATTCAATAAATTTAATATTTATTGATTCAATCAGTATATGTACACTTTTGTATGTTTCTAAAGGTGTAAATACGTAAAACTATTACGTTTTAGATGCTGCCAATAGCCTAAATCAGGGGTATTCAATTAAAGTTACAAGAGGTCCCATCTCTAAATGTCCTCCCATCAAAGGTCCTGTAAGGATGAGGTAGGCTGAGTGGGATCCATTTGCAGATATTTATTAGAGGGGTTGCTCAAACAATTCAAACAGTATTCTTTAAACAGTCAGGTCACAGGCTTGGGTGAAAACACAGATAAATCGGTCCTCAGGCAACAAATCCAAAAACAGTAATCCAGAGACGTAAATCCAGCAAACGTAAGCAATGGTCATAACAAGACAAAACAATGGCAGAGAAACAACGCTTGGTAAGGCAGATAACTGGCAATACTTCGCAAGATGATACTGTGAGCATATGGCTTTTATACATGGAGAATGTCCAAACAGGAACTGATGTGGCAGGAACAGGAACTGACAAGAGTTCAATATTCATGTGAGGACTCCCTCTGGTGGATGGGAGCCTGTTCAGACGTTACAGATTCCCCCTTTAAAAACACCTCTAGGTGTTCCTCTCCTGGGGCGACCTCTTGATTTGGGGGCTGGGCGATCCAGATGGGCTTGATGAAAGTCTCTGATGAGTGATGGGTCCAAGATGTCTTTGGCAGGTATCCACGATCTCTCCTCTGGGCCATACCCGACCAACCCTCTTGCGAGAATCAAGAATCTCCCGAACTAGGTAGGCAGGAGCTCCATCAATTTCAAGCAGCAGAGGAGGTCCCTCGTCAGTAGCCTCAGGACTCGGTGACTCGTGGAACGGTTTCAGGAGGGACACATGGAAAGAAGGAGAGATGCGGTAAGTGGCAGGCAATTCTAAACGGTATGTGACAGGATTAACTTCATGCAAGATCTTGAAGGGACCTACATACCTGGGATTTAGCTTTTTGCAGGGAAGTTTCAGGCATAGGTCCCAAGTAGAAAGCCACACCATTTGACCTAGTTGATACTCAGGATGAGGGCATCGGTGTCGGTCAGCTTGGATCTTTTGAGATCGAATGGCTCATTGAAGATGGACATGAGCACTGTTCCAGACTAGCTCACTTTTTCTAATCCAATCGTCCATGGCAGGCACTTCGGGAGGCTCCCCAGACCAAGGGAATAGGGTAGGTTGATATCCCAGGACACATTGGAAGGGGGTCAAACCTGAAGAAGAGTGTGTGAGGGAGTTTTGGGCATACTCTGCCCATGGAAGGAAGATACTCCACTTCTGCTGTTCCTTACTACAGTACGAGCTTAGATATCTACCAATTTCCTGATTGAGACGCTCCACTTGTCTATTAGCCTGTGGATGGTATCCAGAGGTGAGACTGACGTTGACGTTGAGTAGTTGGCAGAAGGCTCTCCATACTCTTGAAGTGAACTGTGGTCCTCGATCAGTGACTATGTCATCAGGTAATCCATAGATTCGAAACACTTGATTGAACAGTACTTGAGTAGTTTCCATGGCAATGGGTAGACCCTTCAAAGGTATAAGATGGCATGATTTTGAGAAGCGATCAGTGGTGACCATGATGGTGGTGGATCCTTGAGAGTTAGGCAGATCAGTGACAAAATCAATGGACAAGTGAGACCAGGGTCATTGTGGAATGGGTAGTGGTTCTAGTAGTCCTGCAGGTAGTTGACGAGGTGTGCGGGATTGCGCACAGGTCTGACAGGCACTTACATAGTTCTTGATGTCAGTGGATAGTGTTGGCCACCAGAAAGAGTTCCTGACTAAAGTGATAGTATGGTTAATTCCAGGATGTGCAGAGGAGAGTGATGCGTGAACCCATTGAATAATTCTGTTGCGTAGTCTGGAAGGAATGTACATTTTGCCAGTGGGATATTGAATCTCCTCTATGACATCCCACCGGATGGGTGCGATGATGATGGAGGAAGGTAGAATCCTTTCCGGACTAATATGTGTCTCAACAGATTCATAGATACGTGACAGAGCATCAGCTTTACTATTCTTACTTCCTGGATGATATGTGACTGTGAAATCGAACAGAGTGAAGAAGAATGCCCATCTGGCCTGGCGAGGATTTAATCTCTTGGCTTCCTTGATGCATTCCAGATTTTTGTGATCGGTGATGACTTGAAATGGATGAAGTGTGCCTTCTAACCAGTGTCTCCACTCCTCTAGAGCAGCTTTGATAGATAGTAACTCTTTGTTACTGATGTCGTAATTGCGCTCTGCTGATGTTAATTTCTGGGAAAAGAATGCACAGGGTGTAGTTTGCCTGGGTTTCCATGACTTTGGGAAACCAATTCCATTATCAGAGTCGTCGACTTCTACGATGAAGGGAAGTTGAGGGTCGGGATGCTTGAGAATGGGGGCAGAGGTAAAACTGGACTTGAGTCTATTGAGAGAGGTTGATGCTGCCTCTGTCCATGCCAACTTCTTGGGTTTACCTTTAAGAAGAGAGGTGATGGGTGCAGCAATGGTACTGTAGTTACGGATGAATCTGCGGTAGAAATTAGCAAAGCCTAGAAATCGTTGTAATTCCTTTACCGTGGTGGGTGTGGGCCAGTCAATGACAGCTTTTACCTTGGTGAGATCCATCTCCACTCCAGAGTGGCTAATATTATACCCAAAAAATATGGTGGAAAGGACATGAAATTCACACTTCTAGGCTTTGATGAAAAGATTGTTCAGGAGAAGACATGACAAGACATTCCTTACTTGGTCAATATGCTCCTCCATAGACTGGGAATAGATCAGAATGTCATCTATGTAGACTATCACATATTGATTCAGGAGGTCTTTGAAGACCTCATTGACGAAAGATTGGAAGATGGAAGGTGAGTTGGATAGTCCGTACGGCATTACCAAGTATTCGTAGTGCTCCCTGGTGGTGAGAAAGGCAGTCTTCCATTCATCATCCTCTCGTATTCTGATAAGGTTGTAAGCAGATCTGAGGTCCAATTATTGAAGTACCTGGCCTATCGTAATAGTTCTAGGGAAGAAGGAATAAGTGGGAGTGGATGGCGGTTCTTGACAGTAATTGCACTGAGTGCACAATAGTCAATACAAGGTCTTAAGCTGCCATCTTTCTTGCCAACAAAGAAGAATCCAGAAGCAGCTGGAGAAGTAGAGGGTCTAATAAATCCACAAGATAGAGCCTCGTCAATGTACTCCTCCATGGCCTTGGTCTCTGGGATGGACAATGGGTAAACATGGCTTTTGGGTGGAGAAGTGTTAGGAAGAATGTCTATAGTACAGTCACAGGATCGATGAGGGGGTAACTGGGAGGCCTTCTCCTTACTAAAAACCTCGGCCAAGTCAGCATACTCATTGGGGACATTGTTCGGCAATGAAGGGAGGTTCTCAGTGAGATGTGAGTTGTGCAGACTGTAAACTTGGGTGGCAGATCCAGACAGTGGAGATGACAGTGAGGAGACCAACGGATTAAATCCTTGTTCTTCCATGAAAACTGGGGTTTGTGAGCGAATAACCAGGGATATCCAAGAATCACTGGGTTTCGTGGTGAAGAAATTACGTACAGAATGATTTGTTCAATGTGAAGCAGACCAACTTGGAGTTTTATAGGAAGAGTTTGATGAGTGATATGACCTTTACCGATGGGACCATCATCGACAGCAGTTACTGTGATAGGTGGTTCACACTTGGTCGAGGGAATGTTCAATTGCTTCACTAAGTCCTGATGTATTGCATTGGCAGCAGCTCCAGAGTCTATTAATGCTGAAAAATTATATTCTTGGTTTGCTATGGACAAAATGATGGGTAGTGACAAGCCTTGTCTGATTTTTAGAGGATTAAAGATGTGACTCACTCGATAACGTTGCGTAGAGTTGGTAGTAGGTTTGACGGGGCAGTTGGAACAGCGATGACCTGGTTCACCACAGTAGAAACAGAGGTTATGGAGTAATCGTCTTCTACATTCATCTTGAGACACACGAGTCTGTCCTATTTGCATAGACTCCATAGGTTGGTGCTGACTTGGTACCTGAACTGAGGTTGTAGGTACATGACATGGCAAGGAGGTATTGAAACATGGTTGTGATCGTAAGAGATTTCTAGTCTGATAGCGAGGGTAATGTATTGAGAGAAGTTGAGGAAGTTATCTCTGCACACCAATTCTGCCTGAAGTTTGGCTGACAGACTAGAACAAAAGGTGTGTTTCAACACAATGTCATTAAATCCGCTCTGTGCTACAAGAGTGCGAAACTGCATGGCATGGTCGGATGCAGATTTATTGCCTTGGCGTAACTGAGTAAGCTGAGTTGCTGCATCCATGCCCCCCGCAGGGTATTGAAAAACATCACAAATCAACATAGAAAAATGACTGTAAGTTTGTTGAATAAGGGTATCATGATTCCAAACAGCCGTAGCCCACTCTAATGCCTCTAGAGCCACTCCAGCCAGGTCTCCTAAGCAACCAAATTGGCCCAGTTGCTAGGGAGGGTAGAGTCACATGGGGTAACCTCCTTGTGGTCGCGATTAGTGGTTCTCGCTCTCAGTGGGGCGCGTGGTGAGTTGTGCGTGGATGCCACGGAGAATAGTGTGAAGCCTCCACAAGCGGTATGTCTCCGTGGGAACGCGCTCAACAAGCCACGCGAAAAGATGCGCCGATTGACGATCTCAGACGCGGATAACATTTTTGTAATTTATTTCTGCATGAAGAAATTAATGTATTAGAAAGAAGGAAATGACAGTACACACAGCAGTCCAGCAACAATGGATGGCATCTGCGCATTACCAATCGCATTTTCTCATAAAAGACCCAATCAAACCAATTGTACATACAGTACACAGTGAATATGGCATTTACACATAGTGCACGTGAGGCGTTTTTACTTTGAAGTTGCACTCACGCGCTCGTGGGGATAAAGCGAGAGCAGCAGCAATCTACTGAGAGTTTAAACATCGTAGACCGCCTGCTTGGATTGTCACGGAGTGACTGTCATGATTTGTGAATTATTAGAAGAACATTTTATCCTGATCCTGAAGTTTTGATTCTGGCTGTTGGAATACGTGCTTCAGAGGAAATTTTAGAAGAGTGCTGGACAGGAAGAAAATGCTAGATATTAGTTTGATAGATATTTGTCTTTTTATCATTAGACAAGACAGTCAAGAGATACAGGGAACTGTTGAGGAGAGAGATGGAGAATGAAACATGCGAACACTTTAACGCGTCCTGGCTCTGATATGCGGACCGTTTCAATGACACTGTGTTGCACACCAGTCTGTTATTGTAGTAACACGATGGCACGTGTGATTGGTCATTAACATGTCTCAGACACTCCTTCACATGCAAGCAGGCAATTCTTGGCACCCTTGTGGCCTTAAAAAAACAATCGTACAAATGAGAAAATGTATCGGCTAATGCGATAATGAAAAAATTCTGAATATCGCCTGATTTATCGGCCTCAGCCATATATCGGTCGACCACTAATGCTGATTATAATAAAGGCAATTTTAGATGTAAAAAAATGTAATTGTTTAAAGGCACCGTCTGGAAGCATGTTGTCCTGTCACAAACCTGGTTTTGCTGAACGGTCGGATTCATTTCAGACACATGAACTTCACTTTGCTTCATTCTTGTTTCCTGCAATGTGTTTTAGCGAAAAATGTCAGTATCTATATTGCTGCTCACTATATTTTTCTGCTACGGTCTAATGCACACGATTGGATAGGACACGGCCCCGGGTTGGTATTTCTTCACCACTGCTAGAGACTGTGAGAGGCTGCGCTGCACTTGGTAAACGGCTGTCTGAAATTAATTTACTGACTTTGATATCGTTTAGTTTGGTGCTGTTCGGTCCGTATTGACCCTTTGCTGGGTCTGGACAGTGACTGCGATCCACCATTTGAGTATGACTGGCCTATGCCAATATTGTACATTTTGGTGTCTATGCATACGAAAGAAAATGTATGTTTGCTTAAAGATAAGGAGCAAACCGTTTAAATCTAAAGTGAATGCACAGACACAAATCACACACATTGCTCATTGGTAGCTCATTATTCAAAAGCAACACATTAAATAGGCTGTGTGTCGCCTGCACATACAGCGCATTAATCCATATGATCAATATATGGCTGACGTGTGACAGCTTGTAATAATTAATGAAAATTCCAGCCATACTAATTAATGATCAGTCATGATGCAAAAGTCACACATGTTCTTGATGATGAAATAAAAACACTCAAAACATCTTAAAATAATGATCATTTTCACAACCTTTTCACTTACAAGCATACTTATTTTTAATACAAATGTTTTCAGTTAGCCTCATCAATTTGCCCTCACTGATGTAAAGACCAGGATAAAGTGTCAAATAAAAAGCATTTGGACACTAAAGCCACACTTAAATATGTCTGAATGTCAAGAAAGATCTTGACGAGCAATGTCATAAGAGCTTGTACATTTAACCTGACTATATTAAGATAAAGGGGGAAAAAAATATGAACACCTACTCAACTCCTAATACACACCATTAAGATGTAATGAGCTATTTTCATTGTGTCCTTTAAGCATGATTATTAAGATTACCCAAAAACAAAGCAGAGGAACAGCATCGCTAACGAGACTGGTTAACAGTCTCAATATAACAGTGTAACAGCAGCAAACAAATGCCTACAGCACTATATACACAGTGTTATATTTCCTTAGAGGGGGCATCCACTGGAGGGCAATATTGAGGAACGGTGCTTACTTTAAGCCTTACATCACAGGCTGCACTATGCATTCACACTAAAGTCCTTTGTGCTCCATTTATGGAGAAAAGCCCCTAAGATAGTTGTTTCTGCATGATTGTAGCATCAGGTTCACTTTGGTACTCTTAAAAGGAATAGTTCAACCAAAAATGAAAATTCTTGGGCTGCACATGTGGCCCAAAAACATCATTCACACTGCTATCCAGTGATGATTTATGCTGCATTCCGATAAGAAAAAAGTAAAGAGAGCATGTATGATGCACTCAAACCATATGCCCCAGGCAATTTATTGACATCATCCAAATGTTATTTGAATTAGCCAACATACACATACAGATTGCACTAAACTGCAAGATAGCAAGCAAGCAAAAAAATAAATAAATAATAATAATAATTATAACTCCAGTAGTATTAACTTGAAAATGTGTTGCTTGATTGGTTTGTATCAATATGGGATGTTGTGTAAGCCACCTCTCTATGGCAGTACTTCCGGTTGCTTTGGGCCTCCAAGAAATGAACTGCTGTCAATGGTCTCTGTGTTCAAATTGAGCTGAAAATGCCCAAAATGTGCTGTTTGTGGAGTTGAAACCACTGTTATTATCAATAACGAAAACTAAAAATAAATGAAAAAAATTACGTCAACTGAAATAAAAATAAAATCTGAAATGATTGGAAAAAAACTAAAATACTTTTTCATAACCCCAATACGAATAAAAATGGCCTTTTTAGTTTTTTTACACAAAGTAGGGTGAATATGGGCAAAGTGGGACACTTTTGGAAACGTCCTGGTTACTTTCGTAACCTCCGTTCCCTGATGGAGGAAACGAGACGTTGTGTCGATGTAGTGACACTAGGGGTCACTCTTGGGAGCCCCAAACACCTCTGCTTTTTTGAAAAAAGTCCAATGAGAATTGGCGAGTGGTATTTGCATGCCACTCCCCCGGACATACGGGTATAAAAGGAGCTGGTATGCAACCACTCATTCAGGTTTTGTGCTGAGGAGCCGAGACCAGGTCCCGGCCATTTCAGTGGGTAGTTCAGCGTTGTGGCATGAGGGACATGAAAGAAACCAGGACGTTCCCTATCTGTCACTCACTCGATGTTGTAGTGACACTAGGGGTCCCTATACAAAGCACCACAACTAGCTGAACTGTGTTACGTGAACTGGCGGTGTGCGACGGGTAGACTGCTGTGTGCCTCGTAGCCAGCGCACCAGGCCGTCACGTAACCTCCCCCAGCGCTCTTATGGGTGTCGAAAGGTCCATCAGGAACAAGTCGACTTGCCCAACTACAGGGACAGGCTAGCCCAGCCGAGGCCTCTTTTCTCTCTCTTTTCTCCCCGAAAAGAATGGAATTTGTTAACTGACTGGGAGCCATAAGTGTCTGCGTTGAGGGGTGTCCCTCCCAAGGGGAAGACACCGCGGAGACCACACTCCACCCTAAAAGGGGGAGGGGGGGGGTTATTTTGAGTGGAATACGTCACATGGTCTTACCGAGTCTTTTCGGAAGTATGTCATGTGGAGAGGTCCCATCGTAGGTCCTACCCGAAGGGGGAGGAGTTTCTACAGGGCATGGCGACCGGGGGCAGAGGGGCCTCTGCCCAAGGAAGACGCAGTTTGAATGGATGTGCATAAAACAATAATTGAATACTTCTAAAAAAAACAAACATTTTTTTTAAATAGCTTATTCAATCTAAACTGGCTGCTTGCATATTAAATATTGAATAGCCCATGTCAAATGTTAGTATGTACTATTTGTGAACCTATAATTTAATCAGTAAAGAAGACGTATTGCATGTCTGATGGTAGTTTTTATTTCTGTATGCCACATTTGTTAGGCTTATTAAGTGTGTTAAACGTGCAAGGGATGGGAATTCATCAACCTGTTGCAAGTCTGACAAAACCATACAGACCAATAACGTACAACAGTGCCCGCCCACTTATATTTTTCATCCCGACTCCATATACAGTAAAGCCTCTGAAAGCAACATTTTTCAGTTGTTGGATGAACCCACTGATTCTCAGTGTGATAAAGCACAGAAAATATAGGATTTCTAAGGGAAAAATAGGCATATAGTCCACGTTAATGGTCATTGTGTTTAACATCATGCCGTTTTGCAATAAATTGATGAAATTTTCAAAATGGCATATCAGATGAATCTAGAGACTCTAGTCTTTTGACTCGAACAGGTTTAAATGTAAAAACTTTATGAGGTTTCTTACCAGATGTAGTTTTGTTGGCGTTTCTCCTGAAGACAAACTCAGCTGAGTTTGGCGCCATGTTGTTTTGTCACATGACTCGGTGCGTCAAAAGTTGAACCCTTTAATGACAGTCCAGAGTGTCCTGAACTGAGATCAGTCAGTTTAAATGAAATAAAATGATGCATAGCATATAGCGAAGAAAAAACACACAGTTCACACACGAGAACGTGGGGTCGCACAAGGCTAAAGTATCAAATCTGCTAACTTCAATAAAAGCCCCTTCCTACACGGCTCACTTTTTTTTCTTTATTATCAATAAAGTTTCTTCAATGCTGGTGTCAGCAGTTCTCTAAACACTCTCTACAAGTTGATATGCATTTCCTATGGTGCATTTGAAAATCAAATGTGAAATCTTTGGAAAAAGAGCAGCTGTAATCTGAAGTGCATTACTGAGGAACATGGCGAGTGACAGCCGTCCTATATATTTTATGATTTATCGCTCCCATTGGCCCACTTTCCTTTGCACTCTTTTAAATATACTATTTAACCTGCTATCCACTCGCTGAATAAGAGAATTATACTTAGTCATGCATATCACGTGGTGACAGAGAACGCAATTCTGCATTTCAGAGGCATTCTATTTATATTCTTGCTTCCAAATGAAGCGAGATAAAAGAAAAAAAAATCTATATTTGAAAAATACTACTCCAAATGCAAGCTTTTTTTACTGAAGGAAGTGAGGATATGCTTCCAAATGAATACTATGAATCTATTCTCTTTTTTAAGGTGGTAGTTGATTAGTTGGTAGGGAATTACTGTTTTTTTAATAACTGAAAGTGAACAAAGCAAACTAAAAATTCATTTTGACTCCTTTGCCAGCTTTTAATAACTGGGTTCACCAGATTTAATCTTTCTCATAGCTGAATATGATACAAATGCAAAGCAGTGCTCCTCATGCATGCTGGTTTCATGAAGCCCACTGGTTGCCTTCTCTGGTTTTGGTGTGTAAATAAGACTATTCTCTTCAAGAAACATACACAGTGGGGTCCAGAAGTCTGATGATCACTCGTAAAAATACTTCTATTTTGCAATTTTCTAGTTGAATACAAAATGTATTCAGTTTTATTATGGAGCAGGAAAATCTGACCGCCTGCACAAAGGAGTTAACATGGTCAATATCACTAATTTGCTTACATTTGATTAGTGACAAAATAGTGAATTATCTTTACCATTTATCAGTTTTACGTAATACACTCCAAAAAAATATTTTTAGCCTATTTTTAAGATTTACGAATTTCAATTTCAAACACAATACCAATAACAATAACGAAATGCCATCAAATTGAACTGTCAAATTTTTAACAAAATTAAATCAAATATGTTTACACTAAACATTTAATATATATATATATATATATATATTTAAGATTCTGCAATTAAATTTGATGAAATTTTGTTATAAAATTGAAATGCGTATATCTTTATATATAAAAAAAAAAAATTTAAAAAAGAAATTGGAGTGAAACTTTTCTTCGTTTTAAACTTTTCAAAATCCTAAAACTTTGTTTACTTCCAGATTTGAATAAAAAAATAAAAAAATAAAAAGAACGAAAGAATGTGAACTGTGCATGCAATAACCAAGCTGAAACTTTCTGTATGATGGTGCTTGTATTGAAGATTTAAAAGTTTACAGGTATTAAAAAAGTAAGATAAAGTAACAGCGAAATGTTTTATCACTGCATAAATTCACCTCTATATTAAATGTTTAAGAATGAAATATAAATGCTCCAGGCAATGGCATGATAAAATAATGGTATATCAAACAGAAATACTTGTTCACTACCTTCAAGTGTTGAAGCCGCAGCCATATTGTTTCTTTTCATATTGTCACAACTGTCAAGTTTGAGCTTTCATAGAATTCCAAGTTTGCAACTTGTAATTACGACATCTATGAAGATGTGAATTATTTTTACAAGTCAGAATCTCTTCACTGGTAATTCTGACATGACTTAAACGCACCAGGTATATTTCGTTTTTGTATTCGTTCTCGCCCAGTTGACCGCATTGCCTTTCAAAGTATACTCTTATGATCGCAAACGAATACGAACGATGCATGTGCACTACGACTGCTTTCGATACTCTTTTAGTAGATCACAAACACAGACAACTGACTGATAACTTGTTAAAGTATGATATATTTACTTTATTATTATTATTTTATATCCTTTTATTTGTATCTGTTTTTTTTTAATAAATGTATCTTTATTTCATTGTATTATATATATATATATATATATATACACACACAGAGTACATACAAATATACTGTATAAATAATACAAATAAGTATAAATAAGAGCAGTGCATATGTGTTAAGAGCTATATGTGTCTCTTTACATTTATTTTTGTGACATTACATATTTTAGCCAGCAGGTGGCGGCAAAAGACCATTTTTGTGTGTAATATGAGCCAGGTGATGTGAAGTGAGTCAGCATCAGTCAGTGTTTTCATTCATCAGCACTACGTGATTGCTCGGATTACGACTACACTACTAAAGCTGGGAAATAGCTTTAAACAGCTTTAAACTAAGAACTTCAGCATTAAGGCTCATCACAGCTGAGAGACACAACAGACTGATTAATTACACAAACTCAAGGTGCTTATCTCTTACCGGAATTTCTACATTGGAGAGGAAATACTGTTCAAAATGACGGAGGAGATTGCGCTTACTTTAGTGAAAGTCTCACGCAAAAGCTACCGTGAAATAGGGAGGAATAACCCCGCTTGGATGGCTATTTGTCCACTGAGAATATAGGATGAATTTCACCAAAATGACATTATCTCAGAAAGCTGACTAACAGACTACAGCATCATCAACAGGTGATCGCACATGCTCCATCTCTCTCTCTCTCTCTCTCTCTCTCTCTCTCACACACACACACACACACATACACACACATCCTTGTTTCTCCAATAACTTGTTAGAAACAGCCCAAGCCGTGATACTATTTCTAAAGTGACGCTTTTGAATTACTAACGAAGGCTTGGACGCATCATTTAGTTTGAACCAGCAACAGCAGATTCTGATCCGCCGCGTAAGAAAGTACAAAAGCACAAATGCTTTTTTCATGACTGTACTCAGTTTTTCCTAATTTTTTAAAATGTACTTGTTCATTGAACTGTTGTATACAAGCAATATTACACTTGCAATCGTGCAGACTTCATCATTTGTTTGTTTTTGGGAATCTGCGGTGGTGTTGAACTCATTCAGACTTCATAAGTTTCCTGATAGCTGTTGGAATTGCTTCCCTAAATGTGTGAATTGGGGTGAAACTGTCAAGCTGAACATGTTAGATTTTTGATGGCCTTATAAGCAGCTGACAAACGATGCCTAACTGGTGATATGAATGAATTCGTGCTACATTGCGGTAACGGGTTGCAGGTCACGTGACCGTGCTTCAGTGTTCTGTAGTCTGTAGTTTACAACAATAATATGCCATGGCATAGAGATAAAAAGATGAAATTATGACATAAATGTCATCTCATAATTATGATTTAGTATCTTAAAAATTACAACATCTCATAATTTTGAGTTAGTATCTCATAATTATGAATTTATCTAATCTTTATGACATTTTAATCTCATAATTATGACTTTTTTATCTCTTTGTATCTCAAAATTTTTACTTACCAAAGCACAAATGTATATATTTTTTTATTTTATGTGGTTTAAGTGTGCTTCCATAGGATATCTATATTTGTAATTACATATAGGCAATGTTAAATATCATGTTCAGAAAGTTAATATCAAAGCTGTCATTTACAGCTATCATTTCACCAAAAAATTTACATATATTTTAATTGACAAATTCATCGCATCCCACGTTGACCCACATATAAATTCTAGGGTTAAAGACAATATATTTCTAAGTCATTCAAATGCTGTGGTAGAATGCTAATGTCTCTACATTTATGTCCTGCATCAATATGGCGGTGGTTTTGACTTAATATGGGGCATTTTTAAGTTAGCAGCAGGTTTGTTGATGATTAGTAGAAGAGGTGACTAGTTCATTCTCATGATCTTCTTTTGCAGGTGAACATTTCACCCTGAACTCAGACAGGTCAAGGTTTGCTTCCCTTTTTATCCTAAAATTCCTAAAAAACTGTAATTCTGCCATGTATGTTATGGATGTCTTGAGAAGAACGAGATTAGCATTGCAAAGCATATGACACTGCTAAAATGAATAATATGCTGAAATAATGTGCAGCTGAAGTCACTATAAGTTATAGGTGCATTAAATGATATAACGATGACAAAGTTTGGGCGAAGACAATGGGTAGCATGAGAATTTGTGGCGAATGATAAAGTGAAGCACTGATGTGCACAGAATGGGGGCTACAGGGGCGCAAGCCCCCCTTTCGTTCACAAATATAAAGGTATTCTCTTGGTCGAGGGGAGATTTAAGTGGAGGTGCCTTGAAGAGCGCGTGCTACAGCTCAATCCCCCACTGACAGGCTGAAGCAGGCAGCACAAGCTCTACAACTTTTGGCTCAGTTTCTATTTCAAATCCCGGACTGATTTCTCTTCCCACTCTCTCCATTTCCTTCAGCCCCTGTCCCTGCTAAGGTCTGTGCATGTCACTGAAGTGAAGGATATTTTTGAGAATCAGCAGCGAAGGAGAATTGATGGATGGGAGCAGCTTCAGCTCCACTATATCTCGCTGCTCGTTTTTGTTCAAGAACCATGGGGCACCAATAGTGCTGACAGTAACTAGCCCAAATTGGCTCCAGAAAACAGCGTGGTTTCACCATTGGCGAGGGGGGTCTTAGAAATGGCCACATATGAGAGTTGGGGGTCGACAGGACTCGTATTCTGGAGACAAGCGGCTAAAATGTGGCTGCATCATTACCGGCGCTCCTTTACACATGGCTCAGAGACCTGCTAGCATGAAAACAGAGAAAGAGCAGTTTGATGGTACCTGCTGAGGACCGACTGTGAAACCTGAGAGAAAGGCAGCTAGAAACAACTGTTTGACCCACACACACTGTAAAACCAGCACTTATGGTCTGTTGATGCAGGACTTAGTTATGACATGCAAATTCAATGTTTTCATACTTATTTTTCATTAGTTGGATGTAATGAACAGGATACTCACTGGATATCAGGTCTGTTCATTTGGCAAGTCTATTAAACATGGCAATGAATGGTAAATGAGGCACTGTAATGTTAAAATTGAGATGTGGCCTAGAGAAGTAATGGAAATTTATACAATTTTAAAAGTCATGAATATGGATGATTCTTACGTCAAGAAAATGTCCTGGTCATATTTAACTCCAAAACATATAAAAATAAAATGAAATTATATTTTGCATTAAGAAATGAAGTCAACAATTAGGATCAGTGTTAGATGTAATCTGACTATAAAGTAATTAGTACATGTAATCTATTACTGTAATTTAATTACTTTTTGGTATAAAAGCAGTGTAATGCATTGCATTGCATTTTAAATTCTTAATCACATTACAGTTACTGACTTTCAGTTAAGTTAATTAATTTTTAGGAAATTACTTAGGTTTCTCATAATTCTTAAATAATATTATTGATGTAGAATACTTTTAAAACATGAATTATCTTCATATGGATGTCTGTTTGCATTTCAGACATGCACTTTTTTTTTTTTTACTGTATTACAGTAAAACATATGCTCTTGTACAATGTTTTTTGTTTCTTAAAATCAGCAAAAATGAAATGCTGTTCCAAGGGAGTACTATGATGTATAAGCCCTTTACAATATTAATAATATATTATTTTCTTTACATTGCGGTAATGAGAAATGGGGATTAAAATGTGCAACTGTCTTGAAAATTACGTCACAGTATAAAAAATCTTAATGGCCCTATTATACATGCACAATATAATTTCTTATTTGTTTCCACTGATTTTGGTGTATAATTGTACCAGGTCATTTTAGATATACATTTAGATATGCATATCTATAGATATACAGTAGAGACATTAAAAAAGGATAATCGTTTAAATCTATTATTTCTAAAGATCTATTAATTATATTAAAATCCTTTGTAATAATCACAAACAACTGGGAAAAGTCATGGAAATCCATTGATCTAAAGTGTAGGAATGGAATCTGTGTGTATTGCACACAGCTTAGCATGCATTTGTGTTAATACATTTTAAAGTAAAAACACTGTAAGAACGAGAATCATCATTGAGAATAAACGGAAAAGAGTCCTTACAGATACAGCTGAAGTGGGATCATTTTGATGATGAATAGTGTTTGTTCCTGTGTGTGTGTGGGACAGAAAGAGAGAAAGGAGTTGGCACTGAAGCCCTGTCTCTTTGCAGGAAAATTAAGTGTCTGTGCGGTCTCGGAGACATCCACACTTCACACCCTCCATAATTTGGTGTCAGGCCCTCCACTCATTAATTTTACTGCAGCATTTCCAGAAAACCTCCCAGAGCTTCCTGCAGTAACAACCGAAGCCAAGCAAATGCTTGCTTCAAAAATACTACAGCGAGCCAGCAACATAGGCAGAGTTTGGCATGTAAAATATATCTTGTGGCATTTTGTGCTCTATTTCTGTCCTAGAGTGAGGACTGCCACGGTATGTATGGTTGAGGAATGATCTTAAGTTAATAAATATACAGTAGTCAAGCACAAACTGTTCTACACCTGTCGTAATAAAAACAACATAATCAGCAATACACCTCTCAACTGTTTGTCAGGTTACTCCTTGCATGCACTTTTTGATCGAGTGTCCAGATTCATGACTTTCAAAAGAGTGAACTGTTACAGCTATGAACGGAGACTCTCTTCATTATTTGGCTTGAAATAGACTAAAAAGAAATTACAGGAAATGTTAGGCAAAATGTAGTTTCAGTCACTTTTCACGTTCATTTTATGGAGAAAAAATAACAACGATGCAATGCAAGTGAATGGTGACTGAGTCTAACATTCTTCCAAACATCTCCTTTTGTGCTACACAGTAAAAAGAAAGTCATGCAGGTTTGGAACAACATTAGGGCAGTTGAAGTGTATGATCAAACAAACGACTAATTATTAACAGGGTGATCAATGGTTGAAGTTATGTTTAAAAAATGACTAAGTAACATCAAACACAACAACTGATAAAATGTAGAGCTTGAATGCACTGTAAGTCGCTTTGGATAAAAGTGTCTGCCAAATGCATAAATGTAAATGAAAAGTAAGTATTCACAGAGTGACCAAATGTGTGTGTGTGTGTGTGTGTGTGTGTGTGTATGTGTGTGTGTGTGTGTGTGTGTGTGTGTGTGTATGTGTGTGTATGTGTGTGTATGTGTGTGTGTGTGTGTGTGTGTGTGTGTGTGTGTGTGTGCAGGTTTAAGTGGTTTATGAGGAATTTTTATTTTAGGTTATAAACTGGTAATTACAAGGGTATTATGCTAAAAATGTGGTTTATAAGGACATTTCTAGTGTCCCCATAATTCAAATCACTTAAAAAACATACTAAACGATGTTTTATTGAAAATGTAAAAATGCAGAAAGTTTTTTGTGAGGGTTAGGTTTAGGGGTAGGGTTAGGGTTAGAGGATTGAATCTATAGTTCATACAGTATAAAAATCATTATGTCTATGGAGAGTCCTCATAATGATAGCTGCACCAACATGTGTGTGTGTGTGTGTGTGTGTGTGTGTGTGTGTGTGTGTGTGTGTGTGTGTGTGTACTATACCTTTAATTTTAAGTGTTTAAATATACCCTTTACTAGGGTAGAGTACAGCATGTAGCGTCGAACAATATTTGCACAGTGGAGATATTTGCTTGAGCTGAGCAGTCTAACTTGAATTCTAGCCTTCACATAAGGAAAACAGATTTAGTGGAGATGTTTAAGATAAGCTTTTCTGAGGGGGCAGAGATAGGATACTGAACATGTAGATGGCAAACTAAAGTTTGCAGCATTTGCTTGTGCTCATGCAAAATATAGAATGGCATCAGACCATTTTCTGTATATTCTAGTTGTGTCGTTTAATTTTTGCAGTATAAACAATATCGAGTGAAATTCCTTCTGTCAATGCACTAAGTAATGAGAATACCGATAGCGACTGCTAAGTTCTTTCCATGTGGGGAACAGACATTGTTTCATATTTAGGTGTATAAAAACATATACCATCTAGTATGCCATCCAGTGAGCCAAATCGATGGGCTGATTTATCATCTAAACTCAGTATAGTAATTACTACACAACAAGTTAGACAAGTAAAGCTCTTTTTTACATTTTCTAGAAGAAGGTTGAGTGTAGGCCTACAAAATGAATCGAAAAAATATTGGCATTGAAAGAAGAGAACAGCTGCCATAACTAATCGTGAAAAGCTAACATAACATAAAAAGCCTTCATAAAAAAGGCATGCGTTTAATCCACCTCAAATAAATATTTTAGTGCAAACTGTATTCAACTAAATAAATCACAATTACAGTATCCAGGGAAATATTTGACAATTTTGATTATTTAAATTGTATGTAAAAGATGCAACTTACAATGCACTTACCTCAAAGCAATTATTACAAATCATACGTGTTAAGTAGTTTGACTTCTGGTTTTAGTTGTTTGAACAGGGAGCAGTGGATACCAACCAGATCATGTCATTGGCTAATCAGTAAATCAAGGGAGATTGTGGAAATGTAATACTGATCCATCCAATATAATTATTGGAAATAAAGATGCTGAGATCTCGATTAACTTGATCAGCTGGGTTATTTAGGTTCTGAGGTTCAGCTTAATCACAAAAGGGATCAATAAGTGAAGACCTTGCTTATCAATAACATGTGATGAGTGTTGTAAAGTTTTACACTGCCAGAAGGTGGCAGTGTTGCATGCCATGTGTTGAGAGGGCATGTGTGGTTTATAAATAATTAAAATAGTTCATTAAAAGAGTCAGTGCCATTGATACTCATAGCTTATGTATTTTGAGCAATTTCAAGAATGTTTTTTTTGTTTTTTTTTTAAGTTGACAAGCATATAGTGAATAAAGGGCATGTTGGTTTATGTCATAGTTAAGAATTATGCCTGATGTGACAGTATTTCACTTTTTAAAAAAAAATAATTCCTAGTAGTTCATGTCGCATCTTTGCTTGAATGAAGACCTCTGAGAATCAGTGTTGAAGGAAATATATTTTGTGTGTGCTCTTGATCAACATAAAATGATGAATTTTATACATATTTGATATTTTTCTGCAAAGTGCTTAATGAATTCTATTTGCTTGTAAAATAATTAAATATATGATAAGTGATCAATCATAGCTGTAGCTCACAAGTGTCAAAGTGATTGTGTGTGTGTGTGTGTGTGTGTGTGTGTGTGTGTGTGTGTGTGTGTGTGTGTGTGTGTGTGTGTGTGTGTTTAGTCTGGCATAATAGAAAAATGCAACTCGCTGTCTACACAAACCACACAACTTTATTTTGGTTGAATCATTTGTCATACATTTTAAATGATCTCAGAAAAGGCTTGTTCTTTTGAAACCTGACCTGCAAAATCAGTCACATACGTTGCCTGCAACTACTCTCAAAAGTCCTTACCGCCCCTTGCTTGTTTTGGGGCCATTCACTGGTACATATGGCTCAAGCAGGAACTTCCAGGAGTTTTCCCAATCATTCAGAGATACAGATATCTTTGCAAACTCGTGGCTTTTTAAATCATTTGAGAATCTCCAAGATTCCATCCATTCGGCGAAAATTACTTTACCATCTTCGTCTTTCTTCTTGCCAGATTTGGACCTGACATTACGCTTCGGTTGCGGCTGAGTCTTCACTATTTTGCAAGCATCGCTCCATCGCTTCACTTGTGGCTTAAGCTTATCAATGTTAGAGTACATGTGCTTTCTTGTCTTTGTTGTATTGATCACAGTCACATATTCATCTTCATCAAGGTTACTCTCCATCTTCATAAACCTCCAGGAATTGTTCCAGATTTTCAGTCTGACAAATTCTTTGTGTAGAGCTCCAAGTAAATAATGGTTGTGCTTGTCTCTAGACCAGAGCACCACATCTCGTGCAGTGAAGGACTTTGGCTTTGCATCAACCCATGAAGCAATATTCTTTGGCGGTTGTGGGTTTGCGATCTTCCATGACCTACCCCACTTTGATTTGCTCTCAATTTGGACTGCGTTGGGCATTGTATGGCTCCTAACTTCAAATGAATTCAAATAATAATCACCTTGTCTTTGATAAAACTCTGTGCTGGCGAACATCCAGGAATTATCCCAGTCTAGCACTTCCTCCTTAATGAGAAATGAAACTCTAGACCCAGGACCATCTGATCTTTTATTATCCCTCCATGAGTCCTTCCACTCTTTGGATTGAGAGTCAAATGATCTGCTAAATTTAAATGATGCTTTGTGAAGATCCTTTCTAGCTTTGATTTCCATTGATTTCTCAAACCATGTATGTTCAGGCTGATGATCTACCAAATTGTCACAATGGAAAACGCAGAACCTCCAACAGTCATTCCATGCTGTCATAGATGGTTTATCATGATGACGTTGATTGGTTAGTGATTCCCATGATTGTTCCCAGTCTGCAACAGATCTTGGGTATGCCTGGCGACTTACCGGCTGGGTGAATGCACCCACCCCTTGATTTTCCGTACAGTGTTGACGTCTTGTAGACCTCCAAGACTCACCCCAACCATGGACCCCTGTTGGTCCATTGTGAGGGACATATTCATTTAACATCTCATTTTCTCTAACATGTCTATTAGGTCTGGGCTGAGTACTGGTGGACCAACCCTGCTGCCATAGATTGGTGTCCTGGTTAAGAGTAAAGTTGGTGAACTTCCAAGAATTGGCCCATTCAGTCTGAGATGTTTTTGATGCTGCATCTAGTTGTGGAGGTTGACGTCTCTGGTTCCTCAGAGCCCTTTCTTCTCTACGCTGGCGTTTGAATATCTTCCAGGACTCCTTCCAGTTTGAAATCAATATGTCTTTGTAGTTTTGGCCTGAGAAGTTAAGCATCTCATGGCGCTTTTGGTTTTTTGGCGAAGCAAGTACATAGAATTTGATATGCTCACGCTCCATTGGTGGATTGGACACTGGAGCATCCATTTTCTTTGGTTCCTCCATGGTTTCCTCTGGATGTTCAACCATATTTGTCTCTTCCTTGTACTCTGACATATTCTTGATGGTCACCCATGATTTTTCCCATTCAGATACATCACCCTCGCGGAACTGAGAGTTCCGCAGATTTTTGTTCCACACATTTATTTTCATGTTGAAGACTGCTTGAGAAGTCATTGATGTCTTGTCCTGATCTGCTATGGTTTTTGAAACCCTCCAAGACTCGCCCCAACCTGACACATTAGATGTTGATGTTGTTGCAGTTTTTGACTTAATGTGAAGTTGCTTCTTAAAGTACATCCAGGAAGTATTCCAGGGCAATTCAAGCTGCTCATTCTTCTTGTCTTCCTCATTACTTACAGGCTGAATTATATCTGTCTTGGCCTCTGCTTCCTTTAGTGGCTTGGTTGACTTCCAGGACTCGTGCCACTCTGGATTTTCCTGACTCAGATGGTGTGAATCCCAGAGGTTGTAAAATGTGTTGCTATTTAGGTCGATCTTAGGCCCACTGGCCATGCCTTCACTAGACTCTTTCCTTTTCTGTGTGAATATCCAAGATTTCTCCCATTCTGAAGCAGGCAGGTCTTGTTTGAGGTGCTTGGAGTCTAATGCTTTGCCAATCCTCTCCCACAGAAACAAGATGCCATTGGAGGTCGTATTATTATTGGTGTCAAACCCAAGATCAGACCAGAGTTTTCCTTCAGTGCTTGGTTGGAGATTGAGGAACTTCCATGACTGTCCCCAATCTGATGCAAAGAGAGATTCCTTGCTTTCTTCTGGTTGTGGCAAAGGCTGCGAAAACTTCCAAGACTTGGCCCACACCATTAAACCTGGACAGCTTTCATTGAGGTGACGTAACAGGGCCAGCTTGTTGCCTTTAGTTGTTTTCGCCAGGTCAACTTGCCTCTGTAGCCAACTGCTCTGGAATCCTTGCGGTCTGCCCAGAGTCTGTTTAGTTTTGAATGCCTGAAGATTTGATTCTTCTGGAGGTTTTGCTTTTTTCTCTAGTCTTTTTGGAGTTTTGAACTTGGAGGACATGCGCACCTGCCAATCTTGATTGATTCTATTAAAATTTAAACAAACACAAATGAAAATGATTTAATATGATTAATTATGAAATGTACTTTGAGTTTGCTTTTTCCTTTGCTGTAGAGATAAATTCAAAATTGTTATTGTTAGTAAAATGAACATATTTACACAGTTAAGGCAGTTAAAGTTGAAGGAACATTGACACAGCCACAAGCTCATTATTGTTTTAAAAGACCCTATTAGGTGCAAACAAAACAGGGAGAGAGGCAATTGGGATAAAAAATACACTGCGTTGAAATTGCTGTAATTATGAGATGACAACTCTGAAATTGTCCTCAGAAATTATTTGTTTCTATAGCAACACTCAACGCTAAAATGGGTTCATGTGGAGCTTTTGAGGAATGACAGCAAAATACTTCACTACATAAATCGAACTCATTCAATAAGTTTAAGAACATAGATAACAATATTAAATGTTTTAATCTGCTGATATTTTGGTAGTTTGTTGGTGGAGTCAGATTCATCTTACAATTCTGAGTTATCAACTTGTATTTATTAGTCTAAAAAAAAAAGTGAACTCAGTTTTAACATTGCAAACAAATATTTTTCTTACAGAGTATTTTTGTCTTATTTTCCAGCAAACATATTTAAACATTCGTAAAGCAAGAAAAAATAAAGAAGGAAAAAATAAAGAAAAAATTACCAAACAAAAGTCTTGTTTTACAACTAAATTTGGTAGGGATTATATTTAAAACAAGAAAAAATTTTTTAGCAGAAACATTTTTAATTTTGTAAAAAAAATAAAATAAATTTAAAACCAAGACATAATATCAAAATTTATATCATTTTAAGAATGTTTAGATGTTTTTACTGGAAAACAAGTGTACAAGTTGGATACTTGTAAATACAGTAATTTCTACATAATGTGAATGAAGAATAAAGCAAAAATGTTGATAGATATTATAAAACTATATGGAAAGAAATGGTTTAAAAATATAATACAATTTTGATAAACATTATTGACAATTATTGAGCAATCAACAAACCACTATAGTAAGCAAAAAATGCCCCAATAAATACACAACCCGATCTCACGAAAATTCTTCCATATTTTACGAATTGGCTATTTCGTATGATTTTGTACGATTTCCAGTGTTGGGGAAGCTACTTTGAAACTGTAGTTTGACAAGCTACAAGCTACTCATAATTTTAAGTAATTAAGCTACAGTCAAGCTACTCTTTTGAAAAAGTAGTTAACTACACTACAAGTTACTATCAAAAAGTAGCTAGCTACATTGAATCTACTTAATGAGGCAAAATTATTTTTTTATGTTACTATCAAACCAATAATATTAATAACAAAATTTACACTAATGACATTTATTAATTAATGTATTAATTAAATACATTTAATGTGTTTAATTAAATATATTAAATGTATTTAATACATTTAATGAATAGTAACATTAATACAGTTAATAATGACCATAAATTAAAATACATCAGTATAAAATAAAAACAAAAAAGATCAGATTCCATTCAAAAATCATTTTTATACTATACTTCACACTTTTCAGTCCTGCTGCGGCCAGGTGTAGCCTACTTCCCTAAAGATCACATTTTTATGACAAACTCTCCTCGGGCTGGCATTTTTTGCTCTTGTCACATAATATTTAGTGTGGATAATATGTGAATAAAGACTCAGGGCTTGTTTCTCCCCTCACCTGGGTTCATGCTCATTGTATTTTCTGAATTATTTTATTTAAAATAGTAAAGGTAAATATGCTGTTGTGTGATCTATTAAGAACAAAGTGTCTGAAACATTCTTTGTTACATAGAAGAATAAAATGGTGTTCTTTTATCATTTTCAGATTTACCTGCCCCTGTACGTCCTGTAAAGGTAAACAAACTGTGGTTGCTCGCTTTATATAACCATCAGACAATCTCTTCTTATCCAAGTGAGCTGTAATAAGCTCTCAGTAGATGGCGGTAATTCACTATTTTTGTTTGTGATCTGCCATTACAAAAGAGGAAGACCACGCTGCCTGATTCTGATCAGCAGACAGAAATATGTTGCCAGATCGTCGGACGTTTTGCCGGTAAAAGTTTGGCTTCTATGCAATAAGGAAGGCTATTAGTTATAATCTGACCAACATGATGTAGCGTTTGGTCACGCTACACCGCTACTTGCTGGAAAAAGTAGTCTGTTTTAAAAGCAGCTGAGCTACTGTCAAGCTACTGAAAAATGTAGTTAAGTTAGTAGCGTCGCTACATGTAGTTAGCTACTCCCCAACACTGACGATTTCATCACATGCAAATGCCCGGATGTGTAATGCGGAAGTAAGCGTTAGTTGTCAAGGACATGATATTAATATTATGCCCTTACCCAAACCCCTTATCTAAACCTAACTGATCAGTAAAGTGTGTAAACATGACAGGAAGCTGTTGTGTGTGACAGAAGCAAGTAATTGTCGCTTATTAGATGTAAACAATGTCCAGTGACATCGTTGGCCAAAGTGAAGATTGTACGAACTCATACGAGTGCAGTTGTATGATATCATACGAATTAGCCAAATTTAGAAAATGTGGACGAATCCTTACGATTTCACTGTGAGAGTGTGTTGAAATTCAATATAGGAGTTTTTCTGAGTCACAAGGCTGTTATATACAGTAAACTGCATATAATGGCATAGCCATTGTAAAGAGCATTTCAATAGCCTCAGAAGGTCAGACAAATGCAGTAAAATGAGATTTGAGTTGAAGTAGGTCCTCACTTTTCCAGAGCACTCTTCTTTATCCTCTCTTCTTCCAGTCGCAGTTTTTGCCCACACTCCCTCAGTCTGATCTCCCAGACATCCTTCATAATTGACGCACCACATGCTAACACCTCTGGGATTTTATCCGCCATTGTAGTGACTGCTGCTGTCAGTAACGATTAACCTGTCAGTAAAAAGAACATGACAGACTCAATGCTCTTTTGCTGAGCATAAAATGCACTAAAAATTATAATTGTCTTATTATTTACTCGTGCTCATGTTGTTCCAAACCGGTATGACTTCCTTTCTTCTGTGGAACACAGATGAGAAGTTAGACAGAATGTTAGTCTCAGTCACCATTCACTTTTTAATGCATCTTGTTTTTCCATGCAATGAAAGAGAATGGTGACCGAGGCTGACATTCTGCCTAAAAACTGCTTTCCTATTCCACAGAAAAATGAGTTTAACACAACATTAGGCTGCGTAAATGATTACAGAAATTTCATTTTGGGGTGAACTATGTCTTTAAATTATTTGTGCATTTTTACAACTGCTTATCTAATAGCATGTGTCTGATGAAGTCATTATGCCAGGACAGGCAATTAAATATAATCACATTGCAAACAAATGCAAAAAATACTATTTGCATTTTAATTTAATTGGCCGATTTGATTGTTTAATACATTTTTCAGAACACCTTATTATGCATAAGCACTTCCACATGAAATTGCTCCTACGATTAATTCTCTGATCCATGTTTAAAATTGCATTACTGCATTGCACTTTTATGCTACTGTATATTTAAAATGCATTAAAACTGTGTCTATTGCAAGCCATATTATGTGTAATTTCATCAATTCCAATACAATACGTCCAAACATGTATTTCTGTGCAAAAATGCATGAATGAAATGAAAGCTTGCTTACCCATCTGACTGTTTCTTGTAAAATTTAAGAGCCACTTGTTCGCTGGCATTAGGAGCAGCTTTTATATATTGCTAAGTGTAACTTAACTGGCCTATGTCACCAGGGCTCTTGACCCGGCTATATTTAACACGGGACACGTCAGATGGCTCCTGGTGAAAATGACAGAAATGCCACAGAGAAGAACGGAGAGCACCTTACGAGACATTAAAAAGGATGTTGTTCTGTCATCCTTGTAGGTTCTGATTAATTTTGAGGATGTCGGATAATTTTGAGTCATGAAAACGAGTTCTGTCAAGACAAGTCGATGATAGAGTTGGTAATTAATTCATTGCATTTTTAGGTTGTACATGACCCTTCTGATAATTAAAAGCAGCTCTACTTATAACCTTTAATGTGGGATAGATATTCCAGTTATGCGTATATATATATAGCAACCATGTCACTAGAATATTACATTTGCACGAACGTAACTGGTTGAAATATGTTATGAATTCAAAATCTGCATATGTACATGACATCCAGTCGAAACGGCACATGTCTGGGTGTACAGTATTAGTAAGTAAAAATAGCCATGAACAAGTTGTTCCTTCTGAACTACCTAGTGCTGCATGTTTAGTGCAGTGTTAGTGTGTTACTCACTATTAAAGTCAACATGAAATACCATTCATAACCAATTTTACTTCCATAATCTAACATATTTTCTGAGTGAAACAGGATATTCAACAAGAGAAAATGCAAGTGGTCCTTGATTTTTATCTACTGGAAATCAACTGGAGTGTGAAAAGTGGGCGCTACCAGAATGAAGCCCTTTGGCTGACAGGAAGGGACTGAAAAATTACAGGGCTTGGTGATGTCATCCGAAAAGTTGTTTTAGAAACAGAGAATTTATTACATGTTGAGGAAAGGTTGCAAAGAATTTCTTCATGTTGTTGAAAGGAATGTTCCAGGTTCAGTACGTTAAGCTCAAGCATACAGTGGCCCAGAGGTGCACAACACAAGGAAATTTACAAAGCAAACAAAAGTCCTCAACACAAAAATATAAAGCCACAACACAAATAAAATAATAATATTTGTGTCTTAATTTGTGGCTTAATTTATTTGTGTTGTGGCTTAATTTATTTGTGTTGTGGCTTAATTTAATTGCGTTGTGGCTTAATTTATTTCTGTTGTGGCTTAATTTATTTGTGTTGTAGCTTAATTTATTTGTGTTGTAGCTTAATTTATTTGTGTTGTAGCTTAATTTATTTGTGTTGTGGCTGAATTTATTTGTGTTGCGGCTTAATTTATTTGTGTTGTGGCTTAATTTATTTGTGTTGTGGCTTAATTTATTTGTGTTGTGGCTTAATTTATTTGTGTTGCGGCTTAATTTAATTGCGTTGTGGCTTAATTTATTTGTGTTGCGGCTTAATTTAATTGCGTTGTGGCTTAATTTATTTGTGTTGTAAAGTTTAATTTGCTTTTGAAATTTAATTGTGTTGTGCACTTCTGGGCCACCGAACAACTGACAAAATTTGTGGCATAATGTTGATTACCACCAAAAATAGTTTCAACTCATTCCTTATTTTTTTATGAAAAATAAATACTAGTTACAGTAAAGCACTAACAATTGAAGTCAATGGGGCCAAGGTTCAGTAAATGTTAAAATACTTACTGTTTCAGCAGTATAGCCTCTAGACATAAATAATATGTGTGTGAACATGATTTGACTGTGATAAAAACAAGGATTTACAGGCGTTACAGCGTTACTTTTTGTGGTAATCAACATAATGCCATAAATGCTGTCAATTGAACTTGTATTGAACCTGGAACAATCTTTTAAATATCTTTATCAAGCCGATTTATCATAAAAGAAGGTACACACTGTACTCATTTTTATCTCCCGTACGGTTTAATTTGTTTCTTATGTTACTTTTTCAGTTGCTACCTGCACGTGGTTTATTTGGATATTTACATAATGCATTTCATTCTCAACAAGTGCTGCTGTATGTTGCATATTTGAAAAATTAAACTTTTGACTTGAATTTAGTATCTCGCATTGTCAATTTCTGTATGTTTTCTAGAAAAAGTTTCCACTCTTTTATTTGTTGAGCATTTGGCTCAATCTAGTCCTCAATGCCGTGTCTCTTCCATCATGCCGGTAAGAATACTTTCATTTCGCACCACATTTGTCCTTGTTTCTCACAGAAGTTGCTGACATCCCCAGTCTTAACCTTTCAAACTGAGTGAAAAGCCGCATGCTGCCATTCAGACAGCAGACAGCTCATTAGGACTGGGAGCATCAACCTTTGCATGCCTGATAATGATTTCGCTGTCATTACAATGTCAGTTTTCAGAATAGAAATCACAATAATCACGTCTGTCAAATGTTCCCTATAAGAAGTTGAAACCATCCTGGTTACTTTCATAACCTCCGTTCCCTGATGGAGGGAACAAGATGTTGTGTCGATGTAGTGACACTAGGGGTCACTCTTGGGAGAGTTTTTTTGAAAAAAGGCCAATGGGAATTGGCAAGTGCAATTTGCATGCCACTCCCCCGAACATATGGGTATAAAAGGAGCTGGCTCGCAACCACTCATTCAGGTTTTGTGCTGAGGAGCCAAGACAAGGTCCCGGCCATTTCAGCGGGTAGTTCAGTATTGTGGCAAGAGGGACACAACGTCTCGTTCCTTCCATCAGGGAACAGAGGTTACAAAAGTAAACAGGATGTTCCCTATCTGTCACTCACTCGACATGGTGTCGATGTAGTGACACTAGGGGTCCCTATACGAAATGCCACAATAAGCTGAACTGTGTTACGTGGACTGGCGGTGCGAGACGGGCAGACCGCTGTGTGCCTCGTAGCCAGCGCACCAGGCCATCACATAACCTCCCCCAATGCTCTTACGAGCATCGAACGGTCCTTTGGGAACAAATCGACTTGCCCAACAAATAGGGACAGGCTAGCCCAGCCGTGGCCTCTTTTCCTCTTTTTTTCTCCCCAAAAAGAGTGGAATTTTGTTTACCAGCTGGGGGCCATAAGTGTCTACATTGGGGGGGTGTCACTCCCTTGTACTGGTATGCCCGGCCCTCGAAAGCAAACCACAGGAAGGGTCTGTGTTGAAGTAAAACCGAGACGTGGAAGTACGCGTCCTTCAGGTCTACCGCCACGAACCAATCTTGATGCCGGTCACTCGCTAGAATGCGTTTTTGCGTCAGCATCTTGAACGGGAGTCTGTGCAAAGCCTGGTTCAGTACTCAGAGGTCCAAAATTGGCCGCAACCCACTGCCTTTCTTCGGTACAATGAAGTAGGGGCTGAAAAAAACCCTTCTTAATCTCGGCCGGAGGGACAGGCTCTATCGCACCCTTCCGTAGAAGGGTAGCGATCTCCGCACACAAGGTAGTGGCATTCTTGCCCTTCACCGAAGAGAAGCGGACGGCGCTGAACCTGGGCGGGCGCCTGGTGAACTGAATCACGTAGCTGAGTCGGATGGTCTGGGTCAGCCATCGCGACGGGTTTGAGAGCGCAAGCCACACGTCCAAACTCTGGGCGAGGGGGACCAAGGGGACAATCACGTCGGACGTACCGGCGGGTGGGGCCTCACGGCGGGGCGGATCCTGAGGTGCCACATCAAGGGGGCACTACCCCCATGGCCGTGCTGAGTCCAGGGACATCGAAGCACTTACCTGGCTCCTGATACCCACCATAAGATTGGCCTTGGGAGGGGGGAGGAGGAGTATCATCCCCGCAGTCCCTCGGAACCAACCCGGTGTGGGCGTGTTCGAGCCACAGCTGGGCGTGCAGGGGTGGGGGGCGGCAGTCGTGACGACGGCTGTGCACACCGGATATGTGACCCAGGGAACAAGAAAACCACTCTTTTGTTGAACTTTTGAGTACCACAGCCTCTTGGGCATGCGGAAAAATAAAATGGAATTTTATCCTTCCACCGGGGGATGGACTGGTCTGTCCACCAGCTCCAGAGTAGCGGGTCTCCTCATCCCTGGGTCGCCCGTCTCGGGGGCACTTCGAAGCCGGCCGTGAGATGGGTGGTGTCTGCTTCCTGTGGTGGGCTCCACACCGGGGCCGGGCCATGGGGGCGGGCTGCGGCAGAGCCGGTGTTGTTGCTGCAGGAGGACACCTTTGGTGATGAGCAGACGGGGTGCGTGGTCTTGAGCCGCGCCAGGGCAGGATGTGTTGAATAGCCTCCGTCTGCTGCGTCACCGCTGAGAACTGCTGGGCAAAGTCCTCGACGGTGTCGCCGAACAGGCCAACCTGGGAAATGGGGGCGTCAAGGAACCGTGCCTTGTCAGCCACTCTCATCTCGAACAGGTTGAGTCAAAGGTGGCACTCCTGGACCACCAGGGTGGACATTACCTGCCCAAGAGACCGTGCCGTGAATTTCGTTGCCCGGAGAGCGAGGTCGGTCGCCGAATGCAGTTCCTGCATCAATCCCGGGTCAGAACTACCCTCATGCAGGTGGAGGCGGCTTGTCCAGTGGCACCGTAGGCCTTAGCCGTCAGAGACAACATAAACCTACAGGTCCTGCATGGGAGCTTAGGGCGCCCACACCAGGTGGCAGCGCTCTGCGGGCACAAGTGCACTGCGAGCGCCTTATCCACCTGGGGGATCACCGAATACCCCCTGGCTGACCCACCATCGAGGGTAGTGAGAGCGGGGGAGCTGAAAGACCGGGATTGGGTAGTAAAAGGTGCCCCCCACGATCTTGTCAGCTCCTCATGCACCTCCGGGAAGAAAGGGACCAGGGCACGGCATGGCCGTGAGTGGCGCTCTGGGCCCAGGAACCAATCATCGAGTGAGCCGCAAGGGTTCAGGGGAGAGTGGAGGGTTCCACTCTAGCCCGACGCTCGCGGCCGCCTGGGAAAGCATGTCCGTCAGCTCCGCGTCAGCCTGAGACTGGGCGACCATACCCGAGGGAGGAAGCCCAGCCGAAGCCTCCGCGTCGGACTGGACAAGCCCGCTCTCCGATGCTGCGATCAAGAGCTCATCATCTTCCCGGGCTCCGAATAAGAGGTCGAACTCGCCCTGAGACGAGCCGGCAGTCTCATCCGAGAGCCCGATCGGGGCAAGCAAGCGTGCTGAGGAATGGGAGATCCGTGGGGGGTTACTCGGCGGAGGTGTTCCCACTGAAGTCCCCAAATCGCCCCCAGTGCTAACCGACGCGGCCTCATACCCGTAGGTAGATGGACCGAGGCAGGGGTGGCTTGCCCTCTTACGAAGGAAAGCCGCGACCGCAATGTTGCCATCCACGAATGACATCTCCGCGTGGGCAGCGCCCAGACACGTAAGACAGCGATTGTGGTCATCAGAAGCGGAGAGCTAACGACCGCAACCAGGAATAATACACAAACAGAAGGGCATATACTATACTCAATATACTCTTTTCTTTGCTCTGCTGAAGCGCCCAGGGGCATTCTCTGCACTCCACGGATGCAGAGGGGGAGAAGCCGCTGAAATACGCCGTAGATCCAGCAGTTTGAGGTGAATATTGGAGGGATTGAATTCAGTGCACTGAATGCAATTGCTCGGCTCCGAAGAGAAAATCTAAATGAGTGGTTGCGAGCCAGCTCCTTTTATACCCGTGTGTTCGGGGGAGTGGCATACAAATTCCACTCGCCAATTCCCATTGGCCTTTTTTCAAAATCAGACACCATCGACACAACGTCGAGTGAGTGACAGATAGGGAACTATACTCACTGTCACGGCGTAGAATGATACAGATAGTCAATCAATAAGCCTTGTCAAACTTATCCTAATTAAAATATTGCAGTATACCAACCCTAAAGCAAGCTACTTAACTGTGTTTTGGAGCAACATATAAAGGAATAATTCACTCAAAAATTTACATTTTGTGATTATTTACTCATCCTCACATCATTCCCAACGTGTATGACTATCTTTACATTACTGAACACAAAATGAACATTGTTGAAGAATCTTCACACGGCTCTTTTCCAGACAGCAATGTTTATGACCATGTTTGTCAATAATAGAATTAAGATATTAAACAACATGAGAGTGAGTAAATAATGACAGAAATTCAATTTCTGGGTGCACAGTGAGCAAGATCAGTGCATCAAGAAGTTACTTTTAGTATAATGTTTTTTTATAAGTCAAAATAGTCAAGTTAAAATAAAGGTTACCACCTTTTACATACATAAATGTCATTGAAACTTTACTGTAAACATGTGTGTGCACCTAAAGGGCCCGTCTTGCCATTATTTAGAAGCTTATTAATTATGGGAATGAAACACAAACATATGTAAATTAATTACGTAAATCTGGACCGATGTGCAATTGGCTTCAGTGAGATCGCTCTATTATACATAAATTACCCAGAGAGCTGCACTCTAGGGCAACTGCAGTATAATGAAATGGTGGTGTCTAATTTCCTCACCATTCAGGAATCATCTTTTATAAAACATATACTTCACCAGGGATCAAATCCCTTGTGATATAGTGATGAAGTTACATGGATTTAATCAGTTATCTCACTGTGATACTGATTGTTTTTTTAAAGCCTTGTATTTTAATGACTGCATGAAATTAAAATGGAAGTTTCGTGGCTTTTATTGCCAGGTGTACTCTTAAAAGTTGACAAAATCAACTATAAACAGACTTACACAGTTAGGTAGTTAGTGTTTCCTACAGCACAATTCAGCAGCACTGCTACTGAATCTAAAGATTTATTCACACCCAGCCCGAATATTTGGTGCAAATGTTTGTTGCGAAATAGCTTTTGAATAGGAACAATGGATTATTTTGGCTGTATTCACACCAGTTGAGACATATCGTGCACCAACAATACGATGGTTTTTCGAACCTTCTATACGAAGACTGACAAATGAGATATGAGATTTTTGGTGATTTTTCCAGAGTTGCTGCTGCTGCACAATCGAGCATTCGAAAATTATGCTAATCAACTGGCAAACACTGGCACTGGACGTGCAGATTAAACACCCCTAGAAATTGTAAAAGTTTGCAGTTCATGAGTTATGCAGGTAAATAAATGGCTTGACAAACAGATTTAAAGGGACAGTTCACCCAAAAATGAAATTTACTCACCCTCATGCCATTGCTGATGTGTACAACTTTCTCTCTTCTGCAGAACATAAACGAAGATTTTTTGAAGAATATGTCAGCTCTGTCGGACCATACAATGCAAGTGAATGGTGACCAGTACTCTGAAGCTCCAAAGAGCACATAAAGGCAGCATAAAAGTAATCCATATGACTCCAGTGGTTAAATCCGTGACTTCAGAAGTGATATGATAGGTTTGGGTGAGAAACAGATCAATATTTAAGTACTTTTTTTATATAAATTCTCCTCCTTGCCCAGTAGGTGGAAATATTAAGATGAATGCAAATTGCCAAAAGCAAAAGAAGAATGTGAAAGTGAAAGTGGAGATTTATAGTAAACAATATGACTTAAATATTGATCTATTTCTCACTCACACCTATCATATTGCTTCTGAAGGTATGGATTAAACCACTGGAGTCTTATGGATTACTCTTATGCTGCCTTTATGTGCTTTTGGAGCTTGTGCATTGTGAGGACCAACAGAGCTGAGACATTCTTCTAAAAGTTTTTGTTTGCGTTCAACAGAAGAAAGAAAAGCATACACATCTGGAATGGCATGGGGGTGAGTAAATGATGAGAGAATTTTCATTTTTGGGAGAACTATCCCTTTAATTAGGCCTATATTAATCTCATGCATTGGCAGCTGCATGCTGAAGGGGCCGTGCAGTAAATCAGAATAAATATGTTTGTAGAACAGCACCGCCTACTGCACAGAGGGGAAATTGTTGTACTTTGAATTCGTTTCAGTGTTGGTGTGAATACCTTTTGTCAGCAGTTCGTTTCGCAAATTCATCAGCTCAACCAGTGTAGTCTGATTCTCGAAAGAATGACTCTTATGAGCCAGTTCTTTGTCTTTCCGAACAAACCCTGTTTCTTTTTAGTGAATCAAAAAACATACAATATAACCATGTAGTGCGGTTCCTGGACTAATAAAATTATAAATAATCAAATAATCAAATAAAAAATACATTTTTTGTTTGTTGTGATTTTCTTTCCCATTATCAATTTCTGAAAAGCATTCATGCCTCTTAAAAGTATGTGTAAACACACCTTTTACAAGAATTGCATCGCCCTGACATTCATCAGCAGCACATCGTAGCGTTTGCACAGTAAATTTGAGTTCATTTTGCCCTGATGGAAATGAAATAGCTCCATATAAGCAGCAAAGATGAGTATTGAAGAGTTCTGTTGTTTTGATTGTAGTCTAATTTGAGAACTTCATTGCTGAATACAAGTGAATGGAGCAAGCAGGCACATTTAATCTGGATTTGTCCCCTCAAATCACAGTCTCTCTGCCCACCTCTGCTACTCTAATTACCTCACAAATTCCCCCAGCGGGAAACAAGACAAGCTGACAGGCGAAACAGACAGAACTGCACCTGTGAGCAGAAAGAGTAAATCACCTTTTGACTCATCTATTTCTATCACAAAAGCTGCAGCTCCTGAGTCAACATGAGGACAGCCAGTGCAGCATCAAGATTCGTGACTCTGGCAGCTCATTGGATGATGACATTTTGCTCGTTGGTCATTATCAGACACAATATCCAGCCTTTCAGATAAAGTGCTCCTACTTTTTTCTAATTAATTATGTAATTAAACCTCATTAGGCCATTGTCACAAGCACAAAATAGACTAATTTATGAACTCTGATTTGCTTTGTTGCTTCGTAAATACCTCTCATAATAAGCCCTGTTCATTTATACATTTTCATGAGTGCATCAGGTCATTAGAACTAATTCATACACAAGATACCTTAATTAAATCATAAATGTAATTGTTAACCACATTTTGTTTTTACTGACTTACAAACTGCTAAAGAAAACAAATATAATCACACAAAAGTTCATCAGTAAGTTCATAATGTTTAAGCCAAAAATGTGTCAAATTAATCTAAAACATATTAAATTAAAACATGCATAGGGCTCTATATTCCCACAACGATCGTGTGCTATATCTTATCTCATTTTCGTGAGAGCGCAGGATTAGGATTTTTGGGTCCCCTTACAACTTTGCATTTTGTGCCGCCCTATCTTATCGCAACATTGTTCATTAAAAGTTATCATTATTAATAAATGTGAACATAAGCATGATTGCACATTCAATAAAAGACACTAAAAAAACAAATTTGAGGTTGACTAGCCTGTCATGTCATATACTGCCATCTACAATGTCAAGCACAACATGCAAAACATTCGGTCTAACCTTTAGACATTCAGGGTCGCCCCTCTCAAATGGTCCACCAACTTTATTTAGCAACTTCCCTTGTTCACTCATTCGATGTCTGTGCAGAAAATCTTTCCTTTAGAGCGAGTGTTTTGCTGCAAAACAATTCCCTGCAACAATTAGAGAAAATGTTGGCATGAATATAAAAAATGTTAATGGGTCAACAAGGGAAGCTCTCCCAACGGTGATGCATTGTGCTCGGAAATGAAAAGTGCATGAACCTGAGCCGTGCAATTTGCATTTATTTTGCGTTTAAAAAGAATGATTTTTCTTTTTCACATGATGGGACATATGGACTGTTTTTCTGATTATGCGAAACACAGACATACATTAAATGTGAAATGCAAAACAGGAAGGCACATCACCCATGCTTTCATTCGGATAATTGTATGCTTATTCTGTTTAAAGATAGTCATTTTGGCTTTAAATTGAGGTTGAGATTAGAGCAAAAGCAAGTTTTATAACAGAGAAACCAGGCTGCATTTATACTGAAGTGTATTTTGAAGATTCGTGTGAGTTGTGCAAAACAGGGTTCTGCACAGAAAAGTCTGGAAGGTGTCATGTTGTGCTAATTAGAAACTGATAACAAAGGATATAGACAGAAATGGAGCGGAATGTGTATCCTTTTACTTTTTACACCTCTTTAAAGAAGTGAACCACATCACACACAAAGATTTCCTCAAAGAAAAGTTACTCAAAGAAAACCTCTAATCAGAGGTTTTTTTATATACACTCCGTCTTTTCTTTTCAAATGTCAGCCTGTGGAAACAGAATCACCCAATAATTAATTGGATTTTCACGCATAACTGATGTAAACATATAAACAAATTACCGTAGCAATTGAGAATTATTTTACAAGCATGCAAGTCAGTGTACTGTATTTTATGCTTCAATAATACCAACTCCCAAGCTATTTTTACACAAGAAAATACACATAAATAAAAACAAGGGTAACTCTCTATGAAGCCCATTGTGGAGGCGAGGGCGTGGTCGAGCGTTCGTCTGGGGAGAGAGGAAGCGGTAAGGGTTTTCACCTGAGATGAATTGCTAGTAATTGCTGTATCTTTGTTCACAGTGAGAGACGGGGAAATAAAAGGGGCCAGACCTCAGTGTGAGGGAGAGAGAGCCCAGCTGAAGCTTTGAGCGTGTTGGCAGCTGCCAGTCCCACTAAACAGAACGTGTTTGTGTGAAGAATAAACTTACCTTTGAGTTGGATTCACCGTCTCCCGCTTCCTCGTTCCTCGAACCTGTTACACCCATATTTATAATGCATTGTTAAGTCATTATAATGCATTTGTAATGTCTCATAATACACCTTATAATATGTTATAACTTCTCATAAATAATTGTAACCACAATTATAATACTTGCCTACTCATAGTTATACATTAGAGTATTATAACATAATAACACCAGCAACATCCAATTTTATCTGCAGAAGTTAGAATGTATTGCAGTATATATAATTGTAATATATATAATAGGTATGCTTTAAGTAAAGTGACAAAAGCAATGTCGTCTTATAAACATCCATAAGATATTTTAAGTGGTTATAAGACATTACATCTCATGCTGGAAATTATATACATTACACATGCACAAAATACAAAATAAACACCCATTCAATGTAAATTATATTACAAAACACTTGTAAAGCTACAAGGCTAAAATATATCAGAAACTCTCTCTCTCATACATAAGAAAATGTGTATGTTGATCGTGTATGTAGCCAATCTTCTTGGGTGTAAACACACCCAATTAAAATAAATAAATAAATACTGCTTTTTTTTTAAAGTTAATAAAAAGTTTTTGAATCTTATTTGGAGGCTTATTTTATAAATAACTTCCATTGTGTATGTTTGACTTGTAATGTATGTTACAAGTTTATGTTATGGCTGTTTATTAGAAGATATTGCTTTTGTAACTTTCCTTAAAGCTGGCAAAGACCACTTATAGTATGATCATGTCATAAAGCCAGTTTACACTATACAGCACTTATTTGATTAACTTTATTATCTTCTGCTGCATTAAAATTGGATGTCTTATAATGCATTATACTCTAAAGTATAACTATGAATAGTCTTATAATGTATTATAACTAGTTATAATTATTTATGAGATGTTATAACTTATTATAAGGTGTATTATGAGACATTATGAATGCATGTATAATGTCTTTACAATGCATTATAAATATGGGCTTCATAGAAAGTGTTACCAAACAACATGCACATTGAAACATGACGTACAGTACAGTACTGTGGAATAAATTACTGAGGGTGCATCAGGTTTGTGCAAAATAAGCTGTCTTGTTTTAGTATTGTGTATTGAATTCAGCAAAAGATTGTGTAAAATAGTAGATGTACTATTAGATGCCCCTGGTTAGCCACAACATTAAAACCACCTGCCTAATATTGTGTTGGTCCCCCTTGTGCCACCATCTGGCACCAATAATCATGCCACGGCCCAAATCACTGAGATCACATTTTGTTCCCCATTCTGATGGTTGATATGAACATTAACTGAAGCTCCTGACCCGTATCTGCATGATTTTATGCACTGCACTGCTGCCACACGATTGGCTGATTGGATAATCACATGGATGATTGTTGGTGCCAGATGGGCTGGTTTGAGTATTTCTGGGATTTTCACACACAACAGTCTCTAGAATTTACTCCGAATGGTGCCAAAAACAAAAAACATCCAGTGAGCAACAGATCTGTGGACGGAAACACCTTGTTGATGAGAGAGGTCAATGGAGAATGGCCAGACTGGTTTGAACTGACAAGCAGTGGCGGTTCTAGCTTGTATGGCGCCCTGTGCGAAACCCGCTTCAACACGCCCTCAAAGTTGTTGACCAGGAGTGGGGGTGGGGGGGTGGGGGTGTCTGTGTGGGTACCTCGTGCCGCCCCCCTACAAGATGCCGCCCTGGGCAACTGCACATGTCGCCCATGCCTAAATCTGCTACTGTTGACAAAGTCTAAGGTAACTCAGACAACCACTCTGTACAATTGTGGTGAGAAGAATATCATCTCTGAATGCTGTTCTGAGATGCGGGTTGGCGCCGTTTTGGCAGCACGAGGGGGACCTACACAATATTAGGCAGGTGGTTTTAATGTTGTGGCTGATCGGTGTATATATATATATATTGTTTTTTAACAAATATCATTCATGTTTGAGTCAAGAATATCAAAACGTTTTCTCAGGGTTAGACCAGATATGACCTTTACAAAATAGTTTATTTTGCCTTTTCATAAAAATGTCAAAATATTGATATTTAATGATATGAATTTTTTTTTTTTTTTTTTTTTTTTTTTTTATTAAAAATAAATTACACACAGTCATGAAGGGGGTCCTGTTTTATGTGTTTTTTTTGTTTTTTTTTTTTTTTTTTGGTCACATGGTAACAAAGTGACTATTTATTACTTTCTATGGATGGTTACACCATGTGAAAAAAATGTTCATCATAGAAGAGGCGTATTTAAGTAATTTTTTTTGTTTTAATATTTGTATTTTTTTTTTTTTATTATTATTATTTTTTTTAATAGATCTGGACAAAAATGAGCATCACTCCATTGATCCATGATCAATGTGTAAATAAGTTAGCAGAACCATAGATGAAAACATACGCACACTACCAAAAGTTTGAAGTTACCACACTGTATGAAGTTGTGTTTTTCATTATATTAAAAACCAAAATAATTGTAAAAATGTCAAATGAGTGGGTGTGTCAAATAAAATAAATAAATAAATAAATAAATAAATAAACAATCATTAATGATCTAAATGAGAAATAAGCATCCCTGGATTGAAAATGCTTCATTAAACTGCATCAATGTGTGTCCATAAGGAGAGTCTCTAATGATCCGTGATTCTAAAGTGAATCGATTCATTTCAAACCGGTTTGACTGACGGAACTAATATCAATGTGTCATGCATTTGCATCTGTGTGTGTGTGTGTGTGTGTGTGTGTGTGTGTGTGTGTGTGTGTGTGTGTGTGTGTGTGTGCTCATGCATATCTATGGAAGGGGTTTACAGGTGTTAATTGCGCGTCATGAGGGAGCACCTGGTCAGACACTAAAGATAAATAAAGACCAAGAAAAGCTGGTCTGGTTTATTTGGTGTCTGTTCTGCTTGTGAGAGGATGAGACTGCAGATGTTTTGATGGTTTGGATCAGTATTAAGCAGATCACTCACCTCGCCAGCGCTTTTGGAGTCTTTTGGAATATGTTGGCGAGCGGGATGACTAATTCACTGTTCAGGCGAGGAAATGTTGCACATTTTTTTTGGATAAACAAATTATTTCTCTTTCTCCGAGATACTGACAGGCTTAACTTTACTTGTTTTTCTTTTGTCGCTTGAAGGTTCTTGCTTTCTGCGGTGCTTGTGTGTCGGGCGGTTTCTTCTGATTCAGGTAAAGGTCGTGATATTCGACTCGCGTTTTGAATCTTTTGCGCATTGTGAATCATTTTACGCGCTGTGTATAAACCCGTATAAACGGCCGCTTTTTTAACATGGATTCGTGTTTGTTTCTCAGGTTGTGAGGGGTCAGACTGTGGTAAAGTTGGAGTGTCTGGAAAACCGAACAAAAACTCCGAGTTCTTGAATAAGTTTAACGAAATGAACACGGAAACGGCGCATCGACACCGCAACGCAGAGGCCGTGTTACCTTTCATTGGACTAACTGGAGGTGAGAAATGATCATACACCATACACTCAAATAATAATTATAATATTACAATTTCATAACAAAAATGCCTGAAGATTGAATTGAGTAGGCCTAAACTTTAATTAAATACATTTCAAATACATAAATATTTTGTTTTATTAATGTAATTTTGTTAAACTTTACATTTGATGGAATTTTGTTATGAAATTGAAATGCATAAATCTAAACAACAGGCTTTTTTTTATTTATTTATTTATGCAGCTATCCTGGGATAAATGAATACTGTACATGGATTAGAGTAGATATGTTTGCATGAGATAGATAGATGGATAGACAGATAGACTGATAGATAAAGAGTGACAGACAGACAGACGCATGGATGGATGGATAGACATAGACAGACAGACAGATAGATAGACAGACAGATAGTCACAGATAGGTAGATATTGATAGATAGATAGATAGATAGATGATAGATAGACAGTGACAGACAAATAGATAGATAGTGACAGACAGCTAGACAGACAGACAGATAGATAGTGACAGACAGACAGACAGCTAGACAGATAGTGACAGATAGATAGATAGATGGATAGACAGACAGACAGACAGACAGATAGTGACAGATATATATAGATAGTGATAGATAGGTAGATAGTGACAGACAGATAGATAGATAGTGACAGACAGACAAATAGTGACAGATGGATAGTGACAGACAGATAGATAGATAGTGACAGATAGAGTGACTGACAGACAGACAGACAGATAGATAGATAGTGACAGACAGACAGATAGATAGTGACAGACAGACAGATAGATAGATAGATAGATAGTGACAGACAGATAGATAGATAGATAGATAGATAGTGACAGACAGACAGATAGATAGATAGATAGATAGTGACAGACAGACAGATAGTGACAGATAGATAGAGTGACAGACATAGATAGTGTCAGACAGATGGATAGACAGACAGATAGATAGATAAAGAGTGACAGACAGATAGATAGATGGATAGAGTGACAGATAGATAGATAGTGACAGACAGATAGATAGATAGATAGATAGATAAAGAGTGACAGACAGACAGATAGATAGATAGATAGATAGTGACAGACAGACAGATAGATAGATAGATAGATAGATAGATAGTGACAGACAGACAGATAGTGACAGATAGATAGAGTGACAGACAGATAGATAGTGTCAGACAGATGGATAGACAGACAGATAGATAGATAAAGAGTGACAGACAGATAGATAGATGGATAGAGTGACAGATAGATAGATAGTGACAGACAGATAGATAGATAGTGACAGACAGACAGATAGTGATAGTGACAGATAGATAGATAGTGATAGAGTGACAGACAGATAGATAAAGAGTGACAGACAGACAGATAGATAGATAGATAGTGATAGTGACAGACAGACAGATAGATAAAGAGTGACAGACAGATAGATGGATAGATAGAGTGACAGACAGATAGATAGATAGTGACAGACAGATAGATAGATAGATAAAGAGTGACAGACAGATAAATAGATAGTGATAGATAGATAGTGACAGACAGACAGACAGACAGATAGATAGATAGATAAAGAGTGACAGACAGACAGACAGAGATAGATAGATAGATAAAGAGTGACAGACAGATAGATAGTGACATAGATAGATAGTGACAGACAGACAGACAGACAGATAGATAGATAGATAAAGAGTGACAGACAGACAGACAGAGATAGATAGATAGATAGATAGATAGATAGATAAAGAGTGACAGACAGACAGATAGATAGATAGATAGATAAAGAGTGACAGACAGATGGATAGATAGATAGTGACAGATAGATAGATAGTGACAGACAGACAGATAGATAGTGACAGACAGATGGATAGACAGACAGATAGATAGATAGTGACAGACAGACAGATAGATAGACAGATAGATAGTGACAGACAGATGGATAGACAGATAGATAGATAGATAGAGTGACAGATAGATAGATAGATAGTGACAGACAGATAGATAGATAAAGAGTGACAGACAGATAGATAGATAGTGACAGACAGACAGATAGATAGATAGATAGATAGTGACAGACAGATGGATAGACAGACAGATAGATAGATAGATAGATAGATAAAGAGTGACAGACAGATAGATAGATAGATAGATGGATAAAGAGTGACAGACAGATAGATAGATAGTGACAGACAGACAGATAGATAGATAGATAGTGACAGATAGATAGATAAAGAGTGACAGACAGACAGATAGATAGATAGATAGATAGATAGATAGTGACAGACAGATGGATAGACAGATAGATAGATAGATAAAGAGTGACAGACAGATAGATAGATAGTGACAGACAGACAGATAGATAGATAGTGACAGATAGATGGATAAAGAGTGACAGACAGATAGATAGATGGATAAAGAGTGACAGACAGATAGATAGATAGATACATACAGATAGATAGATGATAGAGAGTGACTGACAGACAGACAGATAGAGAGTGACAGATAGATAGTGATAGATAGACAGATAGATAAAGAGTGACAGACAGACAGATAGATAGATAGACAGGTTTTCTTACTATTTTGGTGCAATTATCCATTAAGTATGTTTAGATATTTTTAAAGTAAAATAGATTTACTTGAGGACAAAATTACATAATGATAATCTCTTTGAAAAATGTAGAAACTAATATATATATATATATATAATTGCAATGCCCCTGGTTAGATGCAGTAAACATGCACAGAGGAAAAAATATTACACAATAATATAATTACTTGGTTTCCACATTGCACAACAAATCACACTTTTCAATTTCATAATATTCATAAAAAGTAATCTTTTAATAAAATAAAATCCGTTAATATTTTGTTTTATTAATGTAATTTTGTTAAACATTACATTTGATGGAATTTTATTAAGAAATTGAAATGTGTAAATCTTAAAAATAGGCTAAATGTTTTTTTGAGTGTAGAAATCCTAGGATAAATGAATATCCTGTTTGCATTAAGATGGATAGAAAGAAAGAATTATTTTCTTATTATTTGTTTGCAATTTTCCCATAAAAATATCTAAAAAATTTTTTTACATTCTTAAAAAAAGATACATTTACTTGAGAAGCAAAATTACATGGATAATGATACAATCTTAAACAAATGTAGAAACCCATAAATGCCCCCGGTTAGCCTATACGTGCACAGAGAAAAGAATTGCTCTATAATAGAATTATTTGCTTTCCACAATTAATTGCAACAGTTACAGTCTGAAACCAAATGAAACAACTTGAGTGCAGTAGAAAAATCTCAACTGGGCTCAAGTTAACTGGATATTCCTTTTTAAAAATGGGAATTCCAGTGCTGTGAAGCGTATCGGCCTGCACAGTGTCACTGGATGGTTAGTGTTGTGTTTGGAAACAGATGTTGGTAGCAGCTGTTTAAATGCCAAGTCATATATATTGCAGGAAGGGGCTGCTGTTTTGTTTTACAGTACTTGTAATTAATACATTTATTTGCCGTTTCTCATTTCAGTTGCCAAACAAAGCCGTACCTGCTGTAAGAATGGAGGAACGTGCATTTTAGGAAGCTTTTGTGCCTGTCCGAAACATTTCACTGGTCGGAGTTGTGAATATGACGAACGTCTCAGGTAAAATCCAAGATCATATAAGGCCAATGTTTAGCTATAATAGATTTTTGGGATCACAGGATTATATATATGACTATATTTGTTGTTGTTTTTGTTTTGTTTTTTACAGGGATTGTGGTGTCATTCCACACGGAGAGTGGGTTCAGAAAGGGTGTTCATATTGCAGATGTGGTTATGGACTTCTGCATTGCTTCCCGCATGTTTTCAGCAACAACTGTGGTAAGTTCATCCATGCATTTTGTTGTAAATGCAACTTGAATAACCAGTTTGAGTCTGTTTCATGAGAGGTATTTAATAATTTCTTTTTTTGCACGTATTTTAATTGTTTAAACAAATGCACGGTTTCAAAAAGGGAGTATTCCCAGGCTTTGACTTCATAGCCAATTTGTTTGATATCAGTTTAGACACATTTATCTTTCCAACATCCACATGTGTTGATAACGTGATACCAGACAAACACTTAATATCCTTCCAGGCAGTTGTAACTGGTTTAGTTGGAGATAAACAACAATAGACCGTGGAGAAAAGTTCTTACCTCCTGCATTTCCCTAGTAGGGCTGTGAATGGTGACTGACTGGTGTTGAGATCCTTCAAAATGACAACAAAAGATTATTCAGAGCTTGTGTTTTATGTTTAAGTATGTGCTAGTGGCCCTATTTGCTCAAGTTGCATTTTTGCATATGAAATACTTGCATATTGAACTTGCCTTTTTTTTTATTCTCTTACAGACGACTCTGAAGAAGTTCGGTGGTATCGTTCAAACGCCTTCAGAATGTGTCCGTCTTCATTTGCCGTGTTTGTTGCCTTGATTTTAAATGTCCTACTGTAAATGTGGTGAAGTTGTTTTCTTGGTTTTGTACATAAATGCTATCAGACTTGATGTCAGACCTCAGAAAGGTCTTTTCACCATTAAGGGCAGCTTTTAGTGGTGGCACTGAAATGCAATTTGTGTGGAAGTGCAGCTAGCTGTGTTTAAAGCAACCGTTTAGTGTAGGAATCTGTATATAGGATTTATATTGTGTGTGTGTGTGTGTGAGAGAGAGAGAGAGAGAGAGAGAGAGAGAGAGAGAGAGAGAATGAATATGCTCAGATAGCCTGTGATTGTTGACCTTTCAGCTATTTTCTCTCTTCTTATATAAAGAAGTCAGGCCAATCAAGCTCAACGGTTGCAACGGCTATCTTGACCTTCTAGTGTCAGGCAGAGATGTACTGTAACTGTATGATTGAGCCAAGGAATTTGTCTCATCTGATTAAAACTCCCATCAATAATGAAGAAGACTTGACTGTTTACTGACTTCCATCAAGCAGTTTGTCATGGCTGGTGAAAATGAGGTTGGATGCCACAGAACACTAGGGGTATAAATAACCGTAGCACATCAAAGCACACATTTTTCCATTATTCTTTCCAAGATAAAGGTGCCATTTTCTATTTTTTAAGTTTTAAATTCATAGAACATTTTAAGTAGACATTCAAAGGTTGTTTGACAAAATTCTCATAACATATCCAAAACAACACTTTTCTGAAATGTATCTAAGATGTAAAGGTGTGAAATCGATTTATTTAAAGTTTTAAGATTTTGGGAAGACTTAAGTAATTTGTAGATTAAATATTAAAGGGTGATGCTTCAAAGGCTGGCTAAACCATAATGATCCACTTTTTTCTATGCAAGGAATAGCTATTAGAGCAAGCTCATTTATCAACTTGAAGAATTCTAGTAATTCTTTAGACTCTGATTGTCTATGATCTCATGTAGCTAAATGTGGAAAGAAATGAGACAAAAACCTTTTTCTTTTTAGAGTGCTGTCTTGGCTCTCTTCCTGTTGGGGCCACAGAATCAGACCGAACAAATAGAGGTGCTTGGCACTCTTTTTACATTGAAATGCATGTTCTCTTTGGTATTAATAGCCGGGTGGGGTTGGGAGAGCTTATTCCAAGTCTTGCAGCTTCTCCATTGTCAATCGTGACAACGGCCTCTTTCTGAGAAGAGAATGTACTTTTACATAAAAAAGAGCTTGCATGAGTTCAATAGTTAGTCAAAGAGATGCTTCAATGGGTGTGATAAGAGACTAGGATATGGACCAGCCTGCTATTCAAGATTTAGGAACAGTACATTAAGCCAGGGGTACTTAATTTGTCAGCTGAGAACCACAATGATCTAAATCATTTACTTGAAGTGCCCCTGAGATTTAAAGTAATGTTAACCTTAATATCACAACATCTTTGCATGTGAAATATTTCTGTTGTTACTTTTAATTTAATTACATTTTAAAGAAAGTTTATTTTTTATACTTTAACAAACTATAGATTTTTTTATTATTAGTTTTTTTATTTAATTTGCCCTGCAGTTCCACCACGAACCACTAGGGTTTTGCGGACTCCCGAACAGTGAGGCACTTACAATGGAAGTCAACGGGGCCAATCCGTAAACATGAATATACACACTGTTCCAAAATTATAGCCACAAGACGTCAACATTATACATGTTAACCTGATTTTAGTGTGATAAAATCTCTGTTCTACACACTTTTTGTGAGATAAAATCACTTACTGGTTTTGCCGGCGTTGCAGTAAAGTTGTAATATTGGCTATAACTTTCCACAGATGCGGTTAGTAAGTGATTTTATCACAGTAAAATCATGTTAACACACATATTGTTTATGTCTTTTGTCTATACTTTTGAAACGGTCCCATTGACTTTCATTATGAGTAACTTACTGTAACCCAGATTTTTGCTTTTTCTTTTTTTGTATATTTAAGAGAGGAGTTCAAATCATCTTTGGTGGGAATCAACATTATGCCACAAATGCTGTCCATTGAGCTTAACTAGTATTGAACCCGGAATAGTCCTTTAATCAAGGGGTTCCTTTTTTGTTTGTCAGTTGTACTACTAATCTAAATTATTTTCTTGAAGTAACCCTTAAGACATACATGAATATCACAACATCTTTGCATGTGAAACATTTCTATTGTTACTTTTCTTATTTTATTGAAAGCTTTTATATTTATTTTTAACCAACCATACATGTTTTTACCACTTGCATTTTTAAGAAAGTCTTATGAACTCCCTGCAATTCCACCACAAACCACTAGGGGTTTGCAACCCCTCGATTGGGAATGCGTTGAGCAAGTGTTGATCTATATTGACCAAAAGTAAGATGGTCAGCGTCCAGCATCTCGTATTGAAGTGTTGAAATTGCTCAAGTGTCCTGAATTAATGTGTCACACATTTGGCAGTGAGTGGTGGTGGTGTAGTGGGCTAAAGCACATAACTGGTAATCAGAAGGTTGCTGGTTCAATCCCCACAGCCACCACCATTGTGTCCTTGAGCAAGGCACTTAACTCCAGGTTGCTCCATTGGGATTGTCCCTGTAATAAGTGCACTGTAAGTCACTTTGGATAAAAGCATCTGCCAAATGCATAAATGTAAATGCAATTATTAGAATTATTATTATTATTGCATCTTGGTGTTCAGGCCTGCATCTTGTACTTATAGAGGGATAGTTCACCAAAAAATTTAAACTACTTACCCCCAAATCATTTACTCACCTCATGTTGTTCCAACCTGTATGATTTTCTTTCTTTAGTGGAAAAAGCATTTTAATGGCATGTAAGACATCCATGCATGAGTCTGTCAAACATGTTGAGTGATCCAAACATCATCTGCAGCCTGAAACTGAACTTGTGATCAGATTTTCGGAGTAAATGCACTTAGCTGCATAGAGAGCTGTAGGATGCTCCCTTGCTCCCTATTTAGTGAATGACTTAACCTCCAGTGTGCTGTCTGTCTGCACTGGTCTCAGAACAGTTAGAAATGCACCTTATTTTCATCCTAACTCCATATAAAGCCTCTGAAAGCAACATTTTACAGCTTTTGCATGAATACATTTATTCTCAATGTGAAAATGCACAGTGAATATATAGGAATGCATTTACTAAATGTTAATGAATAGAACTGTATTGTACAGTGATGATAAAATAAAACAATTAATATTCAAATGAAGTGAAATGACTCACAGATGTGTTAATGTTGAAAGTTATTCAAAATAACTAGCATGATTTTGTTTTTTCAACTTTTGAGGGAATAAGGTCCCAATTTCCACATTTGTGGACATCATGTTTATCAGCGTGCTGATGCACGAAGAATAAATGAATTTTTTAAAGCGGCATATCAAAATAAACTAGAGATGCCATTCTTTACAACCAAACAGGTTTCAATCCAAAAACATAAAGAGGTTTCTTACCAGAGGCACTTTTGTTGGCGCTGCATTCATAGAAGCGCTTCACAGAAATCGACAGCATGCTGTTATGTCACATGACTCGAAGCACCAGAATTTTAACTCTTAAATAACAGTGTAGAGTCTTGTGAACAGTATTCAGTCGGTTTTAATTCATTTAAATGATTTTGGAAACAGTTTTGGAACAACACAAGGGTGAGTAAATGATGGCAGAATGTTCATTTTTTGCACGAACTCTCTCTTTACACTTACGTACAAGGTGGATTTGAAGTGTAATTGAAAAAAATGTGTCAATCGTTTACTCAGGTTGGCTGCTTGACACTGCATGAGTTAAATATTCTTCATTCAAATCCACTTCCATACAGTTTATACAAAAGCTGCAAACATCACCAGCTTGTGTTAATCTACTTTGAAACTTTAAACAACCTCGACTCTAAAGTAGCATAAGAAACTCCCTTTTCTTTACGTTTATTGATCCCCTTAAAATGAGCTGCTCTCTCCTCAAGAGATTAATCCAGCGGTGACAAAGCTCTGCACATAGAGAGACTTTTAACTATGTTTCTATTCTTTGTGCTTTAGGAAGTCCCACATTTTCCTGAGTCATGACATTCAGACACTCCAAAAAGAGGATTAATGGGTGTGTTTAAGGAGAAACTGACTCTGACTATAATATGAGTCTCATCCAGCTGGGACTTAAGCTCTTTCTTCTTCTTGCGCCCCGCTGATGCAATGTGATTGTTTCAACGATCACATTTCATATGCACAAACTATGGACAATTCCTCTGATGGAAAGCTGGCATGCAGGTTTAATGGGGATGAAGGGGGTCCTCTGGGATTACATGCCAGGAAATCTGTCTCTGGGGTTGTTGGGTGATTGGATGGGGGTGCTGTGGATTTTTTTTGTTTTGTTTTTGTTTTTTTGCAAAGGAGCTGTTCAGTCATGACATCAGTTTGTAGGCCAACTTGGAAATGTAATTGGTGCACAATGGGGCTAAAGGCTCCACGGGGTAAAAAAGCTCCATTGATTTTATTTTCTCCCAAAACACTAAATAGCAACAAAAACTACCACAGGATTTTTTTAAACACCTGTTTTTCACTAAACACTGCAGAAATTTCCTGATCCATGAGATCTTTGCGTGTGGTGTCAAAAGTTTGATTTTGAGGCAATCTAATTGGTCATTTTCCTTAGCCCCGTTGTACCCTATAGCCACAAGACGTAAACAATATGTGCGTTAAAATGATTTTAGTGTAATAAAATTAAGGATTTACCTGCATTATGCATTTACCAGGTTAAAGGGTTTATTACGTCGTCATTACAAAAAAAAAGTTCCAATATTGGATATTACTTTACACAGAAAAGGTCAGTAAGCAGTTTTATCACACCAAAACCATATTAACACATATATTGTGTCTCACTGTAGCACAGATTTTTGCTTTTTTTTTTAAAGAAAAGGAGGGACGAGCTTAACTTGTACTGAACCCGGAATATTCCTCCAAAACAATGACATGTAATAAGCCTTCAAGTCCATATGTGGCAATTTAAGTTTTAAAGCACACGACACTTTTAAAAATTCACATTTAAGGTATGACTGCTTGTAATTTATGTTGTAGAACAAAACGTGCAAGTCTCTTCTCGTAATGTTAACCACGCACAGGCGTTATTTTACTCATAAATCGAAAACCGATAATCGATAAATGCTGATTCTCTTCTGGGTTTTAGGACTATAGGCTGAGCATCTCTATTGCAGGTAAACCTTTAAGTGATTGCATCACTTATGAGAAAAACTAGAGTGGTTTTTAAAGTTTGTTTCAGAGTAGACACTTCTTCTGATGTAAGCAGGGTTTATATTCAACGCTTTCTTTGGTTTTATCCATTAGATGAAATACAGGAAGCCAAGGAACATCAAATGCACCTCTCTTCCTTTCATGGCAGGTGTTCTTTTTCTTTGTTAAAACGGCTCGCCCTTCAAAGCGTTTTGATTCAATTTTAATGTTCATATAGACTCATTGTCATGGATATGCATGGATCAGCTCAATCCGAGCTGTGAGTCATATACTATTGATAAAAAGAGAGCATTATTAATGCATGGCCCCGAACGAAAGGTTTGTTCGAGCTCCCTTAAAGGATTAGACCAATACAAGATTACTGAAATTTAGTTAAAGCTTATAACTCAAGAATGAGACAAACATTATTCTTTCCTCTAAACCACAAAAAAGAAAAAGAAAAAAAAAAAGCAATTTTTGAGCAAATGCTGAGCATTATGTGCTAAGAATACAGATTTTATTTACATGCCTGATCCAGTTCCTAAATACGAATTAAGCATTATCTTAAAGGTGATGTAATTGTTTTGGTGTGTGTATTCTCATATCCCAGCTCATTTTGTAGCCCGAAAAGTGTAAACACTGTGGCTTAACCAAAGCCGTGACTTTGGGGCGGGACTATCTGTTTGCTCGACCAATGCAAGACGGGGGAAGTGGTCAGGAAACCTGTTTGAAAACATCACTTTTGCAATTTAGTTTGGTTCTGCTATGGCGCAGAAATTACACACCATTAAAGTAATTTCCCATAGGAAAGGAAACGTTAGATCTCTTTAATGTCTCAATTGTTTCTGACAGCAATTAGGTGAAATGGAGAGTAAATGGAGCCTTCTCAGATAAAGAAAGTGTCTCCACTAGAGTTTCAATAGAGATCTCAACAATATTTCAAAATATAATCAAAATATAACAAAGTGTGCTCAAATCCACCGAGATCAAATCGAAGACTTCAAAAGTCAGAAATCTCGAATGAATTGTTCAGTTCGACTTTTTGCTTATATATACAGCAAATGGAAGTCTCTATGGAAGCCTATTTCCACCACATGATTTAACTTGTTCTCTGGTAAACCATAATTCTGAGATACCAAGTCATTTTTTTTATTATTAGATTCAAAGTCATAATCTTGAGATATATAGTCAATTATTAGACATAAAGTCATAATTATGTGATACACAGACAACATTATGAGATAGTAAGTCTTGATTATGAGAGTCAACAGTGCCGGGCGGATTACTTGTGAATTGTAATCCAGTACTGATTTCAAATTACACGACAAAAAATGCAATCAGTAACGTAATCTCATATATTACATTTTGGGGTAATCTAATCCAATTTATTTTGGATTACTTTCAATTTAATTCTATTTTATTTTGTCACATGCATTTGAGTAGGATAATCATTAACATAAAAGTACAAAGAGGAAGAAAATGTGTTCCATTCTTTAATACTGACAAAAAGAGCCTCATTATGACATTTTTAAAAAGTGCATTAAGGGGGCCAGGGTAGCTCAGCGAGTAAAGACGCTGACCGCCAACCCTGGAGTCACGAGTTCGAATCCAGGGCGTGCTGAGTGACTTCAGCCAGGTCTCCTAAGCAACCAAATTGGCCCAGTTGCTAGGGAGGGTAGAGTCACATGGGGTAACCTCCTCATGGTTGCTATAATGTGGTTCTCGCTCTCAGTGCCGCGGAGAATAGCGTGAAGCCTACACACTCACTATGTCTCCATGGTAACATGCTCAACAAGCCACGTGATAAGATGCGCGGATTGAATCGCAGAGGCAACTGAGATTCGTCCTACGCCACCTGGATTGAGGCGAGCCACTACGCCACCACGAGGACTGAGAGCGCATTGGGAATTGGGCATTCCAAAGAAAAAAAAAAAGAAAAAAAAGAAAAGTGCATTAAACATTACATGAATGAAATAAACATTAAATCTAACAGCAATGACAGTGCATCTAATGAAAGTTTATAATGGACCCTTTTCACAAATCCGGGTTTGCAGAGCAGAAGTAGATCATAGTTGGGTAAATGTGAATGGCGGTGAATGGGAGTCCACGACAAATGTAATTGTTGCTCACCCGTTTGCTCTAACAGCAAAAGAAAATACCAGCGACTGCGCTTTCACTGCTTTTCAAAGGAAGATAAAAATATAGAGTGCTGGATAACAGCAGTAAGAAGAGAGAAATAGGCTAAAATCACACCCTCAGCAGCTGTGTTAGAAGCCTCATCGCAGCTGTGGTATCTTCATTTTTAAAACTTACTCCAGGGTAATATAATAAAAAGTTCAATGTAATAAATTGGAAATAAAAAATTGGAAATATACAAACTGTTTTCTATATTATTGTATATTTTCATTTAATCATTCAGTTAGTCCATTTTGATAATTTAATGACTTTGTATGACCCAAAGGGAGATGTGTGTGGGGATAATAAAAGGATAATTAAATGTTTTAATAAGAGCAGAACTGGTGTCCAAAAAAGGCAGATGATATATGTGCGTTAATTAGTGCTAGAAATGACATGAAAAACATGTATATTGACAGCCTTTATTTGTTAAACTCTATATGACTCTAAAGGTGGATATTAAAAGGATGACATAAGGTCAGAGACAGGAACTGTCTGGTGTCCAAAAAAGGCAGATGATATATGTATACTAATTAGTGCTAGAAATGAGATGAAACATGTATGTGGGCAGACATACAACTCTCCATTTTTAGGAATATGTGTAACCAACGACTGTAATAAGGGAAATCATTTAATATACTAATCAAAGTAATGCAGGAAGCAAGGATAGTTAGTTAATATAAAATATGTAACCATATGAAGTGATTACAGTGTGTTTTATACATAGAAAATGAAATAGTTATGTTTTTGCCATCATTGAAGCACGTTGGGGTCAAGAGTGACCAGCTAGAAGGGAGACGGCGAAGACGAATCTAGGGAGGCATAAGATGATTTCATTGGATGAAGAGGCCATCACTCAAAGAGATAAGGGGGAACAGAAACTGTATAAAAAATGCATGATTCTGAAGTGTAATTTTTGATGCTTCATGGACCACCTCTGCTTTGTTACTATGTAATAAAAGTCTATTTTTGGAATCAGAACTTTGCGCCTCAATGACTGTTTTGGGGAATCTGCCACGACAACATTTACGTTGTTAAATAAGGTGGAAATGCATGATAACACATCTGTGAAAAGGGTCCATTAAAACACTGAGACATCAAGTTCATTTTAAGTGCATAAAACAATAGCAACATTACAAGCATTAATTAATGATTGATTGTTACTTTATTGTCTGATTTCTCATAAATTTGATTTGCGTCAGTTCATATATGGTCAGCACCCAGGGACGGATTGACCACCGGGCCGACTGGGCCGTTGCCCAAAGGCCTCTAAACCCAAAGGGCCCTGAGCTCTAAATCAATTATTTATTTATTTATTTTGAGATATCTATTATAAATCCACGTAAATGTCAGCCTCATATGAAATACCATTTGTTCGGTCGAATGCATGACTCGAGTGCGCGGGGAATCTACGTCTCACAGGTGCAGCACGTTTATTTGAAGGACTACAGAGAACAGCGTCTGATTTACAAAACGCTTCCAAACACAAAGATAAGGTGCAGTTTACCCTGGCGGTGTACAAAGCTGATGGTTTAAATTCATATAAATGACAGAATTCATGCAACAGTATAGAGGACTTTAAAATGTTTAAGTCCTGCATGCATTTAATGGTTAATGATAAAGAGAAAGGTGCCTTAATATCCTAAATATGTGCACAGTAAACTTTTGTAATATTTGGTTAACCGCGATAGTTCACGAACGGTTATTGTGTTATTTGTCAGGAGTCACTCGGGAATAAAGAACGTTTATTGTCATGGATGCATCGAACACAATCTCAGATTAGCAGGGAATAAAGTGCACAGTGAGCTATAAGCCTAAATAGCACAATACATAGATCTTCAAATGATAAAATCACAGCTGAACAAAAATAATCTCTGTCACTGCCTGCAACATAATCTGCCTATTCTTAATCAATTGAAAATGCGTAATTCTGCCCAGGCAGGTTCACATTCCATGAGGCAGCGAACGCTATACGGTTTATAGGACTTTTTCGGGATGCTTTGATTTTTAAATGATTCAGCATTTAACTTGTGTAATTATTGTCTGTACACCAGAGCAAAAGGGGTAAAAACATTGGCTCACCATTTGCCAGGTGAAAAACAATCTGGAATCATGTGAAACAGTCACATTACCTGAATCTGAACTTTATCAGAATGTCGATTTGTGACACCAGCTCAACAAATGCTGAAACAGAACACAGGTGTCTCGAGATGCATTAATAAATATTGAAATTATTTTTAAGTTAACAGTGTCTAAAAAAATGTGACAGTCCTGCACAACGAATTGTAAAACAGAATGCGGGTGTCTTGATGTGCGTTTATAAGTATTAAAGTTCTTTTAAACTTAACATGAGTTGTGGCACAACGATCAAAGATGTCTGTCTAGTGCGTGTTTACATGGCCTCGACGCACGTGTGAACAGCCCGTAACTTGCCCTATAGCCTACTTGAAAAACTGACCTGAACCTGGCCCAAAATCTGAAGGTTTGTCGGGTACCATCAGACTCAGATCGGGTTGAAGACCTCTAAACACGTGCAGAATAACCAAATAGTGATTTTGGTATTTGAATAACATGCACATCCCTATTTATAATGCATGATTTTGGAACTGTTCATAATTTAAAAAAAGTACATATAACTGGCCATGTAAGACATTGCCAACCAAATCTGCCAAGCGTCCTGTAGCGCATAAAAGTGAACGTAGTCACGTCATAGGGGGCCTCTATGGTGTACGGGCCCATGGGCCTCTCAGTTCTTAATCCGTCTTTGTCAGCACCATCATGTGATCACAAAAAAACGACAACAATTTAATGACCATAAAATCAACAGCAACAACCTTGCTAGGTCAAAGCTTTCATCTAAAAACACTGAAACGCTATTAACACTTACTGCTTACTGATAGTCCATCACCTATTCCAAAGCTGAGGTGCAAGTTATTATCTTTTGAACAGCAAGAATATTCTAAAAGAGCAGCATATTTTAAAACAGCAGAGTTCCACTGAGTCACGCAAGGAACAATTGTGTCAAGTTTTATTTCATCATCAGTATCAGTAGAGAGATGGGCTTTGCTTCATATTGCTGCACATTTTGTAGTTGAAATATTGAGTACCCTGCGGGCAGCACCCATAGAGATGGCATCCTCTAGATCCTTTGAAGCAATTCAATTCAATGTGTGAGCTACACACCAATGGTGTAATTTCATTCTTAAAAATGAAATTATCTCTGTAGATCCAAAGGGTTAAATGCTGAGGTAGACCGCTCTATCTTCACCTGATTGGCTAGTGGCGAGTATCAGTTCTGAGTGCAATACACAAAACCCTCCCCTTCCCCCTCTCTTCCGAAAACACTCGAAAATGTACCGAATGTAAATCAGCGGTGTGCTAAAAAGTTACAACTTTTTGAGATAGTAAGTCATGTTTATGACAGTTAATTATGAGATACTAAGTCTTAAAATGAGATCAAATGCATAATTATTACATCCAAAGTCATGATTACGAGATAAAAAGTCATAATTATGATATAAATGAAATAGTAAGATAGTAAATCATAATCATATGAGATTAAGTCCTAATATGAAATGACTACAACTACAAAGTCATAATTATTAGTTTCAAAGTCATAATTTTGAGGGAAAAAAATAAATCAATTATAGTTATATTTATTACATAAAAAGCCATAATTAAGAGAAAAATAAATATTATGTGGTAAAAAGACAAAATTATGAGATAGAGTCAAAATTATGAAATAAAATAGTATCTCAAAATGACTTTTTTTTTTTAAAATCTAATAATTATGATTTACAAAAGCACCTTTTTTTTCTTCCATTGAATTTATCCTACTTACTCTGTACTGAAAAATGTTGTATTAAATTAGAAAATAATGCAATATAGAAGCATTTTCACAAATGGTGTCAGACTTTTGGACCCCACTGTTTGTTATCCTAAAGTATCGTGGTTGTCACCAAGCCCTCATTTGATTCTTTCTCTGCTCCTGTCCCAGTGGAAAGCTTGTGTGACGGTGGCAAATGTCTCTATTCTGTGGCAGTAAACAGAGTAAGAGAGGGTAAACAGTGTGAGGGCAGCCTGGGGCCAGTCTTCGGGCTCTCGGGACGGTCGGGGGACCACAGTAATAGGAAGGGAGTGGTGAATTAGCAAGAAAGTGCTGTCAGACTTACACTCACACAACAGACTTGGCTATACATCACACAGACGGGGTACATATTTACCCTCGACTCAAGGGAAGGGGGTGGCGACACTGCCATTACTTAAAGAGACACAGGCCTGCGGTCTGTTCTTTTGCAAGAGTGCAGAGGTACACAGGAAAAATGAAATAGCCTTGTCTTATTTTATCATCTTACTGTCCACGGCCATCTTCTCTTATCCTTTGTTCTCGCTCCTATTTCTATTTTGTCTTTCACATATCTCTCTGAGAGACACTCTTTCCTGTGGCTATGTTTAAACTCGTCTGTGCTGTGTCCTCTGCTTCTTTAATACCGATCTAAAGGTGATATGTTAAGAACGCAGCTTGGCAGACATTCTACAGCACTGGTTCTCAACTGGTGGGTCTGTTCTGATAGGGAAAAACTAAATGCTAAATGCAAAAAAATAAATAAAGTGCAACTCAAATAATCATGCATAGTTAGGATAGCAAAACCTGACCAATTTGTTGTACAACAAGCAATTTTGGTACTGTGTTGGGTCGCCATTTGATGTCTAATGTAAAATCTGTGTCCTTAAGTAAAACCCGTTGAGAACTGCTCTTCAAGCCATCTGCGTTCCACACTGTTGGCCAGACTGAAGTGAGAGGAGGTGCATATGGGTCGAGTGATAAAAATTCAGCTCAGAAATCCCACATACTGCGGAGGTCATGCTTAGTTCTCCTTCAACCCAGTTAATTGCTTAAAGGCAGGCCTGCTGAATTAAATGTCTAATTTGCGCGTGGCAATAACCTATCTTGATGATACAAGCGCTTGCATAAGAATCAAACCCTTCTCGTTATGTAGAGGGTAATTTGAGATGAATTAATTGACAGGTGGTGCTGGCGTAATGAACCATATATTGAACGCAAAAGAATCCAGCGTATTCACACTGAATATCAAAGATGTGACACTTTTGCACAAAATGACTCCTACTAGTCTCAAAACCAAGCCAAACCAGAAAAAAAGCTGCATCTGAATACAAATTTTATTTGTACTTTTTCTGAAAAGAAAATGCTATGCTTGTCTGTTCCAAGTGGTTTTATGCTACCTTCACATCCTAAGGGAATTCATTGGGAATGAATAGTTTCCTACTTGGAGGGTGTACATGTAATTACGACTGGGAAACTCCAGTTGGAAGTACGGTTTTTGAGTTAAAGTTAAGTTCTATTTATTTTTCTAAGAGCAGATACTTTGTTATCGCTTGCCATTTCGGTCATATACATTTACGTATATCAGTAACTAATGCATATTGTACATTTTCTACACAGAAAATAGTATGTATTTAACCAAAATGTCATTATCATCAGCAAGGTAAGCTGGCAAACATGTATTACGTTTTTTTTTTTTTTGCACATTGCAACACAATTGGGCGTTCTAAGTGGTTTTAGCAAGTTGCAATGTGGTTGCTACTGTGTTCAGATGTTTTAGTGCATTGCTTGCTATGCAGTTGCTTAGCAAAATTGCAATGTGGTTGCTAGGGCATTCTGAGTGGTTTTTAGAATGTTGCCATGTGGTTGCTAGGGTAATATGGGTTTTTAGCGCATTGCTATGCAGTTGTTTGGGTAGATTTAGTATCTGAGTAGATTTAGCATATTGCTATGTAAGACATTCTGAGTGTTTTTTTATTTTATTTTTTATTTATTTATTTATTTATTTTTTGTGCATTTCTATGCAGTTGCTTGGGTGTTCTAAATGGTTTTTAGCTGATTATGTGGTTGCTAGGGCGTTTAGGGAGGTTTCTGGCATGTTGCTATGCAGATGCTTGGGTGTTCTGAGTGGGTGTTTGTTTTTTTGCATGTTGCTATGTGGTTCCTGTGGTGTTTGCGGGTGTTTTTTACTATTCCGCTGCTAAGGTGTTTTTGGTGTTTTGTTGCATGTTGTTTTGCTGATAGGGTGTTCAGGATTTTTTGTGTGTTGCTATGTGGTTGCTTGGCAGTTTGGTATGGTTTTTAGTGCATTGCTATGCAGTTGCTAGGGTGTTCTGAGTCAACTGCCAAAGTTAGATACTTTAATAGGGTTAAATGGGAAGTGTAAGCCTGTTGCGTATAAATGAGTAGTATTTTTAGCAAGATTTATTGCTTTCCTTCATAGGCCACACATAACGCAAAAACTAGACTGTACAGGGAAAATTCGCAAATACAATTTAGGGAACAGTGGGAGAGAGAGACTGGGGCATGAATGATGGAAACAGTGTATGAGTGGGAGTGAGACAGACAGAGAAACAGCAGGAGTGATTGAGACGGTGTGCAGTGAGACAGTGTGGACGCAATGAGACTGGTGTCGAGGGTTTGGAGGAGGGTGTAGAGCCAAGCTGTGGAATGACTATTTCAAACACTGATCCTGTGATCCATCATTCCCTCAATCTCTGGATTACACTCCACCTGAAAGCCCAGCACACTGGGATTCCCTACAGGCAAGAGCTGTGTTCAGTTCAAGAGAGCTTTAGCCACTGTGGATTACAGCTTCTTAATTAATTAACACTGTTAGTTCATGAATCAAACTGCCAGTGATGCGTTGATTGTCTACAGAGCTCAAGGGATGGAGAACACTTGAATGACTGCTATTTGTTTTGATAATAAAAGTTTTTGGTCTATGGTATTTTAATGAAAACTATAGTTACCATGGTAAAATAGGGGACATTTAGGACATATCATGTTGATATGAGTCAACATGAATTGCAACATGAAATTCAAGTGAAAATGATGTAATCCAGCAGTATGAGTGCATGTGTTCAGTCATTCCCCATGCTTTATTTTGCTTTCAATCCTTGAGACAAGTCATATACCTTTCATATTCCAGCTGGACACGTAGCACTCACATATAGAAAGCTATATAATCTACATCTTCAAATAGAAATTAAGTCAGCACAGTTTAAAGCCCTGTGTAAACTTCACATCTGTCAGCATATTTGACTGTGAATCCAGTACAAACCGCTCTCTCATTGACTGCAAATCCTTCTCACTTACATTTCACCAAATACAGATTAAATCATCCCAGCTATAGCAACAGCTAAAGCAGTAAAACTGTACAAACAGACCACTGCATACACAAAAACACAGCTAAATATACAAATACATGTGGATATAAACACACACACACACACACACACGCCTGTGCACTCATGCATCCAGTATACTCAAAGGAAAATGTTATTGCTTAGTGGTTACTCTTTTATTGCTTACTAAACGTATTTTTATTTATATGTTTTGTGCCATTTAACCTCCTGAGAGCGAGTGTGACTGCTGTGTGCATTTTCCATGTCCCTTTTTGATTTGTAACTAGTAGCACCTAATAAACAAGCAAAAAAAAAAAAAAAAAAAGAAAGTTTTTTTCTAGAGCAAATGTTTTCCTAAAGATTGATGGACAGCGTGACTAAGTTGTCAAATTGTAAATAATACCAAGATATAGCAAGTCAGATTATTTTCATCAAATACTTTATTATGTTTTCAGGAGTGTTGGTTATTCATGTTTTTGAGACATTATACTGTAGTTAGTTATTACAGCTGAATAAATTATTCTGATTAAAATTAATGTCCAGCATCATCATGTTAAAATAAAAATGTGCATTATAAATTCTGAATCTATGTACTGATTATCACCGTCCCATGTCTGTCAAACATGTTGAGTGATCCAAACATCATCTGCAACCTGAAACTGAACTTTTGATCAGATTTTAGGAGTGAATGCACTTAACTGCATAGAGAGCTATAGGATGCTCCCTTGCTCCCTATTTAGTGAATGACTTAACCTCTAGTGTGCTGTCTGTCTGCACTGGACTCAGAACAGTTTGAAATGCACCTTATTTTCATCCTAACTCCATATAAAGCCTCTGAAAGCAACATTTTTCAACTTTTGCATGAATACATTTATTCTCAATATGCACAGTAAATATATAGGAATGCATTTACTAATGTTAATGAATAGAACCGTATTATACAGTGATAACAAAATAAAATATAACAAAATGTATATTAAAATGAAGCGAAACGACCCACAGATGTGTTTATGTTGAAAGTTATTCAAAATAACTAACATGTTCTTTTTTTCAACTTTTGAGGGAATCAGGTCCCATTTTCCACATATGTGGACATCACGTTTATTAGCGCGCTGATGCATGAAGAATAAATGAATTTTTTAAAGCGGCATATCAAATGAAATTAGAGATGCTACTCTTTACAACCAAACAGGCTTCAATCCAAAAACTTTAAGAGGTTTCTTACCAGAGGCACTTTTGTTGGCATTGCACCCGTATGAGGGCTTCACGGAAATCAACGTCATGCTGTTGTGTCATGTGATGCGGTGCACCAGAAGTTTAACCCTTAAATGACAGTGTCGAGTCTTGTGAACAGTATTCAGTCAGTTTTAATTCATTTAAATTATGCGTTGTGTATAGCAAAGCCAAAATACAATGTCCACGCATGTGGACGCGGGGTCGCATAAGGTTAACACAATTTTATAGCATTTAATGTGTAATTTCCAGTGTTTGGTAAGTTACTCAAAAATAGCAATCCACTACAAATTAATAAATTGTAATCAGATAATTTTACTGATTACTTAATCAAACTTTTAAGATATTTTTTAAAACAATTTTCACAGAAAAGTGTTTGTTTTTCTGCTCACAAATTCTAAATGATATCTATATTTTTTCTCATTAATTTTCGTCGTCCCTTCAGATCTCACAGAAATACAAACAGATGCGCATATGAGCATAATTCATATTTTAAATGAAGTCTACTGTACATAAAATTATTTTATAAATATGTGTAACTCAAGTAATGTACTAAAAAGTAATTAATTAAATTGAATATCAGTAACTGTAATCTGACAATAAGTTATATTGTAATGTGTTACACTGCTTTTGACTAAAACAGTCATTTGATTAAAGCAAATAATTACATTGCAATGAGATTACACCCAACATTGGTCTTTTCTGTGCCTCTAGTGGTACCAAAATTGTAAAAATGACTGTTTTCAAACAGGTTTCCTGAACACCCACCCCGTCTGGCAATATCGAGATCTCTTATGAAACTAGAGGAGACACGTGGAAAAAAAAACTGGGGTCTGAAAATAAAGACTGTGCATTTTAAATGCACATATCTTCTAAAAAGTTAATTTGGTCACTTTTAAAGGTACACTAGTGTATGGATCACCTTAAAGATAACAGGCAAAGACTAAAAGCCACAAAATACCAGTTATGAAGTAGGCAAAAATCTTCATTTAAAACTTTTAAGATATTTAAGCGGTCCCATGATTTTCTAACCTACATGGGTATAAACAAAAACAGTCTGTGTCTGGTTGTTTTAACTGTGAGTTGATGAAGCTCATCAGTCATTTACTCTCTGTGTGAGTTTGCAGGTCACAAAATCTCACCTTCTTCTCACCATCCCAAACCTGACGATTTGTCAGCTTCTCACCTCCCCTACTGCTCAGATGGAGTTCGTTAGTGTTGCTAGCAACCCTAATCTCAGCAGATTGTGCGATCTAAACACTTGTCAAACAAAACAACAGTTTGTGACAGAACTGAACACCTTTCTTTGAGCAGAATCAAGTGTTGTTAACAGTCTAAGCATTTTTTTACTGGTAACCACCGAGGGATGTTTCCGAGGATTTTGCTCTCTATTTTTGGAGACAAATCGCTCGGCGAGCCCTGGCTGTTTCCAATCGTCAATAAAGTTTGCGCCGCAGTCTCTTTGTCTGGGCGTAATATCCACTTATCCTCAGGGAACATAGATCTCAAGAGGACATCTCCTCAGGGAGAATCAGCCGTCTGTGGGAGTTATGAAATTCTTAACATCTAGTCTAGCACTTGAAGCGGGGGGAAGACATTATTTCATACAGTGTGATAAAACCGGCAGACAGAGGAGTGTGCGTTTGACAAAACATCTGGTGACTCCAAATCCTAATTATCACAAAAGACATTTTCACTGAATGTGATTAAATGTTAAAATGGCTTGCGATAGTACATGTAGGAGCATGCAGACAGTCATACACCACACAGAACGTCTTCCTTCATACCTGTATGCTTCATAAATGTCAATCGCTGCTATGTGTTTACACATTCGGCAAACGTTTTTGTTCAGTCAATATGTCCTTTGTCATAATTATACCGCAAGCCATTTTGACATTTAATCACATGCAGGAAATGAATGATAGTTATCTACAGTTTGCGCTAGTTAAAATCCTTATTATTGATATCAGCAAAGGAATTACTACTAATGAGAATGCCAATTATGTTTGCAGTAATAAAGACGTTAATTCTTGATATCAAAAATGGAATTTCAAATAGTACAAATAAATATTGATATCTGTAACTGCATTTTCACTGTAGAATTTCACAATGATCCGTCATTCACTCCTGTTCAAAACATAATGACAGATCTCTATTATTAATTTCTAGTTGAAACTCCAATTGCACATATGAGCAATTTGCAATCTAGTAAAAATTAATTGTAAATATTAATAATGTCATTGTTAATAGTGCAAATGTTCCTTCCTGATATCAACCATATACAGTAATTACAACTAGTAAAGATGCACATTTGGGATATCTGTAATTTGGTTTTCACTAGTGGCAATGTTTATTTCAGATATCTTTAAGTATATATTAAAAGGCTTTCTTAATAGTTACAATAGCATTAATTACTCTTCAGTTTATTGATATCTGAAATACCAAATCTAGCATGTTGAAATAAACTGAGCATTTTTTCTAGTTGTAATTCAATTGTTGATATCAGGAATGAACATTTGCAGTAACAATGTAATTATGGATATAAAAAAAGATTACTTTTACGAGAACGTAGCACCATATCTGATATGTGCATTGGGAATTTCAACTAGTAAGAAATGTATTATGAATACCTGTAATTGCATTTTGAACAGGAGTGAATGACAGATCATTGCAAAATTTTACTAGTGAAAATCCAATCACAGATAAATATACACAGTACATAAATGACCACTTTTACTACTAGAAATTAGATTTTTTTATATCTAGAATTGGTATTTCCTTGAGTAATGGTGTCATTATTCATATCAAGAATTAACGTTTTTACTTGTGCAAAATTAGTTAATTATATCAAAAATTCAAATTTTTAAGTAAACATATAATTGTAGATATCTATAATTCATATCCCGCACATGATTAAATGTTAAAAGGGCTTGCGATACATGTACTATTTTGCAGTATGAAGTACTCTATATGCACTTAGCATAGTATGCTAATTCTCATGCACTAGTAAAACTTTAATTCTTAATATAAACAAATGACGTCATTACTCGTGGAAACAGCCATTCTTGATATCAAAAATGGAATTTCAAATAGTACAAATAAATATTGATATCTGTAACTGCATTTTCACTGTAGAATTTCACAATGATCCGTCATTCACTCCTGTTCAAAACAAAATGACAGAGCTCTATTATTAATTTCTTAATATTTGAAATTAATTGCATCAATTGTTGATATCAGGAATGGACATTTGCACTAGTAACAATGTAATTATGGATATTAAAAAAAAGATTACTTTTACTAGAATATAGCACCATAGCTGATATGTGCATTTGGAATTTCATCTAGTAAGAAATGTATTATGAATACCTGTAATTACATTTTTAACAGCAGTGAATGACAGATCATTGTGAAATTTTACTAGTGAAAATCCAATCACAGATATACTGTATATATACAGTACATAAATGACCACTTTTACTAGTTTTACTACTAGAAATAAAAAAATATATATATCTAGGATTGGTATTTCTGTGAGCAATGGCGTCAATTTTTTATATCAAGAATTAAATTTTTTACCAGTGCAAAATTCACTAATTTGATCATAAATTTATATTTTGATGTGAAAATTTAGTTGTAGATATCTACTGTATAATTCATATCCTGAACATACTTACAGGGCTTGCGACACACAAACTATTTTAAAGTATGAAGTACTCTTTGTACACTTAGCACAGTATGCTAATTTTCTGTTTGCTCTGAGTACCCGGTGGTCTAATATATTTGTCATAATGTGCAGTATAGAACCAGAGCGTACTTCTTATGTTCAGAATGCATAGAATACCTGGATGATCTTATAAATGTGCCCAAATTTGCAGAATGCAACCAAAGCACACTGCATGGAAAAGTGTAAAATCTCACAATGCCATGTGCGCAGCTTGACCTTCCATTTACAGTGTGACAAATAAACCAACAGCGATAAATCAACCACTATTTTTTTTTTTTTTTTTTTTTTAAATCTCCCCTTGGTATCTCATTATTTGACCAGACTGCCAAAAAGTTAAGATATTAAAAATTGGATCAAAATGAAAGAATGCTATATTTCCAAGGTGAATACTCAATGCAGCTTGCCGAATTAAAAATATTCTTAATTCAACATAATGAGCAATGTGACAATCTAGCATCCTACTTTCTGAACCATTTATTATTACATGTTTCAGACATACTATTTAAAAGATATATTGGGCAGAATATAGTATATATTGTGCACTAAGCACTTAACTAGCATTTTATTCCAAACACAGCCTAAGATTCTTCATCTGAGAGGTTTTTATCAGTGTTTTACTGTACAAGTGTGTTGCCTGAGATGTTACATTGCCATCTAGAGGTGCGATTGATTCTAGATAGGGATCATGTTTCTGTCAGGTGTAAATGAGAACATGTCCTGTTAAAGATTCACTTGGGTGCCCTTGGCACTGCTCTGCTGTGGTTTAACATACAGCACGAGAGATTCATTTATAATGCCAGTAGTACAGGTCATGGAGGCTGACTTTGCAGCATTGCACATAAAGTAGAAGAAATAAAGGAGAAAAAGAGGAAAAGGAAGGAAAATGATGAGAGAGAGTTGCTTAGTCACTTTGTCCCTGTGTTTAATGGAAAAGACTTGTCTTACTTAATTGGCTCTGATTAATTTGCCTTTGGATTCAGCTAGAACTATTAGGTTTAAAGACCCCATGAAGTGATGACTGCATTCCTGTGTTGATACATTTCCAACCTGGTCTCATTGTATAACATTACTATACCTACATTTCTGCAAAATGATTTTACATGGCTCGTTGAACATATCACAGCAGTTTCCTGATGAAATAAACACTAGAGGAGCTACAACAACAATCATGCTTATTCACTTTACCGACGAGTAAAACGGCAGATTATCAGTTCATAAACACTTACTTTTCACAAAATGCTATCTTATGACATCTAAACACTTTTACTAATGCATGGCTCATTTTAATGTTTGCATTACATAGAATAACCAACTAGTACATTAGCAAGCTTGTTCAAGTGTGATAAATTTGCGCGGTAGCTCAACTGATAGAGTGCTGCACTTGTGATGTAAAGGAGCGGGGTATGAGTCCTGAAGAGCACGAGTCAACACGTGAGCCCAAAGTGTCATAATAGCACTACAAAATGACAGCAACTGTGTTTTCCATCTTACATTTGCTTTTTATGACACTATCGGTTAGATTAAGGTTTAAAAACTTTAAAAAAGTAAACATTTTTGTGCCACACTGAGCACTTCCACCTTAAATACCTCATCCGTTTGGGATGAGGTATATCTCCACACAGTGGAGATTTCGCCTCAGAACTACCGAAATGAACCTTGTAATATCATTTTGCAAAAATATCGCCACAGTCCCGCTATTTTCAAGAAAAGCAGAATGAGGGGGAGGGTCATTCTCATTCTAGACAGCATTTGATTGGACAAAAAAAAAAAAGGCCAAAGTCATCAATATTTTTGTTCTGTTTTTCCCAGAAGAGAAAGACTGTACATTTTAAATGCGTATAGCTGATTAAAGTTTATTTTGTGAACTTTTGGGTGCACAATAGCATACAGATGACCTCAAAGCAAACAGACATGAACTAAAAGCCACAAAACTGGAGTCACAACGACCACAACAAAATGAAAAATGAACAGGAGAGCTGGCTGATTTTCTGCACTGTAACGCAATTTCTCTGTGAGCTCCGTGTCAAACAGTTGATGCGACTGACTGCAGCTTTTACTGTCATATTAAACTCTCAAGAGAGGAATTCCAGCAAAATAATTTTCAGAACTGACGGATACTTCTGTTTATACTAACAGGTTTGATGTTTGTGGTTTCAGTAAACTCAGAGATTATATTTTTGATTCAAAAATATTCTCTCAGTTCAAAGCTATTATAAGGTTGTGAGCTTAGGTTATAATACATTGCAGTTTTTTATGAATTCATCAGCAATTAAATCATTACATCACATTCATTACAGTGAAAGCTCCCAAAGCACCTTTAACAAACTGAGCAAATGAAAAGCTTAAAAAAGATATTTATTTTTAAATTCTCACACTAATTGCTCCACTACACTATTTAGTAGACCTCCTTTATGTCAGACATATTTGAAAGACTCAACTTCACCCTCTAGAGCTTATAAAAAGAAATGCAGGATTACTTTTTTAAAGCTTTTTGATCAACTAAAATGTTGATGATTGTGTCAGAAAATCAAAACTCAAATACATATTTTTTTTAGGATGATGGAAAAAGTTGATGCAATACAAAATATTTTAAGCCAAACAATTTGAATTAAAAGTTTATCAAAAATTTGAGTAGTAGTATAGGGAAGTCCGGGGCTAGTTGTCACACAGGTAAGTTGTCACAAGGGCAATATCTGAGTAACTATAAGATTTTGTGTTTTCTCTAGCAGAGGTTTTGTATGTTGGTTTCAAACACCTAGTTCAAACCCCTCTTAAATTAGAATCATTTTTAAGGGTTTAAATGTTTAAATGATTTAAATGTTTTCTTAGGACAAAGGTATTTCGTTCACTTGTCAGGTCAGGGCATGTTATCACTTTCATTGGGGCAGGTTGTCACATTGCATGTTGACTTTTTAATGTCATAATTGTTTATAGTTTATCAACAACAATATTTTTTGGCCAAAACAATATTTTGAGATTTTTGTATGTTACCTTTTCCATTTTTGTTGTTTCATGAACCGTTTTGTTCTTCATAATTGCAATTTTGCTGAAAAGCCTATAAACGACTGTTTAATGTAGGTGTCGATTTAATATGTGTGTGTGTGTGGTTGTAATGGTAGGGACACGTTTCCCCATGACCCCCCCATACAGAACATCCACTGTGACAACTTACCCCATAAAGTGACAACTTGCCCCGCTATCACAAATTGTATCTTTATTTTTCCTGGGCATTAACGGTGAAAATGTTCAATAGCTGTTTTTTTTTTGTTTTTTTAGCCAAGACTTCAAGGTATGTGGCTATGCAGAAATTAACTTAAAAAAAAAGAACCAACCTTAGAAATATTCACTGGAATAAAATCTCTCTTTCTGATCTGTCTCTTATTCTGCTCTCTGCCATCCATCCCTCCATCGGCCTCATCTTACCCTCTGTTCCCAAACAATCTGGCTCAATGTGGCCCACCTCTACTCTAATTACCCCCTCGACACCCCTGATGTATGTCTGTGTTGCATCTCTCAGGCTGTGTAAAGTCCTCTATTCTTAGGTTAGAGTTCAGTCTTGTTATCCGGCTTACTCTAGCAGCAGTTAAATTGGTAATGACCTCTCGAGCAGCATCAGGCTTCTGTTCCCTCGGGCAGCTGCAGTAATGGGTAATAGAGGCATGTTTCCATGAGGTCATTTTCAGGGGCAGTGATGCAGACGGACTCAGTGCAGCTCATGGGTTTGATGATGGATGGCTTAAGTCAATCTGGCCTTGACGAGACCGACAGATTGTGAAGAAATTTTCCCCCAAACAAACACTTCTGGAATAAATGTGCTTTTGGACACAACTGTCAGCATATATGGTTAATAACTCCTCTAACATAATAATTATAATAATAATAATATAATCTCTGTTAGATACATTGTAACTGACTGGACATACTGTGGAGCCCCTTAGAGGACAGAAGGGAATTTATTTTCTGAAATAGACTGCATTCCCTCACAATAAGTTTTGCTTTCCCTTGCGATAGTTTAGTGTTCCCTCATAATAGCTCACATTTCCTCAAAACTCCTCCAAAAGGGAACTTACTCTAATGTGAGTTCCCTTTCATTAAGTTTTACATTCCTTCAAAATAAGTTTTGTGTTCCCTCACAATACGTTTTGTGTTCACTCACAATAAGTTTTGTTCCCTCGCAATAGATTGCGTTCCCTCACAATAAGTTTTGCGTTCCCTCGCAAAAGTTTTTATTCCCTTGCGATAAATTGCGTTCCCTCACAATACAATTTGCGTTCCCTCGCAATAAGTTTTGCGTTCCCTCGCAAAAGTTTTTATTCCCTTGCAATAAATTGCGTTCCCTCACAATAAGTTTTGAGTTCCCTCACAATACGTTTTGCGTTCCCTCACAATATGTTTTGAGTTCCCTCACAGTAAGTTTTGTGTTCCCTCACAGTAAGTTTTGAGTTCCCTCACAATACGTTTTGCGTTCCCTCACAATAAGCTTTGCGTTCCTTCACAGTAAGTTTTGCGTTCCCTCACAGTAAGTTTTGTGTTCCCTCACAATAAGTTTTGTGTTCCCTCACAGTAAGTTTTGAGTTCCCTCACAATACGATTTGCGTTCCCTCACAATAAGTTTTGTGTTCCCTCACAATAAGTTTTGCGTTCCCTCACAATAAGTTTTGAGTTCCTTCACAGTAAGTTTTGAGTTCCCTCACAGTAAGTTTTGTTCCCTCACAGTAAGTTTTTCGTTCCCTCACAATACGATTTGCGTTCCCTCACAATAAGTTTTGAGTTCCCTCACAATAAGTTTTGCGTTCCCTCGCAATAAATTGCGTTCCCTCACAATAAGTTTTGTGTTCCCTCACAATAAGTTTTGAGTTCTCTCACAATACGTTTTGCATTCCCTCACAATACGTTTTGCGTTCCCTCACAATAAGATTTGAGTTCCCTCACAATAAGATTTGAGTTCCCTCAAAGTAAGTTTTGTGTTCCCTCACAATAAGTTTTGAGTTCCCTCACAGTAAGTTTTGAGTTCCCTCACAGTAAGTTTTGTGTTCCCTCACAATAAGTTTTGAGTTCTCTCACAGTAAGTTTTGTGTTCCCTCACAATAAGTTTTGAGTTCCCTCATAGTAAGTTTTGAGTTCCCTCACAGTAAGTTTTGTGTTCCCTCACAATAAGTTTTGAGTTCCCTCACAGTAAGTTTTGTGTTCCCTCACAGTAAGTTTTGTGTTCCCTCACAATAAGTTTTGAGTTCCCTCACAATACGTTTTGCGTTCCCTCACAATATGTTTTGAGTTCCCTCACAGTAAGTTTTGTGTTCCCTCACAATACGTTTTGCGTTCCCTCACAATACGTTTTGAGTTCCTTCACAGTAAGTTTTGAGTTCCCTCACAATAAGTTTTGCGTTCCCTCACAATACGTTTTGAGTTCCCTCACAGTAAGTTTTGAGTTCCCTCACAGTAAGTTTTGTGTTCCCTCACAATAAGTTTTGAGTTCCCTCACAGTAAGTTTTGTGTTCCCTCACAATAAGTTTTGTGTTCCTTCACAATAAGTTTTGAGTTCCCTCACAGTAAGTTTTGTGTTCCCTCACAATAAGTTTTGTGTTCCCTCGCAATAAGTTTTGTGTTCCCTCATAATAAGTTTTGAGTTCCCTCACAGTAAGTTTTGTGTTCCCTCACAATAAGTTTTGTGTTCCCTCACAATAAGTTTTGAGTTCCTTCACAGTAAGTTTTGAGTTCCCTCACAGTAAGTTTTGAGTTCCCTCATAATAAGTTTTGCGTTCCCTCACAATAAGATTTGAGTTCCCTCACAATAAGATTTGAGTTCCCTCAAAGTAAGTTTTGTGTTCCCTCACAATAAGATTTGAGTTCCCTCAAAGTAAGTTTTGTGTTCCCTCACAATAAGTTTTGTGTTCCCTCACAGTAAATTTCGAGTTCCCTCGCAGTAGTTTTTATTCCCTTGCAATAGATTGCATTCCCTTTTAATACGTTTTGTGTTCCCTCGCAATAAGTTTTGTGTTCCCTCACAATAAGTTTTGAGTTCCTTCACAGTAAGTTTTGAGTTCCCTTACAGTAAGTTTTGTTCCCTCACAGTAAGTTTTGCGTTCCCTCACAATAAGTTTTGCGTTCCCTCACAATAAGATTTGAGTTCCCTCAAAGTAAGTTTTGTGTTCCCTCACAATAAGTTTTGTGTTCCCTCACAATAAGTTTTGTGTTCCCTCACAGTAAGTTTTGTGTTCCCTCATAATAAGTTTTGTGTTCCCTCACAATAAGTTTTGTGTTCCCTCATAATAAGTTTTGTGTTCCCTCACAATAAGTTTTGCGTTCCCTCACAATAAGTTTTGTGTTCCCTCATAATAAGTTTTGTGTTCCCTCACAATAAGTTTTGCGTTCCCTCACAATAAGTTTTGCGTTCCCTCACAATAAGATTTGAGTTCCCTCAAAGTAAGTTTTGTGTTCCCTCACAATAAGTTTTGTGTTCCCTCACAATAAGTTTTGTGTTCCCTCACAGTAAGTTTTGTGTTCCCTCATAATAAGTTTTGTGTTCCCTCACAATACGTTTTGTGTTCACTCACAATAAGTTTTGTTCCCTCGCAATAGATTGCGTTCCCTCACAATAAGTTTTGCGTTCCCTCGCAAAAGTTTTTATTCCCTTGCGATAAATTGCGTTCCCTCACAATACAATTTGCGTTCCCTCGCAATAAGTTTTGCGTTCCCTCGCAAAAGTTTTTATTCCCTTGCAATAAATTGCGTTCCCTCACAATAAGTTTTGAGTTCCCTCACAATACGTTTTGCGTTCCCTCACAATATGTTTTGAGTTCCCTCACAGTAAGTTTTGTGTTCCCTCACAGTAAGTTTTGAGTTCCCTCACAATACGTTTTGCGTTCCCTCACAATAAGCTTTGCGTTCCTTCACAGTAAGTTTTGCGTTCCCTCACAGTAAGTTTTGTGTTCCCTCACAATAAGTTTTGTGTTCCCTCACAGTAAGTTTTGAGTTCCCTCACAATACGATTTGCGTTCCCTCACAATAAGTTTTGTGTTCCCTCACAATAAGTTTTGCGTTCCCTCACAATAAGTTTTGAGTTCCTTCACAGTAAGTTTTGAGTTCCCTCACAGTAAGTTTTGTTCCCTCACAGTAAGTTTTTCGTTCCCTCACAATACGATTTGCGTTCCCTCACAATAAGTTTTGAGTTCCCTCACAATAAGTTTTGCGTTCCCTCGCAATAAATTGCGTTCCCTCACAATAAGTTTTGTGTTCCCTCACAATAAGTTTTGAGTTCTCTCACAATACGTTTTGCATTCCCTCACAATACGTTTTGCGTTCCCTCACAATAAGATTTGAGTTCCCTCACAATAAGATTTGAGTTCCCTCAAAGTAAGTTTTGTGTTCCCTCACAATAAGTTTTGAGTTCCCTCACAGTAAGTTTTGAGTTCCCTCACAGTAAGTTTTGTGTTCCCTCACAATAAGTTTTGAGTTCTCTCACAGTAAGTTTTGTGTTCCCTCACAATAAGTTTTGAGTTCCCTCATAGTAAGTTTTGAGTTCCCTCACAGTAAGTTTTGTGTTCCCTCACAATAAGTTTTGAGTTCCCTCACAGTAAGTTTTGTGTTCCCTCACAGTAAGTTTTGTGTTCCCTCACAATAAGTTTTGAGTTCCCTCACAATACGTTTTGCGTTCCCTCACAATATGTTTTGAGTTCCCTCACAGTAAGTTTTGTGTTCCCTCACAATACGTTTTGCGTTCCCTCACAATACGTTTTGAGTTCCTTCACAGTAAGTTTTGAGTTCCCTCACAATAAGTTTTGCGTTCCCTCACAATACGTTTTGAGTTCCCTCACAGTAAGTTTTGAGTTCCCTCACAGTAAGTTTTGTGTTCCCTCACAATAAGTTTTGAGTTCCCTCACAGTAAGTTTTGTGTTCCCTCACAATAAGTTTTGTGTTCCTTCACAATAAGTTTTGAGTTCCCTCACAGTAAGTTTTGTGTTCCCTCACAATAAGTTTTGTGTTCCCTCGCAATAAGTTTTGTGTTCCCTCATAATAAGTTTTGAGTTCCCTCACAGTAAGTTTTGTGTTCCCTCACAATAAGTTTTGTGTTCCCTCACAATAAGTTTTGAGTTCCTTCACAGTAAGTTTTGAGTTCCCTCACAGTAAGTTTTGAGTTCCCTCATAATAAGTTTTGCGTTCCCTCACAATAAGATTTGAGTTCCCTCACAATAAGATTTGAGTTCCCTCAAAGTAAGTTTTGTGTTCCCTCACAATAAGATTTGAGTTCCCTCAAAGTAAGTTTTGTGTTCCCTCACAATAAGTTTTGTGTTCCCTCACAGTAAATTTCGAGTTCCCTCGCAGTAGTTTTTATTCCCTTGCAATAGATTGCATTCCCTTTTAATACGTTTTGTGTTCCCTCGCAATAAGTTTTGTGTTCCCTCACAATAAGTTTTGAGTTCCTTCACAGTAAGTTTTGAGTTCCCTTACAGTAAGTTTTGTTCCCTCACAGTAAGTTTTGCGTTCCCTCACAATAAGTTTTGCGTTCCCTCACAATAAGATTTGAGTTCCCTCAAAGTAAGTTTTGTGTTCCCTCACAATAAGTTTTGTGTTCCCTCACAATAAGTTTTGTGTTCCCTCACAGTAAGTTTTGTGTTCCCTCATAATAAGTTTTGTGTTCCCTCACAATAAGTTTTGTGTTCCCTCATAATAAGTTTTGTGTTCCCTCACAATAAGTTTTGCGTTCCCTCACAATAAGTTTTGTGTTCCCTCATAATAAGTTTTGTGTTCCCTCACAATAAGTTTTGCGTTCCCTCACAATAAGTTTTGCGTTCCCTCACAATAAGATTTGAGTTCCCTCAAAGTAAGTTTTGTGTTCCCTCACAATAAGTTTTGTGTTCCCTCACAATAAGTTTTGTGTTCCCTCACAGTAAGTTTTGTGTTCCCTCATAATAAGTTTTGTGTTCCCTCACAATAAGTTTTGTGTTCCCTCATAATAAGTTTTGTGTTCCCTCACAATAAGTTTTGCGTTCCCTCGCAATAGATTGCGTTCCCTCGCAATAAGTTTTGCGTTCCCTCGCAATACGTTTTGCATTCCCTCGCAATAAGTTTATATATGTATTTATTTATTTTTTTATTTTGTTTTTGAGAATGATTAAGAATTTTAGCACTATAATTAGGGTTTTACCAATCATATCATGGTTAAAATATGGTTACAGTTGTAAAATCATGGTATGTTTTGTGGTTATTACATTTTACTTCAAACACCATAGTTCAGCTATGGTTGCTGTAGTAAAACCATGTTTGATTGGAGTCATTGGACTTGTGATACCTCACAGTCAGACTGATACACAACTTTTCAGTTAAATTAATGTAAGGCTGTTTTCACTTTAATAAGTCTGGGCATAAATCCCCATGCTGCTGACAACTATTCCGACTGTTCTAGTGCCAGATGTCAAGAGGAAGAGATACTGGAGACCTGGGAACTGTCAGTGTGCGTTTGTGGTTTTGTGAGCTGTCAGGCTGTGTGTGTGTGTGTGTGTGTGTGTGTGTGTGTGTAGGCTTCGAAGGTCTTGCAAGACCCCTTGACTGCCCTCTGTGGCAGCATGGCTTTTTATTGGACCGTAATGAAATTCCCACGCATCATAAACTTTGAGCTCTGCCTCTACGGAAGTTCTGAAGTCAGGCGGTGATGCCCCAGAGCTGCTTGTCCATTCCAGTTTATGGTTCGTACAGCATAGATATATGTGTGCAGTTCAGACCTGTCAGTTCATCTCAGAGTTTTTTAACGTTGAAGATTTTGCAACCTCTCTGAAGACCTGAGCTTCCCTTGATGCACCAAAAGTGTTCAATGCAGTCCAGAAACTTCCAAGTGCTTTTATTAGTGCTGTTTACAGACATAAATGAAACCTCAATTCATGTGACTTGCTGAGGAGAGGTGTGTTGTTACGTTTTACTACTCATACTTTCTTCAGAAAATGTTAAAATCTTGTTATTAATTGTAATTATTAACTTATTATTTATATTGATATAAATATTCTTAAATCATCTGTTGTTTTGACCTTAAGTCCTTATGTCATCCTGCTGTTTATTGTAAAGGTCACATAACGCAGGTGTAATGTGTGGTTTACTCTTGTGCATTCACACACACCCAAATCCTCACACCATGACAGACGGGCTTTCCACAGCGCATCTCTCACCCAGACGACTTTACCACAGATGCCATCAGGCAGCCTTCCAGCGCAGTTTTGTCATGCTTACAGAGTGACTGTACAGTCTCACATACTGAAATTACACACAGAAAAACAAGAACATGACAGCGGTTATTAAACACACTCCCTCAGCGCTTGATGGTTACGGCCACATGGAGGAATATTTAAAAAGAACAGACGAACGTTACTGCTGTATTGATGAATGTGTCTCCTCGAAATCACTGTGAGTTTCTTTTTATATACACTACCAGTCAAACCTTTTTTTACATTTTAGAATAACAGTAAAGTCATCAAAACTATTAAAAACACAAATGGAAATATGAGAATTATGTAGTGGCCAAAATGATTAAACAGTATTGAAGGGGTTTCCATGAATACTAGACCCTTGACTACTGCTTTTCCTCCAGTAAGTAACCACCTAAAAACAGGGGCCAAGAGCAGCCCATTACACCGGCCTGCAACACACCACACCAGCTCATTGATTTCATTTTCCAATTCAATTTCAAATATTTTACTTGAAAAAAACAATAAAATAAAAAATACATTTCTATTGACTGCTAGTGTTTGTAAAAGGGTCAGTTTATTTATTTTCTCCCCTTTTTCTCCCAATTTGGAATGCCCAATTCCCACTATTTAGTAGGTCCTCGTGGTGGTGTGGTTACTCACCTCAGTCCGGGTGGTGGAGGACAAGTCTCAGTTGCCTCCGCTTCTGAGACCGTCAATCCGTGCATCTTATCATGTGACTCGTTGTGCATGACACCGCGGAGACTCACAGCATGTGGATGCTCATGCTACTCTCTATGATCCACGCCCCCCATTGAGAGCGAGAACCACTAATCACGACCACAAGAAGGTTACCCCATGTGAATTTACCCTCCCTAGCAACCAGGACAATTTGGTTGCTTAGGAGACCTGGCTGGAGTCACTCAGCTCACCGTGGATTCGAACTCGCGACTCCAGGGGTGATAGTCAGCGTCAATACTCGCTGAGCTACCCAGGCCCCCAAAGGGTCAGTTTGTTAACTATTTAATGGGTATCTATCTTTATCAAACATTCTATTCCTAAGACCATTTCATCTCTTGTCAGGCCTCTTTTGTTTGCACAGTTCCGGCCAGAAATTTGGACACGCCTGGCTGAAAGAATGTTCTCATGATCGGAAAGATCTTAATAATCTAAAGGCTTAAATGCTTGAAATTAGTCTTGTAAATCGTGCCTGTGGTCTGGTGAGTGAAGTGGGTTTGTGGGGCCCTAGGCAAAATCATGACGAAAATCTTCATAACATTAAAACATCTCTAAAATCACTGTAAATGTGATGAATGGAGTAGGTTTTTTTTAAGAGAAAGTACCAAAAATAAGCATGTCTGAGAAGTTGAACTTTTTGAACTTTTTCAAGTTAAAATGTATATGAAAGTACAAGGGAAAGTGTGTAATTTAGGTGCTGTGACAAGTTTGTTTTTTTTGTTTTTAAGATTTCAATCATCTTTTTAAACTTTTTTCTAGATGTGCAAATAGATGTGTCTCAGTTGATATGATGTCATGGAAATGTATAGTTATGTATAATATAGTATTATAGTCTAAAGTATAATAATTACAGCTTTAAAAGATGTTGTTTAAAAATACTTAGATGATATGTCACTACACAGGACACTGCTGACAACGCTTGAAATTTTTGATGTCAATTACCCACATAACTGTGTAAATGTGTATTTACTGCAAAACAATCAATAAAAACAGAAAGTTGGCCAGAATATGTGCAAAAGTTAAAATCAGGTAGCAATGTTGGGTAAAATTATATAAATGTATATATAATTTTAAATAGGGCCTATAAACACAACACATCAAAAATGTACATAACAATAAACAAATATAAATATATGTAAAGTATATTTTCACTCTGTGCGAGTGTTAGTCTTTATATCGGCAGTGTCTAAATTATTCCTCAGATTATTCTTGACAAAAAGCCCTATGCTTTGACAAGCGCTGTTTCTGTCATCCTTACTTAGTAAGCTTCAAAGACTCAAATAGACATAAAGGTACTATTTTTCATGAACTATTTTCTTCATTTCTACATTTTGTACTCAATCATTTGTGTTATTAACACTAAGGGCTCTTTTTCCATGAGTGCACAAAGAGCAGCGCTATGCACTACGACCGTGCACTACGTCTTATCTAATTTTTGTGGGCGCACTAATTCTAAGTGCAGTTTCCATGCCAGCGCAAAGCGCAAGTGGCCGTGGGTGGGAGTGTTTGCGAACATTTATGCAGCACTAACGAAAATCTCGACCGACATGGAGGGCCTCGCAGAAATAGGTCAAGCGATCACATCTGTGGAGGCGAAACTTTCCACCCTGATCACAAGAATGGATGATGTTGAAAAACGGGTCGAGTTTCTGGAGGCGGCTGAAAGAGAGCTACAGGCTAACCCACCTGCTTCCAAGGCTGATGTGGAACGGGTGTGGAAAAAACTAGAGGATATGGAAAATCAGAGCAGATGAAATAATGCTCATTTCATTGGAATCCCAGAGGGAAAGGAAGGTCAAGATATGGTACAGTTTTTGGAAGGGCTTATACCAAATTTGATCGACACAGCTGGCTGCCAGCTCGATATAGAACGTGCACACAGAGCTCTCAGTCAATTTCCCAGGGTGGTTGACAGACCCCGATCTATCCTGGCAAGATTTTTGCGGTTGGCTGACAGAGACTTTGTTCTACGAGCGGCGAGGAATAAAGGCAACTTGTAGGGGGAGGACCACGACATCATGTTTTTTCCAGACTTTGCTAAAGCTACTCAAATGAAGTGGGATGGATTCAAAGAGTGTGAAAAAGGTAAGCTTCGCACTGCTTTATCCTGCTAAGCTGAGAACTGACGACAAGGATGGACGCAAGGCTTTTGCATGCCCACAACAAGCTATGGCCTTCATTAAATCAATGGTGTGAGTGGGTCATTTTGCCTGCACTCGATCAACATTACAGACTACACATCGTGCATTTTACTGGTGCAGCCCGAGAGGGTTTGTTGTTCTGTTGTCTGGTCACTGGCTTCTGCCTGACTCTCTTTTTTTTCCTTTTTTTCTCCCTTTGTTGACTTGCTTTTGAGTTTATTTGTTCATGTTGTAGGTTCGATATTATTGTTTTCTGGGGCCTATTTTTATTTTATTTTATTGAACACATTTATGTCCAGTTTAATGGCACAGTTTATGTTAAGGGGAGAGGGGAAAAAATATTTATGCTGTATATACACTGATCAGCCACAACATTAAAACCGCCTGCCTAATATTGTGTAGGTCCCCCTCGTGCTGCCAAAACAGCACCAACCCGCATCTCAGAACAGCATTCTGAGATTATATTCTTCTCATCACAATTGTACAGAGTGGTTATCTGTGTTACCATAGACTTTGTCAGTTCAAACCAGTCCGGCCCTTCTCTGTTGACCTCTCTCATCAACAAGGTGTTTCTGTCCACAGATCTGCCGCTCACTGGATGTTTTTTTGTTTTTGGCACCATTCTGAGTAAATTCTAGAGACTGTTGTGCGTGAAAATCCCAGGAGATCAGCAGTTAAAGAAATACTCAAACCAGCCCATCTGGCACAATGTTGGACAGTGGTCTATATATTTTAGCATTGGGTACACAATTTTTCTTTGCATGTCAATGTCATGCTTTAATATAGGTAAAATGTTTCTCTCCATGTGGAATGTTAATGGGCTGGGGCACCCTATAATAAGAAGGAAGGTTGTACCTTTTCTTAAGAGTAAAAAATTTGATAGTGTTCCTTCAAGAAACGCACATTTCTTCACAGGAAGCTGAAAAACTTGGCAGGGCATGGGGTGGGCATGTGCTTTGTAGTGCTGGTTTGAGTAAGAGCAGGGGAGTCATCACATTGATAAGTAAGCATTTACAATTTAAATGTCTCAAACAGATCAAAGATAATTTAGGAAGAGTCATTATTGTTTTAGCTGAAATACAGGGGCAAAATCTTATTTTCGTTAATATTTATGCACCCAACGCTGATGATCAGAACTTTTTAATATATCTTGAGGGACAGTAGTTACAAGCAGCTGGGATCCTTCATGATATGTATTTAATTTTTCACAATCAAAGCCGACTGGTAGAAGTGAAGTGCATGCCGATACAAACACTGTTAATCCTAGCCATGATTTGTGTGTCAGTAGAAGATGATGAGAACACATTGCATGCATATAAAAGGAGCATGTCACTGTCATAGAAATATGCCTGACATTAAAAAAGGATGCAGTTAATGCACAAGAACGTAATTTTCAATTCTTCTACTTCATTGCATACAGTCCATTTACACTACCAGCTTCTTATGAATGTGTTATCTTTGTTAAAATAGCTAGTGACAGGGAATGGAATATATAATAGAATGCAGATGGTGCATAACCAGAGAAGAACCTCTGAACTTGCACTTGACCCAGTCCATTAGTGCGTTGTGCACGCAATTTCGTTAAATCCACGTGCACCTAGATCAAATACCAAATGCCAAAAATTCATGGCCGTGCCCACTGACTTTGCGCTTATTATGACTTATGGCAAAACTCTGTGCTTGGTGCTGGCGCTCTTAAAATAGGCCCCTTAAAATCTTAGGTCTATTGATTTTTTATTTTATTTTATAAGATAAATAAGTGCAATGAACATCGATATTTGAGTTATGAGCACAAAAATGTACCTTTCAAGTACTGTTTAAGTCAGACAACTTGATTTTTCCAGTAATGACAACATTAGGGTTTACAGTGAATGGCAAGTTGTAAGCAAAATCATAAGAAATCGTATAAGCTTGTACAAAACGTACAACTTCTACTATTGTGTACGATGGAAAAAAAGAGAAGCTGCTGGGTTTTGAAGGAGTGTTATGATGATTTATCAAAAGTCACCCCTAACCCAAACCCCAAACATAAGCCTAACCATAACTATAAAGTGTAATTACATATCCAAACTCTAAACCATGATTTTAAAAGGAAAATCACTGTTGAGTACCGTGGAAAAAAGAAAACATGATGGTTTGCAACGAGACAAGGGAGGCGGAGGACAGGTTACGAACATATATTAGGCTTTTTATTGCATTGCATAATGAGTAACTAAAATTTGTTTACAGACATTTCCTTTAGTAAATGAAAAAGTTAGCAAAAATTGTATGCCTGTGTTGTATTGATTCAAAATGTTGTTTGTTGATTGATCGGTGTGTTTATTAATAAAAGTTGTTAATATCATGCGATTATACCATGTTGAGTGAATTATTACGAATTGTTGAATCTCTAAAACTTATTCTGGACTGACTGTTAAAAACAGTTTGAATGGTGTCAAAACAAAGATGTAAAGCAGAAGAGTAATATCAGTTATGTGGAATATAAAGTAAGAGCACTGAAAAATACTAAAGGCCAAAGTATACTTCGGTTGTCCGAGCTGCTGATCGGAATGCGCTCACTATGCATGACGCATATTTCATCATCAGCACAGTCTGTGCGGACTGTCCGTGTGCGGGCCAGATTTTCTCAACACGCTACAGTTCTCGTCTGTGCACATCGTCGGTGCATGCGCTTGCTGTTGGCTGTACTAAAATATTATAACAAAGCAATCCTAGTGCGCACGTGTCGAACGCATTCATATTCATTCACAGAGTATTCCTGGGCCTTAAGATTCCCTGACTGTAAAAACAACAACTGTGTGCTACATAGAACTGTGTTCCTTTCTTGATTTGTGAAATTTCCACAACACCACCTAGCAATACCCTGGAAACAACCATGAACACCCTAGTAACTGCATAGCAATGCTTTGGCAACCACCCAGAACAATCTAGAATTATTGGTGGTGTCACTGGAGTTTTGCACACTCAGGCACCACTTCTTTTTTTCAGAAAATGTGAACGTCTAGTTATCGTTGTACTATAGCAACAATAACCGAAATAACTATGGAGTTTTTTCTTAAAAATTTCGTAAAGCCCATTTTGTTGACAGCTTCCTGCTACAGAACGTTGAATGTGGAGGTGAGCTAAGTATGATGGTAGCTGGCCAGCTTTGCTCTAAACCCTGTTTAGAGTCCACAAGTGCTGTTTGGTGTGGTAAAGTTCCTGACTCCAATGGGAATGGTAGCATTCCTCTCGGATTAAACACACCAATACTGCGGGTCACAGCGCCATTTGTCTTTTGTCTTTTTGCTCCAGAAATAAACGATGATGCGATCGAAGGGAAGAGAAAGCGGGAAAGGGAGGGAATCTGTCGGGTCACCCGGCAAGGACGGCAGATAGCCTGTACCTGTGTGCTAAACTTTACCGGACACACATTCAACCAGACGGATCTGTTATTCTCTAGACTGCTCTGTGAGTCACCCTCACCCTCATTTTTGATATTTTTCTGAAGATTCTCAACATTATATCTGCATAATCTGATGTTAAATCTTCACAGAAAGTGCAGAACTAAACTTTGGACCAGAAGGTTAAATGGTCAACACCTGTGCAAAGGTACCTGAGTGATATGCTGCAACATGCAATGACAAAATGCAGTAACTATGGCAACACTGCATGTATGTGTTGTACATACATGCAATTTTTTTGCCATTAGGTAATTGGAATATAACTGAGACAAACTCATCTTTCATAGGACCATAGGTCATAGTCTAACAGATCTGATTTCAATAATAACTCAATTTTGACTAAATCTGTACAATGTTCCACGGCCATGGAAATATCCTGGAAAAAACCTGGAAATATCAGGTCATCTTTAAAATTGTGTTTAAGCTTGGAACAGGCATGGATATTTCTAAAGTGCATTTAACTTTTTCTTGTTTTGCTCTGATCAAAAATATTTCTTCAGCCAAATATTGCTATAACTTGCTCACATGCCATTGTGATGTCTGATTTGTGTCCGAATCCTTTTTTATTTTATTTTTTATTTTATTTCTTAATTTATTTTTTCGGTTTTCGACAGTTATTTGGTCAAAATCAGTGGGAGTGATTTATTAGCAAAGCAATTTGCTAATTAGAGTCAAAGTTATTTTTAAAAATCGGTTTCAAGATGTTGCAAATGGCTCATGGAAATGTCATGAACCCTTTGTGTAGTTACTGCATTTTGCCTTTGCACGACAGGATTTACGGAGAGACAGATGTTAAATTGTGCCAGTTTAACGAGGGAATTTGCATTTGGTAGCTTCTATAATTTCAATGCTAAGTCTTGCAAATGTTCTCATTCATCTTGATTATGAATGTCTCAGTTTGCTTTCAATGCAATCAGTTCATGTTAAAAATGATTTGTCCATATACAATAAAGATCCACAGATATTACATCCTCCAATGAAAAATTGTGATCTGTTTGAGTTTGAAGCAAAACCAGAAGCACCGATGCATGGCGATCTGTCACCTTGAAATATTTTGGTTTCTTTGTTTCAGATGATGAATTCGGCGCGTATCCATGATAAATACACGCTGAAGAAGTTCTGGGAGCAGAAGATTGAGAGCCACATTGAGAAAACGGGGAATGAGGACTCACGTATGAAGAGCAGCGCTTTATCAAAGTGTGTATGTCTGTCACAAAGAGTTAATGCTCTTCCTGAATGATTGCTGTTGTTGGTGGTACGCTAAAGAATAACTTCATCCAATGTGCTGCTTTTTCCTGTCAATAGACATTTGTCTAGGTTATGGGTTTTTGGGGGTGGTAATTGCAGAGAAAAATGAGGGTCAAATAAAATGAAATGAAAGATCATTTTGATGAACAACCTCAAGTCCCAAAATCATTCTTGCAGGAATGGACCTTACGGGAGAAAACTGAAAAAGATAATTGTTGTTTTGACCTAGTTTGGAATCTATAAACAGTTTGTTTCTTTTGGAAATGAAAGCCATCCCTATGAGAGGCCACGCTTGATACAGAGGGGTCAGGGTAATTCTAGAGAGGCTTTTCTCTTGTTTTTGCTGCCCTCTTGTGTTTTCTCTCTCCAGGAAGGTCAGTCAGGATTAGCACATACATAGGTACAAATCTTCAGGCTTTGGAACTCATTGTGATCAATGTGAATGTGTTAACAGCTGTTGAGATGCGGGCTGCTCTCCAAGTGTGTAATATAGATCTGGTTTCATCTTTGTGAACAAAGAAAATCCATACAGTGGGGTCCAAAAGTCTGAGATACATTAAAAATCTGGTATCAAATTCTAATGTATTTAACTCATAAATAAACAGAAAATGTAGGATTTAGACAATTTAAGACAAAGTTATAAAGATTATGCACTATATCTAGGTCACTAAGCAAATTTGTGACATTGAGTATGTTGTTATTATTCTTTTTTCTTCTTCTTTTTTTTAAGTGTAAAAGTGGAAAGATTAAATGTATGCACCTTTAACACATATGTATCATATGGTGCCTTGATCCCACCATGGAATAACGATAATAATAAAAAATAAAGTAATTCTGACTTTATATCTCACAAATCTGACTTTAATTCTCAAAAAACAAACTCATAATTGTGAGATATAAAGTCACAATTGGGTGATATAAATATGCCATTGTGAGAAATAGTCGCAATTGCGTGATATAAAAGTTTAAATCTCAAAATTGTGAGAAATAAAGTCACAATTGTGAGTAGTCAAAATAGCGAGAAATAAAGTGCTATTGTGAGAAATAGTTGAAATAGCAAAAATAAAGTCATAATTGTGAGAAATAGTCGAAATAGCGAGAAATAAAGTGCAATTGTGAGAAATAGTCTAAATAGCGAGAAATAAATTGCAATTGTGAAAAATAGTAGAAATAGCGAAAATAAAGTCACAATTGTGAGAAATAGTCTAAATAGCGAGAAATAAAGTGCAACTGTGAGAAATAGTCTAAATAGCGAGAAATAAATTGCAATTGTGAGAAATAGTCGAAATAGCGAAAATAAAGTCACAATTGTGAGAAATAGTCGAAATAGCGAAAATAAAGTCACAATTGTGAGAAATAGTCGAAATAGCGAAAATAGTCACAATTGTGAGAAATAGTCGAAATAGTGAGAAATAAAGTGCAATTGTGAGAAATAGTCGAAATAGCGAGAAATAAAGTGCAATTGTGAGAAATTGTTGAAATGGCGAGAAATAAAGTGCAATTGTGAGAAACTGTTGAAATAGCGAGAAATAAAGTGAAATTGTGAGAAATTTTTGAAATAGCGAGAAATAGTGCAATTGTGAGAAATAGTCAAAATAGCGAGAAATAAAGTGCAATTGTGAGAAATTGTTGAAATGGTGAGAAATAAAGTGCAATTGTGAGAAACTGTTGAAATAGCGAGAAATAAAGTGAAATTGTGAGAAATTTTTGAAATAGCGAGAAATAGTGCAATTGTGAGAAATAGTCAAAATAGCGAGAAATAAAGTGCATTGTGAGAAATTGTTGAAATAGCGAGAAATAAAGTGCATTGTGAGAAATTGTTGAAATAGCGAAAATAAAGTCACAATTGTGAGAAATAATCGAAATAGCAAGAAATAACATGCAATTGTGAGAAATAGTCGAAATAGTGAGAAATAAAGTCACAATTGTGAGAAATAATCGAAATAGCAAGAAATAACATGCAATTGTGAGAAATAGTCGAAATAGCAAAAATAAAGTCAATTGTGTGAGAAATAGCAAGAAATAAAGTGCAATTGTGAGAAATAGTCGAAATAGCGAGAAATAAAGTGCAATTATGAGAAATAGTCAACATAGTGAGAAATAAAGTGCAACTGTGAGAAATAGTCGAAATAGCAAAAATAAAGTCAATTGTGTGAGAAATAGCAAGAAATAAAGTGCAATTATGAGAAATAGTTGAAATAGCGAGATAAATCTTGCAGTTGCGAGTTATAATTATATTTCGCAATTGTGACTTTATATCACATTGCAAAAATTGCACTAAAGTCAGAATTATGAAATATAAAATCAGAATTACCTTTTTTCTTTCTTAGTATCATGATTTGTTGATGACCTGTAAAACTAGTAGCATGAAGTGACAGACAGTCTGGACAATATGGCACCTAAAGCCACAGAAACAGAGCATGGTTTATGTGCTGTTGCATGAGCAGCGTGTGGCACTGAATAGTTTCCTGTGTCAGAGAGACATCAATGTGGTCAAACTTTTGCCATAAATACTGCACATTTTCTTTGCAGGCTGCGTGAGGAGTGGGTCCAGAGGCTTCAATTTCGGAACCAGCATGTGATGGAGAGCATGAGAGAAGAAAAAAAGAGAAAAGCTCAAAGGGTGCAAGGGATCTTAAGAGTTTAGACTGAATTATAATTTCTTTCTACCTATGCATGAAAACCGATAGCAGTTCTCTAGAGCAGGGGCTTTCATGCCCCACCCCTGACATGCTATATATGACAAGAATATGTTTTTAATGCATGTATGTCATTTGCATGAAGCTCAGAACATTCAAGAAACACACTGTGGACGTGGTTCATTGTTTATCATGATGCACATGAATTGTTTGTCGTGCCTTTTTTGCTCAACTATTTATAAAACACCAAATAGTGTTTGGTTCGTGAACAAATTTGTGTTTTGTACAAATCTTTTAAGTGAATGAATTGATTTCTTTCACTTCCATAGTTTCAGTCGTGAACGAATCAGTATTTTTAACGAATCATTAGAATCAGTGAGTCAATGACTTCTCGTTACACATTACAACATTTGTCGTTACCTAACTGCATTGATAATCGAAATAAATTGTTACTGAATGCATCAGTGGACAAATCTAAACAAATTTCTTTGGTGAATGGGTTGAAAAGACTCGAGTCAGTGGGATGAATTAACATTACCCCAAAGGGCTGAAAACTCCTGCTCTAGAAATACACTTACTCCCAAAGAAAGCATGATATTATGTATCTTTAATCATAACTTAAGTGACTTGAAACATTTATTAATGTAGCCTTTCACACAGAATGATACCGTCACTCATGATAATGCCATTGCAAACATGTAAACATAGACCATCAAAATAAATGTGATCTTGAAAGATGTGCTCTTTTGCAGAATTCCTAAACCAAGACCATAATTTCTGATTGTAACTCCCACGAGAGTTTTCAAGCTACATTCACCAAACTTGGCACAGACCTTCAGATTGTTCTGAAATAGTGCGCTATAACTGATAAGTGTGTTCAAACTGATCAGACTTATGGTTTTTGCACAGCGGACGATCAGAAATTGGAAAAATCCCATAGGCTTATACTGATGGAATGTTCAAGCAGGCCAACGGAATGCTCATTAATTAAAACTCCAGCTGTTAAAAATTCAAATGTAACAACTCCACTAAAGGATTTTGATCTGCTTTAAGTTGCTCTCTATCAGTTTATCTGAGACTATCTAGCTAGTTGGCTGTATGTCTCACTGTAATGTCTGTAAAACCATCAAACTCAAAACTTGAAAAACTATTTAAACTTTCAGACAAGGCTTTGTCAAACCAATGTCAAAGATCGTCTTGACAAACTTTACATATCTAGTTGAAGTTAAAATACCATGCTTCCTCTGTCTAATTAATTTTAAATGGTAATGGTAAAATACTGTGCATTTCTTTCTGAAAGCCATGACACAGAGACACCTTAAAGAGATTGATCATCTCAAAATAAAAATGCTGTGTTATGATCTGCAAGCACATCACAACAGTGACATAAAGAGAACTAAAGGACCAAGTTCAAATCCTTATAGTGTGTTGTGGCAATTCGACATCTTCTGAGGAGTCCAATTAGACTCAAAGGAACCACAAATTAAAAGGCAAACAGAAGGGATGAAATCTGACATAGCTGAGGGCAAATGCGCTCTATTTATTTCACACTACTTTGTGAAAAACTTTCATAATCCTTCCCCATCGCTGTGATTGAGCTGATGCTGTCCGAAGTGTCCTGTTTATCCTGTTAATATCATATATTTGTGAATGTCATATGTGTCGTCATGTTTAATATGTTGGGTCAGACTTATAATCAAACTTATTGTTATTATTTACATGTGTAGCCAAGTGGAGAAATTTCATGTAATTTAATTCCAGTCATAAATTGGACATGGCCCTTTTGGAGCTAGAGTTTTGCGACACTTGCTTTACGGCACTCTCTCATGTTAAAGACGTGAAAACATACATTGCACAAGAGAGCTCCCGGTTTTGTTCATTGTTTGAGAATTCTTTGGGTAAATATCAAATTTTACACAAAATGCTTATAAATTGCATTAAATGTGTTCAGAAAAGTAATATGTCAAAAATCGAGTGTTTTTTATGGATCATTTTTGAAGGATGTATATGGATTGCATGTGTGGAGTTTGACCACATTTTGGTGCAAATGCATGGACTGGGTATGTACATTTAGATTTAATCAGGACCTCTAAATACTGGTTCCCCGTGAAAAAATACTACAGATGTTGTCACAAGATATATATCTGTATAACCACAATTATCTTAATCTTAAAGTCAAATCCCCTCATCTCCTCTCACAGCCAAACTCAGACTCAAACATTAACAATGCATTATGATAATCGGAGATCTTATACATTTATATAATCAGACTTAGTCATATTAACTGCTCCAATAATTTAACTCAACATTATCATTCAGTACAGCTCATCAACAATAGCACCTTTCAAGTCTTCCAGGAACTTGTATGTCGTGTTTGATGACCAGCCCGACTTCACCACATCACAAAGACTATCAGGTCAGATTTACACACTTCAAAATGTGTACAGAAGACATTTTTACAGTCAGATCTTACAATTAATTATTGCAAGTCTGTATTTAAGACTGATGGAAACTGTTTGTGTTGATGTGTTTAAAAAGAGGAACTTGTTTTACCTCTGAGTTTGCAGCTGTTTTTCCTTCTGCAAAAAAAAAAAAGTCAGTAAAACATGTCTAAAAAAATGTATTCTTAATTTTCTTCTCAAATGCAAAGACAACTCAAAAACAACCAGGTTTTGTAATGAATACTCTTTTTATTAATTAGTCATATTCCTTAAAATCAATTAAATGTGTAATGATCATAAATAATCAGGGTTCTAATTTAAACTTTATTCTTACATTTATTTAATGTATAACAGCTTCTATGCATCATTCACCCTGAGAGCATACAAGTATTCACATTATATCTGCATAACAACATTACATAACATCTGCATTATTTATGAGTGTATTTGGGCAGAAAAATATAGTATAGTCACCCTTTGTTGTAAATATACTACCAGTCTATACAGCATCTGTCAAATAAAAGCATCATAACAGGAAGCTTTCAAACAGCAGCACACAAGAAATCACATTTTAATGAAACAGCTCATTCTGATTAAACAAATATAAAGATCCAGAAGAATTACCAGATAAATATGATTACTGAAAAAATATTCACAGAAATGACCAAATTCCTTCTCTATATTCTGCATGTTTCACAGCAAATGTTTTTGTACAGAAAATTTAACATGCTCCATATTCACATACACACATCCTGCTACTGAAAACTGCTGGTGGCGTAGTGGACTAAAGCACTGAACTGGTAAGCAGAAGGTTGCTGGTTCAATTCCCACAGCCACCTCCACTGTGTCCTTGAGCAAGGCACTTAACTCCAGGTTGCTCCAGGGGGATTGTCCCTGTAATAAGTGCACTGTAAGTGGTTTTGGATAAAAGCATCTGCCAAATGCATAAATGTAAAAGAAATAATATGGTAAAAGAGTTTGTGTAAATTACTTAAAATACTATATGACAAAAAAATATTCTTAAGAAATATGGATTCATCAGAAATGACACTGAATAAATGAGTTATTTTCAGTTATTTTACAATGATTGCATTTGTTGTGCTTCGGTGGATTGTGGTATTTGTGGCCCCTCCTCAGAGAAAGCTCTTTCAAAAGCACGTCTTAGAGAAAGCTTAAACTTCTCCTTAAAATCCTGCCCCATGAAAACATACAGAACCGGGTTCAGACAGCTGTTGAAAATCGCCAAAGAGACGGCCAATGGGATAAGTTTCCGGGCCACATCACTGCCACTTTGTTTAACATCATTTTTTCCAATCAAAAGCACAGCGTGGTACGGGAGCCAGCACAGAAAAAATGCCACAACAACAGCCAACATGATGCGAAACGCTCGTCCAGAGTTAAAATGACTCCTGCCTAACTTTCGGGCCATGATTCCATAACATGTCATGATGCATATGAGAGGTATCAAAAAACCAAACACAAACCTGATGATAATTAACTTTCTATACAATTCATAAAAGAAACGGTCTTTATCACGAGGATAAAACTGACAGTATATGTCGTTATTTTTTGGAGCAGTTTCTCTTAATATCATAAAGGGCACACTAAGAGCTATAGACAGGACCCAGGCCGCTACACAAGACAGTCGTGCAAGCAACAGACTGCGATGATTTTTAGCCCAAACTGGTGTGATCACCTGGGTAAACCGATCTAGACTAATCAAGCTCAAGATGAAGACACTGGCAAACATGTTGACCTGCATTACCAATGGGAGAATCTTGCACATGACAGATCCAAATGGCCAGTTATTGTCAAAAAAGTTCCTTGCCACATAGAACAGTGAAGAGAGGCAACACAAGAGATCTGCAATCGCCAGATTGAGAAACCATATCGTATTAACGGTCCTCTTCATCTTCATTCCAGCAATGTACACAACAAAGACATTTCCTGGAACTCCGAGAAGAAACATCAGATAGTAGACCACTTGAGAAGTCACTTTAATAGAATGTTCCAAACTTTCATAATCCTTCCCCATCACTGTGATTGAGCTGATGCTGTCCGAAGTGTCCTGTTTACCCTGTTAATATCACATATAGTCAATGTCATATCATGAGTCATATTTAAAGTGTTGGGTTCATTCACCATCTTTACAATATAAGATCAGTACATTAATATTATTGTGATTACACATGTGCAACCAAATAAATGCTAGTGGAAAGTAAAAAAATATATATCTGTAAATTATAATCACACAATGTTGTCATTAACGTGTAAATCTTGCATTTTTCATTCATAAAATTTGTACATAGATTTGTTATTGAGTTATCAATTAAGATATAAAATATTACGGCCATTTACTTTTCAGTATGTTTACTTACCACCTTGGTGGAGAGAAAGAGCTCTAGAACTGCCGCAGTACCCTTTAGAAAATACAACAGATGCGGTCGCAGGATGAGTTCAACTCTTTACTGAGAACTCAATGCAGTTTGCAGTCTGTATAACCACGTGTCAGCTTGTTAACTCACATAACCGTTCCTCTCACAGCTAAACTCACACTCAAACAAACGCTAGAATGCATTATGACATTTTGAGATCTTATAAGTTTACACTAGACTATCACAGACATAGTGAGAGAATGTTTACTTTTAAGTTTATGTTGTTGAGCTCATTTTGTGTGAGAGAAATTTATTTATTTAGGCCTACATATTATGAACAACAAGTTTAATGACTGATATTAATTTAAACAAACCATTTCTTGGCCTTCAGACATGGCAGATGTAAAGAGGTTACTGTTCAATAATAAAAGTCACTTTTAATTCATTTCCATGAACGTGTTCATTCTGATTCAACAGATATAAACAATTGAAAAATATAATAATAATAATAATAATAATAATAATATTATATATATATATATATATATATATATATATATATATATATATATATATTGCAGTTATACCTTAAGGATTTATATCTACTTTTAATCTTTAAAAATGACTTAGTGCTGTAAATAAATCAGAAACACTTCTGAATACTGAAAAGTGCTAGAATAAGTTACTTGTTATATTTTATCATTTTACACACCAGACATTTCAGATTGCAATATGTGATAGTTTTGAAAAGAAAAAATAAGACAAAAGTTTTTCTTTATATATTGTGTAGAAGAGGATTTGGCAAATGGCACTGATTAATCATTAAAGACTGAATAAATGAGTTATTTTCAGTTATTTTACAATGATTGCATTTGTTGTGCTTCGGTGGATTGTGGTATTTGTGGCCCCTCCTCAGAGAAAGCTCTTCAAAAGTACGTCTTAGAGAAAGCTTAAACTTCTCCTTAAAATCCTGCCCCATGAAAACATACAGAACCGGGTTCAGACAGCTGTTGATGTACGCCAAAGAGACGGCCAATGGGGTAAGTTTCCGGGCCACATCACTGCCATTTTGTTTAACATCATTTTTTCCAATCAAAATTACAGTGTGGTATGGCAGCCAGCACAGAAAAAAGGACACAATAACAGCCAACATGATGCGAAACGCTCGTCCAGAGTGAAAATGACTCCTGCCTAACTTTCGTGCAATGATTCCGTAACATGTCGTGATGCATATGAGACATATCTACAATGGGAACAGGCCTTTTCTCTCTTTTTTTTTCTTTTCTCCCCATAGAGTGAAGACTTTTTCGGCAGGGCCATGTGTATTCGCATCGGGGAAGGAGTTCTTCCCCAGGAGGGAAAGATACCGTGGAGACCACATCCTACCCGAAGAGGATGTTAACATGTGGCAAATATGACACATGGGCTTGCCAGCCACACGTGGAAGAGGCGCTGTGGTAGGTCTACCCAGAGGGGAGGAGCTCTACAAGCACGGCGACCGGAGGCAGAGGGAGCTCTGCCCAAGGGAGACAAGGATTTACCAACAGGGAAACCGTACTGCGGAAAATACATCACAAGGGGTTACAGCAGTAACCAGCACACGTGGAGCACCTACCCCAGTACAGGGCATCGTAGCACATGTACTGGGCACAGGGCTAGGGAGGAAAGACATCCAGGGTCCACCGTCTCGTGAACTCGCATGGGGGAAAAAAGCGCACGTTTTCCACTCCCAGAGGGGAAAGGCAGTGTGTGCAAGCGGTACACCTGGCCAGCTGTCTCGCAACTTACCTGTTCGTACATGACAACACATAGGACGAAACCGGCTCAACCCGGAGATTGTAAAATCTCGCAAAAGTATTGGGTGTTGCCCAGCCCGCTGCTCTGCGTCTGCTAAAGAGGCGCCGTTGGCTAGTGCCCAGGAGGACGCCACACTCCTCATGGAGTGTGCTCGTTACCCGAAGGAGGGGGGCACACCCTGGGCCTGGTATGCCAAAGCGATGGCATCTACGATCCAGTGGGAAAGCCTCTGTTTGGAGACAGCGTTCCTTTTCCGCTGTCCGCCAAAGCAGACAAAGAGCTACTCAGAGCGTCTAAAGCTCTGCGTGCGATCCAATTAGATGCACAAAGCACGCACTGGACACAGCAAAGACAAGGCTGGGTCTGCCACCTCCCGGGGCAGAGCTTGCAGGCTCACCACCTAATCCCTAAAAGGAGTCATGGGAACCTTGGGCACATAGCCCAGTCGGGGTCTCAAGACCATGTGAGAGTATTACAGACCGAACTCTAGGCAGGTGTCACTGACAGAGAGCACCTGCAGGTCCCCAACCCTCTTGATGGACATGAGCGCAGTCAGGAGGGCAGCCTTTAATGAGACCACCTTTAGCTCAACTGACTCCAGGGGCTCAAACAGGGCTCTCCACAGGCCCAGCAGCACCATGGAGAGATCCCACGAGGGAATGAGGTGCGGCCTAGGAGGGTTCAACCCCCTGGTGCCTCTCAGGAACCTGATAATCAGGTCATGCTTACCCAGGGACTTACCGTCCACTGCGTCGTGGTGCGCCACTATAGCGGCCACATACACCTTCAAGGTGGAGGGGGACAGCCGCCCCTCCAGCCTCTCCTGCAAGAAGGAAAGCACCAACCTGACTGCGCATCTCTGGGGGTCTTCGCCTTGGGAAGAGCAACAATTTGCGAACATACGCCACTTCAAGGCATACAGCTGCCTCGTAGAGGGAGCCCTGGCCTGAGTGATCGTGTCTACCACCGCCAGTGGTAGGCCACTTAGATCTTCCGCGTCCTGTCCAGGGCCAGATGTGGAGATTCCAGAGGTCTGGGTGCAGGTGACAGATGGTGCAAGCAGGCTCACTGGGGGGATCATATACTTGCGCAGCCCCCGGGGCCAGCTGTGCACCAGTGCATCTGTGCCAAGGAGAGCCTCGTTCAGAGAATACCAGAGCAGGCAGTGGGAGGATTCCTGGGAAGCAAACAGGTCTACCTACACTTCGTCGAACCGACTCTAGATCAGCTAAACCACCTGGGGGTGGAGTCTCCACTCTCCCCTGATGGTCACCTGTCATGTCAGCGCCAACCGCCTTTCTTTGGCATGATGAAGTAGGGGCTGTAGAACCCCTTCTTTATCTTGGCTGGAGGGACCAGCTCTATCGCGTCTTCCGCAGAAGGGTCGTGATCTCTGCACAGAGGGCAGCGGCATTCTCGCCCTTCACTGAGGTGAAGTGGATGCCACTGAATGCGGGTGGGCGCCAGGCGAAACATCAAAGCACTTACCTCCCTTCATATACCCAGCATAGGACTGCTCAGCGACGGGGGAGGGAGCTGAGCACCCTCACCACGTGTCATGACCGCCTGGCCGTGGGTGTGCCACAGGATTCTCCTCCCGGCCCTCCACCGGGGGACGGAGTGGTCTGGATACCAGCTCTGGGGTTCCAGCAGGCCTCTTCTTCCCTGGGTCATCCATCTCAGGGGCGCTTAGCGCCGGACCGTGAGACGGTGAGCGTCAGCTTCCTGTGGGGGGCTCTACGCCGGGGCCAAGCAGTCGGCTCGGGCTGGGGCGGAGCCGCCTGAGTTGCAGCTGCAGGGGTATGCCCTTGGCAGCGAGCAGACGGGGTGTAGTCCTGTCCAGCGGCACTGTAAGCCTTGGCCACCAGAGACGACGTAGACTTACAAGCCCTGGACGGGAGTCTCGGGTGATTCCGCCAGGTGGCGGCGCTTTGCAGGCACAAGTGCACCGCAACCGCCTTATCCACCTGAGGAATCCCTGTGTACCCCCTGGCCACCCCACCGTCGAGGGTAGTGAGGGCAGACGAACCCAGAAATGAGAGCAGACGAACCCAGAAATCGGGTCCGGGCAGTAAAAGGTGCCCGCCACGACTTCCTGAGTTCTACGTTCACCTCCAGGAAGAATGGGACCGGGGCAGGGCATGGCCATGAGTGGCACTCTGAACCCTGGAACCAATTGTCAGAGCAGGGTGGAGGGTTCCACTCCAGCCCGATGCTCGCAGAAGCCCGGGCAAGCATGGCGGTCAGCTCCGTGTCAGCCTCAGACTGGGCGGTCACACCCGAAGGTGGAAGCTCAGTGGAGTCCTCAGCGTCCGACTGCGCCAACCCACTCTCCAATGCTCCGATCGAGAAATCATCCTGCTCACGAGCTCCGAAAGAGACATTAAACTCGCCCTGAGGCGAGCTGCCTGTCTCATCCCAGAACTCGACCGGAATGGGTAGTTCGTGGGGGATTACCCGGCGGAACCACTCCCATTAAGGTTCCCAAATCGCCCCCAGCGTTAACCGACCCGGCCTTGTACCCGTAGATAGAAGGTCCAGGGAGGGGAGCGGCTGGAGTGGCTTTCCCCCGGAAAAAGGAAAACCGCGACCGCAACGTTGCCATGTTCTCGCAGTGAGGACACGAACCATCCACGAACGCCGCCTCAATGTGACTACGGCCCATACACGTGAGACAGCGCTCATGGCCGTCAGAGGCGGAGAGATAGCGACCACATCCAGGAATTACACACAGACGGAAAAGTATCTTCAAAAAGACGCTCTTCGTCAGTGCGTGCTCTTTTAGAGGTAATATACTCTTTTAGTTGCAAGAATATATACTCTCTCAGCTGTCGAAGTGCCCAGGGGTGTACTCTGCATCAGTCGCAGAGTTGGGGGAGAAAGCCGCTGAAATGCACCATATATCCAACAGCATACGCTTCTCGATGTGAGGTGAATGGAACGGCAGTGGAACTAGCTGCCCAACACCACTCGGCTCCAAAGACAAAATCTGAATGAATGGTTACGAGCCAGCACCTTTTATACCCGTATGTCCGGGGGAGTGGCATGCAAATTCCACTCGCCAATTCCCATTGGCCTTTTCTCAAAGATCAGAGGTGTTTGGGGCTCCCAAGAGCGACCCCCAGTGTCACTACATCGACACAATGTCGAGTGAGTTACAGATAGGGAACTAGATCATAACATTGTTTGTTAATCAAATTGCACTGTAGAGTATGTTGTCTGATCCTATGAAAATTGTTTAACTTTGGTGACATTTTTGCAAAATGTCATGGCTCATACACGTATCTCTGCAGTTCCGAGGTGAAATGTCCAATGTTTAGTTAAATGTTTTCTCAAAAAGATGAGGTTTTAAAGGCTAATGTTCTAAGGAGTTTTAAATGAACAAAACATACAGTATCTCCCTACTCTAAACCTTAAACCTAACGGACATAAGTGCAAACACTGCATTTAAGTGCGAGACTGCTTTGGTGGCTTTTCTTGCATGTAAAGATTGACTATAGCACTGGCCAATACCGTTAGACTACGGGCAGTTAAGGAGCATATCATTATCCGCTTTTCCACTATTGGGCCAGTGTGAGCCAGGGCCATAAACTGGTCAGCCGGGGCCAATAGCCTCAGGCCGCAAGACCAAAATCGCTCTGCATTCCCACCATCTGGCTAAAAGCCCTGCAGCGTTGCCCTAAAACCAGCCCTTTACACCCTGTCTACAACGGGCGAGTCCAATGCTTCTATTTTGCATTTATCTAATTTATTACAGTTTCTTTTCATTGCAAATGAACAAGTAACAACAATGAGGGAAAAGTTTCATTGAAAAAGAAACATGAATTTTAGATGAATTTTTATAGAATTTTAGATCTTCTTGCAATTTACACCTACAGCTATTTATTTATTTTTTTTGTTTGTATTTTTTTTGTTTGTATTTTTTTTTTTTTTTTTTTTGTGGTTTTAAGTCACAAAAGTAACGAAAGGGTCTGGAGAAATTTACCGGAGTAAAAATATAAATTTTCTCTTCAAAATGTAGTGAAGTAAAAGTCTAAAGAAATACACAATATGGCCAAAAGTTTGTGGACACCATATGTGCTTGATGAACATTTGATTTCAAAACCTTAGGCATCAATTTCCCCCTTTGCTGTAATAACAGCATTCACTCTTTTGGGAAGGCTTTCCACTATACTGTATGTAGTAACATGGCTGCAGGGATTTGCTCTCATTCAGACACAAGGCTATCAGTCAGGAACTGATGTTGGTCGATGGGGCCTGACTTACAGTTGCTGTTCCAGTTCACCCCAAAAGTGATCAGTGGGGTTCAGGTCTGGGCTTTGAGCAGGCCAGTCAATTTCTTCCATGCCAGACACAGTAAACCATTTCTTTATGGACTCATTTTGTTCACAGGGGCATTGTCATGCTGGAACAGAAAAGGGCTATCCCCAAACAGTTGCCAAATATTTGGAAGCACACAAAGCCCAAGCCATTACATAAAGAAACATTAAGATTTTTATTTACTGGATTTAATGGAGTAACCAAATTTGTTAATTAGAAGGGGGTGTCCACAAACTTTTGTCCATATAGTGTATGTATACTCAAGTAAAGTACAAATATAAAATTACTTCAGTACAGTAACAAAGTATTTGTACTTTGTTAATATACACCTCTGCTACTGGAACCGATGGGAAGAGTAAGAGCCAGCTAAAAACTTACTGAGTGCACGTTTAAGGCTGATCTAAAACTGACTGTGTTTATGTGATTAAAAAGAGCAATTAAAAAAAGAGGAACTTGATTTGCATTAGTTGAAGTGGTCCGTTTTTCATTCTGCAAAAAAGTCAGCAAAACGTTTGTCTGAAAAATGCTGATTATCTTGTCTTTTAGAGTCTCACATACAAAGACTATTCAATGACAACCAGCTCCTCGCAGGAGTGATCTCTGAAGTCCTTATAATTACGGCAATTTAACTGGCAGATGGCGCTTCACGTCCCGCCCTTGACGCGAGTGTCATCGCGATCATAAAAGCGGGAGCACATCACCATTTTGTCAGAATTTTCTTGAAAGAAAACACTCAGGTTATGACGAGATGCTGCATATGCTTGATACACTAATGATTTCTCGCTGTTAAGGGACTGAGATGTACGCTCTCCTCTCTTCAGAAGAAAATCCTTAGAAAACGGCGGCATACTTTTGCTTTTATGCTCATAACGCTTCAAGTGTAGGATGCAAAGTGCCCTCTGCCAATGAAAATGGTGTGATTATAAAGGGCATCAGAGATTGCCGTTCCTGCGAGAAGCTTCCTATAGCATCAGCTGACTGACACAGCATCTCGTTCCCTCCTTTCAGAGAACCAGTTACAGTTATTGTCTGAACGCTTTCTATATATACTGTATTATGTTTAGTATTTTTACATTCAGCTTGAGTTCTTTAAAGTTTTCACATAATAACTGCAGTAAACACTACAGTAAAAAGAGAAAATGTTAAACAGCAAAACTAGGATTCTAATTTCAATTTTATTCTTATGACATTTTTAGATATGTAACACTTCTATAAATCATTCACCCTGAGTAAAGTTTTGACATGATAGCTGTACAACAACATTACAAGATTAAACAGAAAATATGTAACAGAAATCTATAAAATGACTGAAACCAATGTGATAAAAAGCAAAACAGTAAAATTTGTATTTATGTTGCATTAAACAGCAGCATTTCGGCACATAAGAAAACACTTTAATGATGCAGTCAATTACATTACTAACTTAATACAATTTATTTTATTAATATGAAACATGATAAAAACATGATGCGAAATGCTCGTCTGGAGTTAAAATGACTCCTGCTGAAATTCCGTGCAATTAATCCATAGATCATGACACAATGAGAGGTATCAAAAAACCAAACACAAACCTGATTATAGTTAACCATCTATACATTTCATAAAAGTAACCATCTTCATCGTGATGATATAACTGGCAGTATGTGTTGTTATCCATTGTAACAGTTTCTCTTAATATCATAAAGGGCTCACTAAGAGCTATAGACAGGACCCAGGCCGCTACACAGGACAGTCGCTCAAGCAACAGACTGTGATGATTTTTAGCCCAAACTGGTGTGATCACCTGGGTAAACCGATCTAGACTAATCAAGCTCAAGATGAAGACACTGGCAAACATGTTGACCTACAAAACCAATGGAAGAATCTTGCACGTGATGGATTTATATGGCCAGTTATCGTCAAGAAACAATTGAAAGGTATGGAAAAGCAGCACAAGAGATCTGCAATCGCCAGATTGAGAAACCATATCATATTAACAGTCCTCTTCATCTTTATTCCAGCAGTGTACACAACAAAGACATTTCCTGGAACTCCAAGGAGAAACATCAGGTAGAAGAAGACTTGACAAGTCACAATGAAGCCTTCCTTTACCTGTGAAGCCACATCTTTTTGATCATATTTCAGGTATTTATTGGAGTGATGATCTCAGATTGTAAAGTTCATGTCATTGTGATTAAACCCTATAAAATGTCTGGTTCGTTTTGCTGTGATTGAGCTGATGCAGTCCAAAGTGTCTTTTTTATCCTGTTAATATAAAATATATTAATATATAGTTATTTTGTTGAATTCACAGTTTGTGCAAGTTAAAATCCTAAAACTTTAAGTTACATTAACTAAGACCCAGCAAAAGTGGGAGTTCTGACTCACATGAGGGCTTTTCAATATGTGCTTAACCCCGGGTTATCATCTTTTTTACCCTGCTTTTAACCCTGGATAAGACATGAGTAGGTGGTGCCACCTCAACCCCCGCCCCCTCCACAACTCTTTTCAACTTTTTTCACCCCTAAATAAAGTTTTTAGAGAGTGAATTACAAAAGTCATTTTGTTAATAATTTGGCTTAATGCTAAATCTACTCTGTTGTTGCTGCTGTTATAACTAGTGTCCTATTCAAAGATTCCCATATCTATTTTACTCCTTATCAAACTCTTAGTAGTATGCCCTTTACAATAAGTCACTAAAATCCTCTCACCAGTACCTGAATCCTGTTCAGAAGACTCTCCCTCACTCTCTGACTTCAAGCCTTGTGGTTGTGCCTCATCTTTAATAGAAGAATTAGACATTTCACTTATTGATATATGTAATAGTATTGTCAGTATATATTTTATTATGCTAAATATATAACTCATGTAGAATAATGTGAATATCTGCACTTATTTTTTTATTCTGTACACTAATATTAACCTCGTACGACCCCGTGTCCACATGTGTGGACGTTGTATTTTGGCTTCACTATACGCAACACATAATTTAATAATTTTAAAAAAATTTTTTTTTTTTTTTAAATTTAAATGAATTTAAACTGGCTGAATACTGTTTACAAGACTCTTGATTGTCATTTAAGGGTTAAACTTCTGGCGCACCGAGACATGTGACACAACAGCATGACGTCGAGTTCCAGGAAGCGCTCTTACGGGCGCAGCACCAACAAAAGTGCCACTGGTAACAAACCTCTTTATGCTTTAAAAGTTGCGTCTCTAGTTTCCTTTGATATGCCGCTTTAAAAACTCAGTACATTTTTCGTGTGTCAGCGCACTGATAAAGATGAAGTCCTCATATGTGGAAAATGGGACCTTATTCCCTCAAAAGTTGAAAAAACATGTTAGTTCTTTTTCAACATTAACACATCTGTGGGTCATTTTGCTTCATTTTAATATAAATGTATATATTTTATTTTGTTATGTACAATATGGTTCTATTCATTAAGATTAGTAAATGCATTCCTATATATTTACTGTCCCTTTTCATATTGAGAATAAATGTATTCATGCAAAAGCTGAACATTTTTGCTTTCAGAGGCTTTATATGGAGTTAGGATGAAAATAAGGTGCATTTCAAACTGTTCTGAGACCAGTGAAGACAGACAGCACACTGGAGGTTTAGTCATTCCCTAAATAGGTAGCAAGGGAGCATCCTATAGCTTTCATATGCAGCTACAGTAAGTGCATTCACTCCTAAAATATGACCAAAAGTTCAGTTTCAGGCTATAGACGATGGTTGGACTACTCAACATTTTTTGGCAACGTGCAACGACCGTGCACTACAACTTATCCAGTTTTTGTGAGAGCGCGTTCTCTGTTCAGTCTGAAGACACAGCGCTACATGTGGCTACAGTGGTTTTCTCGGTATTAAACATCTTGGTTACTGATGTAACCTCTGTTCCCTGATGGAGGGAACAAGAAGTTGTGTCAATGTAGTGACACTAGGGGTTCGATCTTGAGAGACCCAATCACTTTTGCTTAAAATAGAAAAGGCCAATGAGAATTGGCAGGTGGAATTTGCATGCCACTCTCCGCCCCCGGACATATGGGTATAAAAGATAATGGCGTGCACCACTCATTCAAATTGTGCTGAGGAGCCGATAGAGAGTCCTGGCCATGTCAGCGGCCGGTTCAGCACCACGGCAGGAGGGACACAATGTCTCGTTCCCTCCATCAGGGAACAGAGGTTACATCAGGAACCAAGACGTTCCCCGTCTGTCACTCACTCGACGTTGTGTCGATGTAGTGACACTAGGGGTTCCTATAGGAAATGCAGCAGGCTCTGAACCATGTCACGAGGTATGGAAGAGTGGACACGGGCAAGCTGCTGCATGCCTCGCAGCGAGCGCTTAACCACGTCATGACCTTCCAGTGAGTTTAGGTAAGGTGTCTCCCTAGTCCTTTTAAGGGGGTGGGGGAGGCACTTACCCAAGTAGGCTACCAGCAGTGCATTTCGATGATTTGCTGTTAAGCAATTTCCCGCCGAGCACTTTCTAGAATAGCACTGGGAAGTGCTCTTCCCTCTCCAGGAAGGAGAGCACTACGGAGACTACATCCTACCTGAGGGAGGTTAACATGTGGAGAATACCTCACATGGACTTACTAATGGGGAAGTTCACATATGGAGTGATATCACAGAAGGACCCTATCTACAGAGAGGGTACGCAGCCACTGTGGCCAAGGCAGAGAAAGCTCTGGCGAGGGGAAACACAGGGTTCAACTAAAGTGAAACCGAACAGTGGAAACTCATCATACGGGATTACCAAGGAGGAATCACCACGCATGGAGCACTGAGCCCGAGCAAATGGGCTCACCTATAAAGGGGCATACCACGAGTACTGGGCCTGGTGTCATTACTCCTCCGCTGAGTTCGTCACCGAACAGTGCTTAAGAATTAAAGAGGTGTCTGGGGTTCACTGGATACGGGGAACTGTTGTGGACAAAAAGGTGCACATTATCACCTTTGAAAAAGGGGAAAGGTGCAATGCAAGCGGTACACCCAACCTGCCGACCCGGTCTGCGTTACACTCGGGTCGAAACCGGGTCTATGCGTGGGTTATAAAACCTCGCAAAGGTATTGGGTGTAGCCCAACCCGCAGCTCTGCATATTTCTGCGAGAGAGGCCCCCCTTGCCAGTGCCCAGGAGGATGCAACACCTCTAGTGGAGTGCGCCTGGGCTCCCAAGGGGCACGGCAAGTCCTGAGATTGGTATGCAAGAGAAATGGCATCAACAATCCAATGGGCCAGCCTCTGCTTGGAGACAGATTTCCCCTTCTGCTGTCCTCCAAAACAGACAAAGAGCTGGTCCGAGCATCTAAACCCCTGCGTGCGGTCCAGATAGATTCACAGGGTGTGAACAGAACACATTAACGACAAGGTTTTACAACCTACGCATAGAACCGGTTTCATCCCGAGTGTTACGAGGTAACAGCAGGTAGACCGGGCAGCCAGTTGGGTGTACTGCTTGCATTACGTCTTTCCCCTTTTTCAAGGTGATAATGTGCGTTATTTTATCCATAACAGTTCCCCGTAACTGGTGAACCCTGGACACCTCTTTAAATCTTAAGCACTGTTCGGTGACGAACTCGGCAGAGAAGTGACGCCACCAGGCCCAGTATTCATGGTATGTCCCTTTCCAGGTGAGCCCGTGTACTTGGGCTCAGTGCTCTGTATGTGGTGATTCTCCTCTGGGTAATCCCGTGTGACGCATTTCCACTGTTTGGTTTCCCCTCTAGTGAACCCTGTGTTTCCCCTCATCAGAGCCTCACTCTGCTTCGGCCACTGTTGCTGTGAACCCTCTCCATAGATAGGGTCTTCCCGGTGGTATCATTCCATATGTGAACTTCCCCATTGGTAAGTCCATGTGAGGTATTCTCCACATGTTAACCTCCCTCCTGTAGGATGTGGTCTCTGTAGTGCCCTCCCTCCTGGAGAGGGAAGAGCACTCCCCAGCGTTATTCTAGAAGGTGCTCGGCGGGAAATTGCTTAACAGCAAATATCAGGAAAGGCCACCGCCTGTAGCCTCCTTGGGTAAGTGCCTCCTCTCCTCATAACGGGACTAGGGAGATGCCTTACCTAAACTCACTGGAAGGTCACGACGTGGTCGAGCGCCCGCATCAAGGCACGCAGCAGCTTGCCTGTGTCCACTCTTCCATACCTCATGACACGGTTCAGCGCCTTTGGCATTTCCTATAGGAATCCCTAGTGTCACTACATCGACACAACGTCGAGTGAGTGACAGACAGGGAACGTCTGGGTTACTGGTGTAACCCCTGTTCCCTGATAGAGGGAACAAGACGTTGTGTCCCTCCAACCGTGGCGCTGAACTGGCCGCTGACATGGCTGGGACTCTATCGTCTCCTCAGCATAAATCTGAATGAGTGATGCACGCCATCTCCTTTTATACCCATATGTCCGGGGCGGAGAGTGGCATGCAAATTCCACTCGCCAATTCTCATTGGCCTTTTCTATTTTAAGCAAAGGTGATTGGGGCTCTCAAGATCGAACCCCTAGTGTCACTGCATCGACACAACGTCTCGTTCCCTCCATCAGGGAACAGGGGTTACACCAGTAACACAGACGTTTTATTAATTAGTCATTTTGAATGTTTAATGATCATAAAACAATCAGGATTCTAATTTATACTTTATTCTTTTTCATTTGTGCATGTATAAACCTTCTATACATCATTCACACTGTGTGCATTCAAGTTTTCACATGATAACTGCATAACAACATTAAAAACAGAAAACAGAAATTATTTAACAGCAAAACTAAAATGACTAAAATCGATGTGATCAAAAGCAAAACAGTAAAAGTTGAATATATGCAAACATCTGCATTGTATGAAAGAATATTGGACAGAATCTCCATTTTTATTTATATTTTTAAGACTTCACCATAGAGACCATGTAACATCATCAGTGAAAACACTACTAATAAACTACTAATAAACATTATATGAAAATTATTTTTCACATTAATGACCAAATTCCAATATTCACCAAAATGAAATGCAGAGGAGTGGACCAGACATACTTCCTAGTATTGAAAAGCACTAGACTAAGCTAAGTTTCATCATTTTGCATATCTGATGTTTCACTTTTGAAAAGAAATAATACGGTAAAAGAGATTTTATGTAAATTGTTTAAAATAGTATATGTCAAAAAATATTCTTAAGAAAAACCAATTAATCAGAAAAGATGAATAAATTAATTATTTTCAAACTACAATGATTGCATTTGTTGTGCTTAGGTGGATTGTGGTATTTGTGTCCCCTCCTCAGAGAAAGCGCTTTCAAAAATACGTCTTAGAGAAAGCTTAAACTTCTCCTTAAAATTCTGCCCCATGAAAACGTACAGAACCGGGTTCAGACAGCTGTTGAAATATGCCAAAGAGACGGCCATTGGAACAAGTCTCTCAGCCACACTGCCACTTTGTTTAACACCATTTGCTCGGATCAAAATTACAGTGTGGTACGGGAGCCAGCACAGAAAAAATGCCACAAGAACAGCCAACATGATGCGAAACGCTCGTCCAGAGTTAAAATGACTCCTGCCTAACTTTCGGGCCATGATTCCATAACATGTCATGATGCATATGAGAGGTATCAAAAAATTAACCACAAACCTGATAATACGTAGCATGTCAAATGTTTCAGAGTTCTTATAATGAAAAAGTAGGCAGTGCATTGTTTCATTTACTGTTTCAGTTTCTCTTAATATCATAAAGGGCACACTAAGAGCTATAGACAGGACCCAGGCCACTACACAGGACAGGTGTGCAAGCAACAGACTGCGATGATTTTTAGCCCAAACTGGGGTGATCACCTGGGTAAACCGATCCAGACTAATCAAGCTCAAGATGAAGACACTGGCAAACATGTTGACAAACATTAAAAAGGGAAGAATCTTGCACATGACAGATCCAAATGGCCAGTGATTGTCTAAAAGAACATCTGCCACCCTGAACGGTATGGAAAAGCAGCACAGGAGATCTGCAATCGCCAGATTGAGAAACCATATCGTATTAACGGTCCTCTTCATCTTCATTCCAGCAATGTAAACAACAAAGGCATTTCCTGGAACTCCGAGGAGAAACGTCACATAGAAGAAGAACTGAGAAATCCCTTTAATAGAATTTTCCAAACTTTCATAATCCTTCCCCATCACTGTGATTGAGTTGATGCTGTCAAAGTGTCCTGTTTATCCTGTTAATATCACATATAGGCAATGTTATATCATGAATCATCATTGGGTCAGACCAGATACATATAGGTGTTATCACCGTTTTAAACAAAATAACTATAAATTTATATATATTTTCTATTCAAACTCCCATAGAATTTTTCTTGACCTAGTCATAAATAAGTTGTAAGTTATCAAATATTTAAACCATTACGATTACTTACCTTGTAGGCTGCTCAAGTGATTCTGATGCAGCAAATGACAGGAAGACCTCTAAATACCGGTTTCCTGTGAGAAAATTCTACAGATGTTGTCACAGTATATATATATATATATATATATATATATATATATATATATATATATATATATATATATATATATGTGTGTGTGTGTGTATGTATGTATAACCACATTTCTCTTAATCTTAAAGTCAAACCTCCTCATCTCCTCTCACAGCCAAACTCAGACTCAAACATTAACAATGCATTATGATAATCAGAGATCTTATACATTTATATAAACAGTCTTAGTCATATTAACTGCTCCAATAATTTAACTCAACATTATCATTCAGTACAGCTCATCAACAATAGCACCTTTCAAATGGGCCAGGAATTTATGTGTTGTGTTTGATGACCAGCCCGACTTCACCACATCACAAAGACCATCAGGTCAGATTTACACACTTCAAAATGTGTACAAAAGACATTTTTACAGTCAGATCTTACAATTAATTATTGCAAGTCTGTATTTAAGACTGATGGAAACTGTTTGTGTTGATGTGTTTAAAAAGAGGAACTTGTTTTACCTCTGAATTTGCAGCAATCTCTTTTTCAATCTGCAAAACATTTGTCTAAAAAAAATTATTCGTTTGCTTCTGTCCTTTTAGTCTCGCATACAAAGACAATTCCAGGACAACTAAAATTTTCATTTTTTATGTGGCTGAACACTTGGGTCACTTTAAACAGTTTGATTCTAGAGAAGACTCTATTGACAAATATCATTTGCATCAATAATCATGAACACTCTTTTTATTAATTAGTCATTTTTCTTACAAGTCATTTGAATGTTTAATGATCATAAAACAATCAGGATTCTAATTGATACTTTAATAATTAATTCATGCTTAACTAATGCACAGATAATAATGAGTTAATGTATGACTCATGATTAACTAAGCCATTCATTAATGATTGCCACATCAGCAACTAATAAAGAGTCTGTCTGATTAATATATTAAGTCATATATGAATTGCTATTAATTAAATGTGTCATCATGGTTTAATTCCCTAACAACTTATTATATGAACTAATAGTGTTAATTAATGTGTTTATTACAACAATGAGCTGAAGCCATGTATTTGAACTTCCACCCAATACGGGTGCACTAATATGCATTAATACATGCTTAATTACTGCATTATTACTGCAAATTCATGCATTAATTACAACAATTACTTAATGATGAGTTAATAGGAGATTTGCGGTGGAGCCCCCCTAAATGTTTCGCAGTCCTTGAAATTCTCATCAGAACGGCCCTCAACTCAATCGGCTAGCATGATCCCATGACAATTACATGACTGTGGTGACATTTTTGCAAAATTACGTGGTTTGTTACATGTATCGCAACCATTCCAAAGTGAAATGTCCACTGTGTGGTGCTAAAAGAGAGTTAAATATTCTCCCAAACAGATGAAGCTTTTGAGGGTTATTGCTCTATAGAGTTTTAAATGAACAAAACCAACCTCCCTACCCTAAACCTTAAACCTAAACCTACCCAATAGTCTCAGAAAAACAAATGTGAGATGAAAAACGAGCTGAAGCAATCACGTCATTTTGTGGCAGTTCTATGACACTTCAGGCTCACGGATATCCTATTTCTGCACTCAAGGAACTTCAATATACTGTATATTTTAAGTGCCTTGAAACATTTCCCTTCTACTGGTATTATTAAAGTTAAGTTATAACGTTGGCCTACAGAAATGAAGAGATTAAAGATTTCTCTTCCATCTTCAATCAAGTCGACATTTCTGAGTTCTCCGCCAGCCCGCCGAGAATCAACAGCCGTAACGCCCGCCGACAGAGCGAGGAAACGGCCTCCCGTCATCACACGAGCCTCAAGGAACCGGGTCAAAGTTAAAGGACGGAGGAAAACACATTCTACCTGTGTCCTCATGCGATTCAAGTAAGAGGTTACGTCTGGGCAGAGATAGAATATTATAGTGTGTTATTCTTGTGTTTCAAGGTTTTTGCTTGTACAGTTTATGGACCGCCATGTCTGCTCATTATTAATACTCAGGGTATTAATTATCACAAATTTGTTTTGCTGTATTGTGGTCCAACCAAATTGGATTGTTGTGCATTTTTGCCATCGCAGGTGAGACAGAAACTGAGTTCATCCATTAGAGTCAAATAACGCAGGACTTTTACGAGCCCCGCTCGTAAAACCGCGTCTCTGAGTGATGAACACGGCTGCATTATCTCCAGCTATCGCGAAATCAGCTTTCGGGCTGTCACTTAATAATCTCTCTCTCTCTCTCTCTCTCTCTCTCTCTCACTAACCACACACACACACACCCACACACTGTCACACACACACCTTATGTGTTATAGGAATATTTTTATTTCCATATCTAATCATATCACTGTTTAGTTTGTAGTTGTAAGTCGGAAGTTTATTGACTGCATTGTATTAATTATTAATTGATATTACTGCATAAATAAACTTTGTTTATATTACACAGAGAAATGTTTTGGTTTGTTTTGCATACGCCTGTGTCATGCTAACAGGATGTCAGTGCTCGGATTCAAACCTTCATTCATTGTTTTTTTTCTCGAAAATCGATATTCTTCGGATGTCGATTTTCCTAAGAAAACAATCTAATATTGAGACTGTTTTACTATCTGGTTATTAGTCCCTGATTTCAGGGTGGTGCCCCGTCAATGTTAATCCTTATTAATATTCTATTGATTTTTGATAATTGATAATTATCTTTGATGATTGAATTTGAACGATCAATAAGCTAGTGTTAATTTTAATTAATGTTTCATCGATGTTAACAATTGACAATTATCTTTGATAATTGTTGATTTTAAAGGATTAAAAAAAAGCTAACATTGATTCTCATCAATGTTCTATTTATTTTAATAATTAGTAATTATCTTTGATAATTATTAATTATTGCTAATAACCAAACTTGCTCTTAAACATAGCACACTACATTTACTGGAGTCCCATATGAGGTTTTAATGAGTTAGATCCAATTAATTAATTTAAATATTAATTAATAACTACAGAAATAATTATTAATTATTTCTGATAGTAACACTGATCTAAACAACCGGTAAAGCCCTACAGCTGCTTACACCACATGGATATCAGCACTTGTCTAAACCGCATTTAAATGGAAAAGGGGGTGGATTTGCGGTCATCTATCGAAATTCAATACCACTTACTCAACTGGATTTTCACAACACTAAGACATTTGAGTACATGGTTCTGAAGGTTGGCTCTAACTATCCCCTTATAATTATCTTAATTTATAGGCCACCTAAGCAGCTAATTGAATTTTTCTCTGAACTATTAACTTTAACTTGTGCTGTGTCATCTCAAGTCCTTTTGCTTGGTGACTTTAACATCCATGTTGATACTGCATGCTCTAACAGTACTCACTTAAAGACTGTCCTGGACTGTTTTGATCTTCTTCAGACCAAATCAATCATATGACCATGAGTGTGTGTTCCCAACACACACTCATGTTCATAAGCTTGATTTGGTCTGTACATCTGGTTTGAATAATGTTTCCATCTGTGGTCTGGCTATTCCTATCTCTGACCATAAACTTATTACTTTTGATTTTACATGATCCTGTCCAACAAAATGTATTGATACCACAACCAAATCATATTGTAACATCAATGCTGTCGATCCCAACTCTTTTTCTGACTCAACTGCTTCCTCTGCTATTTCTGATGTCTTCAATTTCACCTGTCCATCTATGATACTGGATGAGTACCATTCTCTTATTGTTAATGCCTTAGATGAGTACGCTCCTATTAGGACCAGGTCTGTTCCCTCTTCCCACTCCTCTCCTTGGTTTAATGCAGAGCTTCATGCTCTAAAAGCAAAAGGCTGACAACTTGAATGACTTTTTAGGAAGTCGGGCCTAACTGTACATTTCTTAGCATTCTCGGAACAGGTTAGACATTATAATACTGCCCTGAATTCAGCCCGCTCTACTTATATCTCTAACATCATTAAAAAGCTAACAATAAGCCTAAAGTACTGTTTAGCATGGTAAACAAACTAGTGCAAGCACCCAGCCACAGTATTTGCCAATCTGATGACACTTGCTGTTCCTTTTTGCACCACTTTCAGGGAAAGCTGGACACTTAAAGTGAGACGTTTGGTGATGAACTGACTATTTCTACTTGTGAGCTCGATCAGTCTATCCAACCCTTGACTAACTTTACCCCGACAAACCCCTCCCTCATTAGTGACATAATACAGAAATCCAATTCCTCTTCGTGATGGCTAGATCCTGCACCCACATCTCTTCTAAAACACTGTACCTCTGTTATTTCTGCTCCTATCTCACACCTTGTGAACATGTCTCTTATCTCTGCCACTGTCCCAATATCACTTAAGACTGCTGCTGTTACTCCTATTCTCAAAAAATCAAATCTGGATCCGGCATACTTTTCAAATTATTGTCCAATTTCTAATTTTCCATTTGTCTCTGAAATCATGGAAAAGTTTGTTGCCATTCAGCTGCAATCATTTCTAGCTCACAACAATCTGTTTGATATATTTCAATCTGGTTTCTGCTTACATCACAGTACTGAAACTGCTCTAGTAAAGGTTGTCAATGACCTTTTACTCTCTGGTGATTTGGGCAATCTATCCATTCACTTACTACTTGACCTCAGCTCAGCTTTTGACACTGTCTACCACAAACTTCTACTTTCTCGCCTTTCAGAGATTGGTATCTCAGGCGTTGCGTTATCCTGGTTCTCTTCATATCTTATGGATAGGCAATACAATATCTCTATGCACAATTACAAATCCCCCACTGTCCCACTCAAACAAGGTGTTCCTCAGGGCTCAGTTCTTGGTCCATTACTATTCATTATCTACATTATGCCTCTTGGACAAATTATTCAATGTCATGGTTTTAACTATCACTGCTATGCCGATGATATTCAAATATATACAGCTTGCCAGCCAGATTCTATTCACCAGACTGCCTCGTTATCCTCTTGTGTCAATGAAATGAAGGGCTGGCTTAACTCCAACCTTCTCAAATTAAACTTGAGTAAAATTGAAATCATAATTATTGGACCATCAACACTAACAAAAAATCGAATTAATGTCCCAGCTGTGACATTGATGGTACTCTAATTTTCCCATCTGCCACAGTCAAAAAGTTAGGTATCATTCTTGACCCTTCATTGACCCTAGATACCTATATTAACAAACTCTCTAAAGCAGCATTTTTCCAACTATGTCGCATCGCCCAAATTCGTCCCTACGTAAGCCCGAAAGATGCTGAATCATTAGTCTATGCATTTATTACATCTCGCCTTGACTACTGTAACACCCTTTTTTCTGGACTACCGGCACACTCTATCTCCCGCTTGCAATATATTCAAAAATTCTGCTGCGAGAGTATTAACTTACACTAAACAATCTGCACATATTACTCTCATCCTATTTAAACTTCACTGGCTACCTGTCACATTCCATATTGCATACAAAATTCTACTGCTTACATTTAAGTCACTCCATGGTCTAGCTCCTTCTTACCTTTCTGATTTACTTTCTCCCTATACTCGTATTCGCTCACAACGATCTTCTGGGTGCGATCTTCTTCTTGTTCCTAGATTCCGTCTTTCGTCAATGGGCGGCAGGTTTTTTCTGTAGTGTCACCTAAGCTATGGAACTCAATTCCCCTGGCACTCTGAACTACTACCTCCATCACTGAATTCAAAACTAAGCTCAAAACCTATTTGTTCTCTCAGTATTATCAGTTATAATGTGTATATGCTTCATGTACTGCTCATTGTATTTGTATGCTTACTTGTACTGGATTGAGATGTCTAATTGTTTGTATGATCTGTTATCTGCTATATACAACTGCATTTGCTTTCTGTTCCAGACTGGGCAACTGTCCATTGACCATATGATTGTCTATATGTTTGTTATGTTACTGTTCTTTATTGTGAAGCGTCCTTGAGCTCTGGAAAGGCACTATATAAATTAAACATATTATTATTACCTCTAAGTTTGCAGCAGTCTGTTTTCCCTTCTTCAAAAAAAGTCAGCAAAAAAAAAAAAAAAAGTCTTAAAAATGGTTATAGTATCACATACAAAGACAAATCCATGACAACTAAGTTTTCAATACTTTTTGTTTAGTAGCTGAACCCTTAGGTCTCTTTAAACAGTCTGATTCTAGAGAAGACTCTATTAGCACAATTAAACATTCTATTGACTGAAAATATTATTTGCACTAATAATAGTGAACATTCTTTTTATTAATTAGTAATTCTGAATGTTTAATGATCATAAAACAATCAGGATTCTAATTTATACTTACATAATTTATACTTACATTTGTGCATGTATAAACCTTCTATACATCATTCACACTGTGTGCATTCAAGTTTTCACATGATAACTGCATAACAACATTAAAAACAGAAAACAGGAATTATTTAACAGCAAAACTAAAATGACTCAAATCGATGTGATAAAAAGCAATACAGTAAAACGTCATGGTTACTAGTGTAACCTCTGTTCCCTGATGGAGGGAACGAGATGCTGGTGTCGATGTAGTGACACTAGGGGTCACTCTTGGGAGCCCAAGACACCTCTGGTCTTTGTATGCCACTCCCCTGAACATACGGGTATAAAAGGAGCTGGTATGCAACCACTCATTCAGGTTTTACACTGAGGAGCCGATATAAGGTCCGGCCATTTCAGCGGGTAGTTCAGTGTTGTGGCAGGAGGGACCAATGTCTCGTTCCCTCCATCAGGGAACGGAGGTTACACCAGTAACCATGATGTTCCCTATCTGTCACTCACTCGACGTTGGTGTCGATGTAGTGACACTAGGGGTCCCTATACAAAACGCCACAAGGCTGAACTGTGTTACGTGAACTGGCGGTGTGTGGTGGGCAGACTTGCTGTGTGCCTCATAGCCAGCACACCAGGTTGACATGTAACCTCCCCCAACACAGTTATGAGTGTCGAACGGCCCTTTTTGGGGACAAGTCGACTACCCAAAGATAGAGACAGGCTTAACCCAGTCGTGGCCTCTTTTCCCCTTCTCTTTTTCCACTCCCTAAAAAAGAAGGGGGATTATCCGACTGGGCCGCCAGGTCTAGTCGGGTGGTGTCCCTCCCAAGGGGAGGACACCGTGGAGACCACACCTCGCCCCAAGAGAGGGGGGGATATTTAAGTGGAAGAATACGTCACATGGTCTTTCCAACCATGTGGAGAGCCTTCAAGGTAGATCCTGCCCAATGGGGGAGGAGTTACTACAACATGGAGACTGGGGCAGAGGAGCTATGCCCAAGGAAGACGCAGTTTGCCAGCAGGGAAACGAATTAGTGGAAGATGTAGATCGCATGGGGTTAGCCTTACAGGGAACCGCCACATGCGGAGCACCTACCCCAGAACCGGGCTCTTAGTTAGTGTGTGTACTGGGCCGGCAGTGAGTCTCTCCGAAAACTCGACTGCTACAGGGCTCGGAGGAAGTCAACCAGGGAACAAGTTTTGTGAACACTACTGGGAATTAACAGCACATGTCTTCAGCTCAAAAGGAGGTGGAAGGCGCTATCTGCAAGCGATACACCCGGCCGGCTATCCCGGGCTTATCCGCTTAAGTTGCGTGCCACTACCTGGGACGAAACCGGTTCCACCCGGAGGTTGTAGAACCTTGCAAAGGTGTTGGGTGTTGCCCAGCCCGCTGCTCTGCAAATGTCTGCTAGAGAGGCCCCTCTGGCCAGGGCCCAAGAAGCCGCTACACCACGGGTAGAATGGGCTCGTAGCCCTACCGGGGGCGGCATGTTTTGGGTGAGATATGCCATAGATATGGCGTCAACAAGCCAGTGGGCGATCCTCTGCTTGGAGACAGCACTTCCTTTCCGCTGTGCACCAAAGCAGACAAAGAGCTGCTCAGAGAGTCTAAAGCTCTGCGTGCGATCCAAATAGATGCGCAAAGCGCGCACCGGACACAGCAACACCAGGGCTGGGTCTGCCTCCTCCTGGGGCAGTGCTTGCAGGTTCACCACCTGGTCCCTAAAAGGAGTGGTGGGAACCTTGGGCACATAGCCCGGTCGGGGTCTCAGGATCATGTGAGAATAGCCTGGACCGAACTCCAGGCACGTTTCGCTGACAGAGAATGCTTGCAGGTCACCTACCCTCTTGATGGAAGTGAGCGCAGTCAGGAAGGCAGTCTTCAGGGAGAGTGCCTTAAGCTCAACTGACTGCAAAGGCTCAAAGGGGGCTCTCTGTAGGCCCTGAAGAACTACGGAGAGATCCCATGAGGGAACAAGGGGCGGTCTGGAGGGATTCAGCCTCCTGGCACCTCTTAGGAATCTGATGATCAGGTCGTGCTTCCCTAAGGACTTACCGTCAACTGCGTCGTGGTGTGCTGCTATGGCAGCAACGTACACCTTCAAGGTGGAAGGGGACAGCCTCCCTTCCAACCTTTCCTGCAGGAAGGAAAGCACTGATCCGACTGCGCATCTCTGGGGGTCTTCGTGTCGAGAAGAACACCACTTAGTGAATAGACGCCACTTAAAGGCATACAGGCGCTTCGTAGAGGGGGCCCTAGCCTGAGTGATCGTGTCTACCACCGCGGGTGGTAGGCCACTTAGGTCTTCTGCGTCCCGTCCAGGGACCAGACATGGAGATTCCAGAGGTCTGGGCACGGGTGCCAGAGGGTGCCCCGTCCCTGAGAAAGAAGGTCCTTCCTCAGGGGAATTTGCCAGGAGGGAGCTGTCGCAAGGAGCGTGAGGTCCGAGAACCACGTCTGGGTGGGCCAGTAGGGTGCTACCAGGACGACCTGCTCCTCGTCCTCCCTGACCTTGCACAGAGTCTGTGCAAGTAGGCTCACTGGGGGAAATGCGTATTTGCAAATGCCAGGGGGCCAGCTGTGTGCCAGCGCGTCTATGCCGAGGGGAGCCTCGGTGAGGGCGTACCAGAGCGGGCAGTGGGAGGATTCTTGGGAGGCGAACAGGTCCACCTGTGCCTGACCGAATCAACTCCAAATCAGCTGGACCACCTGAGGGTGGAGTCTCCACTCTCCCCTGAGGGAAACCTGCCGTGACAGCGCGTCCGCTGTAGTGTTGAGGTTGCCCAGGATATGAGTGGCTCGCAGCGACTTGAGGTGCTGCTGACTCCGGAGGAGGAGACGGCGGGCGAGTTGTGACATATAGCGGGAGCGCAGACCGCCTTGGCGGTTGACATATGCTACCGCTGCCGTGCTGTCCGTCCGAACTAGCATGTGCTTGCCCTGGATCAACAGCCGGAACTCAGGGCGAGCAGAATTGCCAGTAACTCGAGGCAGTTGATGTGCCAACGCAGTCACAGACCCGTCCAGAGGCCGGTGGCTGCGTGCCTGTTGCAAACAGCGCCCCAGCCCATTTTGGAGGCGTCTGTCGTGACCACGACGCGCCTGTAGACCAGTTCTAGGGGAACACCTGCTCGTAGAAACGAGAGGTCGGTCCAAGGGCTGAAAAGACGGTGACAGACCAACGTAATGGCCACGCAGTGTGTCCCGTGGCACCATGCCCGTCTCGGGACTCGAGTCTGGAGCCAGTGCTGAAGCGGCCTCATATGCATCAACCCGAGCGGGGTGGCCACCGGCCAGGATGCCATATGCCCCAGGAGCCTCTGAAAAAGTTTCAGTGGAACCGCTGTTTTCTGTTTGAATGCCTTCAAACAGGTCAGCACCGACTGGGCACGCTCGTTCGTAAGGCGCGCCGTCAGGGAGATTGAGTCCAACTCCAAACCGAGAAAAGAGATGCTCTGAACCGGGAGGAGCTTGCTCTTTTCCCAGTTGACCCGAAGCCCTAGTCGGCTGAGGTGCGAGAGCACCAGGTCCCTGTGTGCGCATAACATGTCTCGAGAGTGAGCTAAGATTAGCCAGTCGTCGAGATAGTTGAGAATGCGACTTCCCACCTCCCTTAACGGGACAAAGGCAGCCTCTGCAATCTTCGTAAAGACGCGAGGAGACAGGGACAGGCCGAAAGGGAGGACTTTGCTTTGTACTGACACGCCTGACCCTCGAACGCGAACCGCAGGAAGGGTCTGTGTCGAGGAAGGATCGAGACGTGAAAGTACGTATCCTTCAGGTCTACCGCCGCAAAACAATCTTGATGCCGGACGCTCGCTAAAATGCGTCTTTGCGTCAGCATCTTGAACGGGAGTCTGTGTAAAGCCCGGTTCAGTACTCGCAGGTCCAAGATTGGCCGCAACCCACCGCCTTTTTTCGGTACGATGAAGTAGGGGCTGTAAAACCCTTTCTTCATCTCAGCTGGAGGGACAGGTTCTATCACACCCTTCCGTAGGAGGGTAGCGATCTCCGCGCGCAGGGTAACAGCGTTTTCGCCCTTGACCAAGGTGAAGTGAGTACCGCTGAACCTGGGCGGGCGCCTGGCGAACTGAATCGCGTAGCCGAGTCGGACGGTCCGGATCAACCACCGCGATGGATTGGGAAGCACAAGCCATGCGTCCAAATTCCGTGCGAGGGGGACCAAGGGGACAACGTCGTCGGATGTACCGGCAGGTGGGGCCTCGCAGTGGGGCGGAGCGCGAGGTGCCACAGCATGTCATGGCCGTGCTGAGTCTAGGGACATCGAAGCACTTACCTGGCTCCTTGTGACCACCCCCAGAACAGCCTGGGACGGGGGAGGAAGAGGCCTGTCCTCGCGACCCATGGAGGCTGTCACATCGGGGGTGGATTTGTGCCACAGCTGGGTGCTCAGGGGCGGAAAGGGCACCGCTGGAGCACCAATCCTGCAAGATAAAGCCCGTGAACGGTAGTCGTGGTGACGACCGTACACACCGGGTATGTGACCCAGGGAGGAAGGAAGCTGCTCTTTTGCTGAACTGTTGGGTACTGCAGCCACTTGGGCGTGTGGCGAAATCAAACAAAAAGGCAACAAAAGATTTTCCACCCGGCCCTCCATCGGGGGATGGAGTGGTCTTTCTACCAGCTCCACGTGAGTGTGTTCCCTCATCCCTGGGTTGCCCGTCTCAGGGGCGCTTCGAGGACCTCCGTGGGTTCTTCGGTGCCAGCTGAGAGACGGGTGGCGTCGGCTTCCTGCAGTGGGCTCCACGCCGGGGCCGGGCCGGAGGGGCGGGCTGCGGCGGAGCCGGTGCAGTCACCGCAGGGGGACGCCCTTGGAGACGAGCAGACGGGGTGCGGGGTCTTGAGCCACGCCGGGGCAAGATGTGCCAGATTGCTTCCGTCTGCTGCTTTACCGTCGATAACTGCTGGGCAAAGTCCTCAACGGTGTCACCGAATAGGCCCACCTGGTTAATGGGGGCAGCAAGGAACCGTGTCTTGTCAGCCTCGCCCATCTCGACTAGGTTGATCCCCAGGTGGCGCTCCTGGACCACTAGTGTGGCCATCGTCCGCCCGAGAGATCGCGCCGTGACCTTCGTCACCCGGAGGGCGAGGTCGGTCGCCGAGCGCAGTTCGTGCATCAAATCTGGGGTGGAACTACCCTTGTGCAGTTCTTTCAGCACCTTGGCTTGATGAACCTGCAGGAGAGCCATGGCGTGCAGGACAGAGGCGGCTTGTCCAGCAGCGCTGTAGGCCTTGGCCGTCAGGGACGATGTGAGCCTACAGGGCTTGGACGGGAGCTTAGGGCGTCCACGGCAGGTGGCAGCGCTCTGCGGGCATAAGTGCACCGCGAGCGCCTTATCCACCGGGGGAATCGCCGTATAGCCCCTGGCCACCCCGCCATTGAGGGTAGTGAGAGCGGGGAAACTGCGGAGTCGGGGTCGGGCAGTAAAAGTTGCCTCCCACGACTTCGTCAGCTCCTCATGCACCTCCGGGAAGAATGGCACTGGAGCAGGGCGCGGCTGGTTTGAGTGGCGCCATGAGTCCAGAAACCAATCATCAAGCCGCGAGGGTTCAGGGGAGAGCGGAGGGTTCCACTCTAGCCTGACGCTCGCGGCCGCCCGGGAAAGCATGTCCATCATTTCGGCATCGGCCTGTAACTGGGCGACCGTCCCCGAAGGGAGAAGCCCAGCTGAGGCTTCTGCGTCCGACTGGACAAGCCCGCTCTCCGATGCTGCGCTCGAGAGCTCATCATCTTCGCGGGCCCCGAACAAGAAGCCAGACTCGCCATGCGACGAGCAGGCGAACTCATTCGGAAGCCCGATTGGGGCAGACGAGCGTGCTGGGGAATGGGAGGTCCGCGGGGGGATACCCGGTGGAGGCGATCCCATTGAGGTCCCCAAATCGCCCCCAGTGCTAGCCGCGCTGACCTCATACCCATAGGTAGGAGGACCGAGGCAGGGAGCCGCTGGGGTGGCTTGCTTCCTTACGAAAGCAAGCCGTGACCGCAACGTTGCCATGGTCATGTTCTCGCAGTGAGAACATGAACCATTCATAAACGCTGCCTCCATGTGGGTCGCGCCCAGACACGAAAGACAGCGATCATGACCATCCGAAGTTGAGAGAAAACGACCGCAACCAGGAATAACACACAAACGGAAAGGCATCTTTAGAAAGACGCGTCTTTAAAAAGACGTTCCGTGTGTGCGCTCTTTTACAGAAATATACTCTTTTAGAGGGGAAAAACGCTCTTTCAGAAGATATACTCTCTAGTTTTTCTGCCGAAGCGCCCAGGGGCGTTCTTTGCACTGCACCAGTGCAGAGGAGGGAGAAGCCGCTGAAATGCGCCGTCAGATCCAGCAGAGGTGAATGAACAGTGCTATTCAGCTCAATGAGCATGACCGTTTGGCTCCGAAGAGAAAATCTGAATGAGTGGTTGCATACCAGCTCCTTTTATACCCATATGTTCGGGGGAGTGGCATGAAAATACCACTCGCCAATTTTCAATGGCCTTTTATCAAAGACCAGAGGTGTCTCGGGCTCCCAAGAGTGACCCCTAGTGTCACTACATCGAGACCAACGTCGAGTGAGTGACAGATAGGGAACTGAATATATGCAAACATCTGCATTGTATGAAAGAATATTGGACAGAATCTCCATTATAATTTATATTTTTAAGACTTCACCATAGAGACCATGTAACATCATCAGTGAAAACACTACTAATAAACTACTAATAAATATTATATGAAAATTATTTTTCACATTAATGACCAAATTCCAATATTCACCAAAATGAAATGCAGAGGAGTGGACCAGACATACTTCCTAGTATTGAAAAGCACTAGACTAAGATAAGTTTCATCATTTTGCATATCTGATGTTTCACTTTTGAAAAGAAATAATACGGTAAAACAGATTTTATGTAAATTGTTTAAAATAGTATATGTCAAAAAATATTCTTAAGAAAAACCGATTAATCAGAAAAGATGAATAAATTAATTATTTTCAAACTACAATGATTGCATTTGTTGTGCTTAGGTGGATTGTGATATTTGTGTCCCCTCCTCAGAGAAAGCGCTTTCAAAAATACATCTTAGAGAAAGCTTAACCTTCTCCTTAAAATCCTGCCCCATGAAAACATACAAAACCGGGTTCAGACAGCTGTTGAAATATGCCAAAGAGACGGCCAATGGAACAAGTCTCTCAGCCACACTGCCACTTTGTTTAACACCATTTGCTCGGATCAAAATTACAGTGTGGTACGGGAGCCAGCACAGAAAAAATGCCACAATAACAGCCAACATGATGCGAAACGCTCGTCCAGAGTTAAAATGACTCCTGCCTAACTTTCGGGCCATGATTCCATAACATGTCGTGATGCATATGAAAGGTATCAAAAAATTAATCACAAACCTGATAATACATAACATGCCAAATGTATCAGAGTTATTATAATGAAAAGGTAGGCAGTGCATTGTTTCATTTACTGTTTCAGTTTCTCTTAATATCATAAAGGGCACACTAAGAGCTATAGACAGGACCCAGACCACTACACAGGACAGTCGCTCAAGCAACAGACTGCGATGATTTTTAGCCCAAACTGGTGTGATCACCTGGGTAAACCGATCCAGACTAATCACGTTCAAAGTGAAGACACTGGCAAACATGTTGACAAACATTAAAAAGGGAAGAATCTTGCACATGACAGATCCAAATGGCCAGTGATGTTCAAGAAAAACGTTTGCCACCCTGAACGGTATGGAAAAGCAGCACAGGAGATCTGCAATCGCCAGATTGAGAAACCATATCGTATTAACGGTCCTCTTCATCTTCATTCCAGCAATGTACACAACAAAGACATTTCCTGGAACTCCGAGGAGAAACTTCACATAGAAGAAGAACTGAGAAATCCCTTTAATAGGATTTTCCAAACTTTCACAATCCTTCCCCATCACTGTGATTGAGTTGATGCTGTCCGAAGTGTCCTGTTTATCCTGTTAATATCACATATAGGCAATGTTATATCATGAATCATATTTAAAGTGATGCGTGAGACAATATTTTTTTATAGCTGACACCACCTTTAAAATACCAGATCAGTGCATTTGTAGATGTTTTAATTGATTACAAATGTGCAACCAAATAAATGTTCATTTCAAGTAAAAAAGTGCTTTTAAAATCACACAATTATGTTTAACAGTAACCATAACTTATCCTTTTACTTATGAAGTATGAACTTTTAAACACAATCTGTAGTCATTTACATCTTGTATTTTCCATGCACCATACCTTCATTGATTTTTTACATAGATTTCTTTACTGAGACAAAAATTAAGATATTAATTAACATTCTAACTGCAAGCTCTTAACTCAAATAAAATATATACTAATTTCTTAAGCCCGTGCCACAGGAGATTTGCGGTGGAGCCCCCCCTAAATGTTTCGCAGTCCTTGAAAGTCTCATCAGACCAGCCCTCAACTCAATCGTCTAGCATGATCTCATGACATTAACGTGACTGTGGCGACATTTTTGCAAAATGACGTGGTTTGTTACATGTATCGCAACTGTTCCAAAGTGAAATGTCCACTGTGTGGTGCTAAAAGAGAGTTAAATAGTCTCCCAAACAGATGAAGTTTTTGAGGGTTATTGCTCTATAGAGTTTTAAATGAACAAAACCAACCTCCCTACCCTAAACCTTAAACCTAAACCTACCCAATAGTCTCAGAAAAACAAATGTGAGATGAAAAACGAGCTGAAGCAATCACGTCATTTTGTGGCGGTTCTATGACACTTCAGGCTCACGGATATCCTATTTCTGCATTCAAGGAACTTCAATATACTGTATATTTAAGTTCCTTGAAACATTTCCCTTCGACTGGGATTATTAAAGTAACAGTTTTTACAGTTCTTGCAAGAATTAGGTTCCTCAGAGAACTTAAAGGATGCCAAGTGAAACTTTTAGTTTTTTACAGAGCTCCTCATCCTACCAGCCAGCAATTCAACACAACATCACAATTCAGCAAGGCTAACCAACAATAGTGGCATTTTGGTCAGCTAGGAACTTGGGTCTTTTAGCTGACTTTCCTGCATGTACAACCTCTGTAAATAATCCAGAATGCAGTGAAACCCCAAAAATGTTTAACTGTTCCCATGATGGGATCTGATTGTTTTCATGTGATTAAAAAGAGGAACTTGACTTACCTCTAAGTTTGCAGCGGTCCGTTTTTCCTTCTTCAAAAAAAAAGTCAGCAAAAAATGTCTTAAAAATGGTTATAGTATCACATACAAAGACAATTCCATGACAACTGAGTTTTCAATACTTTTTGTTTAGTAGCTGAACCCTTAGGTCTCTTTAAACAGTCTGATTCTAGAGAAGACTCTATTAGCACAATTAAACATTCTATTGACTGAAAATATTATTTGCACTAATAATAGTGAACATTCTTTTTATTAATTAGTAATTCTGAATGTTTAATGATCATAAAACAATCAGGATTCTAATTTATACTTTATTCTTCTTACATTTGTGCATGTATAAACCTTCTATACATCATTCACACTGTGTGCATTCAAGTTTTCACATGATAACTGCATAACAACATTAAAAAGATGTGATAAAACACTAAAATCGATGTGATAAAAAGCAAAATAGTAGAAGCTGAATATATGCAAACATCTGCATTGTATGAAAGAATATTGGACAGAATCTCCATTATTATTTATACTTTTTTAAGACTTCATCATAGAGACCATGTAACATCATCAGTGAAAACACTACTAATAAACTACTAATAAACATTATATGAAAATTATTTTTCACATTACTGACCAAATTCCAATATCCACCAAAATGAAATGCAGAGGAGTGGACCAGACATACTTCCTAGTATTGAAAAGCACTAGACTAAGATAAGTTTCATCATTTTGCATATCTGATGTTTCACTTTTGAAAAGAAATAATATGGTAAAAGAGATTTTATGTAAATTGTTTAAAATAGTATATGTCAAAAAATATTCTTAACAAAAATCGATTAATCAGAAAAGATGAATAAATTAATTATTTTCAAACTACAGTGATTGCATTTGTTGTGCTTCGGTGGATCGTGGTATTTGTGGCCCCTCCTCAGAGAAAGCGCTTTCAAAAACACGTCTTAGAGAAAGCTTAAACTTCTCCTTAAAATTCTGCCCCATGAAAACGTACAGAACCGGGTTCAGACAGCTGTTGAAATATGACAAAGAGACGGCCAATGGAACAAGTCTCTCAGCCACACTGCCACTTTGTTTAACACCATTTGCTCGGATCAAAATTACAGTGTGGTACGGCAGCCAGCACAGAAAAAATGCTACAAGAACAGCCAACATGATGCGAAACGCTCGTCCAGAGTGAAAATGACTCCTGCCTAACTTTCGGGCCATGATTCCATAACATGTCATGATGCATATGAGAGGTATCAAAAAATCAATCACAAACCTGATAATACATAACATGCCAAATGTTTCAGAGTTCTTATAATGAAAAAGTAGGCAGTGTATTGTTTCATTTACTGTTTCAGTTTCTCTTAATATCATAAAGGGCACACTAAGAGCTATAGACAGGACCCAGGCCACTACACAGGACAGTTGTGCAAGCAACAGACTGCGATGTTTTTAGCCCAAACTGGGGTGATCACCTGGGTAAACCGATCCAGACTAATCAAGCTCAAGATGAAGACACTGGCAAACATGTTGACAAACATTAAAAAGGGAAGAATCTTGCACATGACAGATCCAAATGGCCAGTGATTGTCTAAAAGAACATCTGCCACCCTGAACGGTATGGAAAAGCAGCACAGGAGATCTGCAATCGCCAGATTGAGAAACCATATCGTATTAACGGTCCTCTTCATCTTCATTCCAGCAATGTAAACAACAAAGGCATTTCCTGGAACTCCGAGGAGAAACGTCACATAGAAGAAGAACTGAGAAATCCCTTTAATAGAATTTTCCAAACTTTCATAATCCTTCCCCATCACTGTGATTGAGTTGATGCTGTCAAAGTGTCCTGTTTATCCTGTTAATATCACATATAGGCAATGTTATATCATGAATCATCATTGGGTCAGACCAGATACATATAGGTGTTATCACCGTTTTAAACAAAATAACTATAAATTTATATATATTTTCTATTCAAACTCCCATAGAATTTTTCTTGACCTAGTCATAAATAAGTTGTAAGTTATCAAATATTTAAACCATTACGATTACTTACCTTGTAGGCTGCTCAAGTGATTCTGATGCAACAAATGACAGGAAGACCTCTAAATACCGGTTTCCTGTGAGAAAATTCTACAGATGTTGTCACAGGATATATATATATGTATATATATATATATGTGTGTGTGTGTATGTATGTATGTATGTATGTATGTATAACCACATTTCTCTTAATCTTAAAGTCAAACCTCCTCATCTCCTCTCACAGCCAAACTCAGACTCAAACATTAACAATGCATTATGATAATCGGAGATCTCACAAGTTTATACAATCAGTCTTAGTCATATACTGCTCCAATAATTTAACTCAACATTATCATTCAGTACGGCTCATCAACAATAGCACCTTTCAAGTGGGCCAGGAACTTTTGTGTCGTGTTTGATGACCAGCCCGACTTCACCACATCACAAAGACTATCAGGTCAGATTTACACACTTCAGCATGTGTACAGAAGACATTTTTACAGTCAAATCTTACAATTAATTATTGCAAGTCTGTATTTAAGACTGATGGATCTGTTTGTGTTGATGTGTTTAAAAGAGGAACGTCCTGGTTACTTTCGTAACCTCAGTTCCCTGATGGAGGGAACGAGATGTTGTGTCGATGTAGTTACACTAGGGGTCGCCCTTGGGAGCCCCAAACACCTCTGATCTTTTAGAAAAGGCCAATGGGAATTGGCGAGTGGAATTTGCATGCCACTCCCCCGGACATACGGGTATAAAAGGAGCTGGCTCGCAACCACTCATTCAGGTTTTTGCTGAGGAGCCAAGACAATGTCCCGGTCATTTCAGCGGGTAGTTCAGTGTTGAGGCAGGAGGGACACAATGTCTCATTCCCTCCATCAGGGAACGGAGGTTACGAAAGTAACCAGGATGTTCCCTATCTGTCACTCACTCGACGTTGTGTCGATGTAGTGACACTAGGGGTCCCTATACGATATACCACAACTAGCTGAACTGTGTTACGTGGACTGGTGGTGCGAGACAGGCAGACCATTGTGTGCCTCGTAGCCAGCGCACCTGGCCATCACGTAACCTCCCCCAATGTTCCTACAAGCGTCTTACAGTCCCCTGCACCTCGGGGACAAGTCGACTGCCCAAAAAAGGGGACAGGCTACCCCAGCCGTGGCCTCTTCTCTTCTTTTTTCTCCCCAAAAAAAGAATGGAAATCGATCAACTGGGGGCCATAAGTGTCCGTGTTCAGGGGGGTGTCACTCCCAAAGGGAAGACACCGTAAGACCACACCCTGCCCGAAGGGGAGGTAATGTGTGGAAATACGTCACATGGTCTTACCGAGTTACCCAGAGGGGACAGAGCTCTACAAACACGGTAACCAGTGGCAGAGGGGACTCTGCCCAAGGAAGATGTGGGTTTACCAATGGGGAAACTACAGAAGATACATCACATGGGGTTACAGACAGACAAACCAGCACATGTGGAGCACCTACCCCAGTGCAGGGCCTACTAGCACACATTCTGGGCCGCCATCAAGTCTCTCCACGAACTCGCCTGCCACAGGGCCAAGGAGGAAGGACATCCAGGGTCCACGGTCTCATGAACATGGCTGGGGGGTAAAGGTGCACGTCTCCTCCTCCAGCAGGGGAAAGGAGCTGTATGCAAGCGGCACACCTGGCCAGTTGTCCCACACACTTACCTGTTCGTACCTGACAATACACAGGACGAAACCGGCTCAACCTGGAGATTGTAGAATCTTGAAAGTGTTGGGTGTTGCCCAGCCCGCTGCTCTACAAATGTCTACTAAAGAGGCACCATTGGTCAGGGCCCAGGAGGCCGCCACACTTCTGGTAGAGTGTGCTTGTAGCCCCAAGGGGGGCGGCACATCCTGGGTGTGATATGCCAAGGCGATGGCATCAATGACCCAGTGGGCAATCCTCTGTTTGGAGACAGCGCTCCCTTTCCGCTGTCCTCCAAAGCAGACAAAGTGCTGCTCAGAGCATCTAAAACTCTGTGTGCGATCCAAATAGATGCGCAAAGCGCGATCCGGACACAGCAATGATAAGGCTGGGTCTGCCTCCTTCTGGAGCAGCGCTTGCAGTTTCACCACCTGATCCCGAAACGGTGTCGTGGGAACTTTGGGCACATAGCCAGGTTGGGGTCTCAGGACCACGTGTGAGTATTGCGGACCGAACTCCAGGCACGTGTGGCTTACAGAGAACACCTGCAGATCCCCTACCCTCTTGATGGACGTAAGCGCAGTCAGGAGGGCAGTCTTCAAAAAGAGTGCCTTTAGCTCAACTGACTCCAGGGGCTCAAACAGGGCTCCCCACAGGCCCCGTAGGACCACGGAGAGATCCCATGAGGGAATGAGGCATGGTCTGGGAGGGTTCAGCCTCCTCGCACCTCAAGGAAACCTGATGATCAGGTCGTGCTTCCCGAGAGACTTACCGTCAACTGCATCGTGGTGCGCCGCTATAGCGGCCACGTACACCTTCAAGGTGGAGGGGGATAGCCGCCCCTCCAGCCTCTCCTGCAGGAAGGAAAGCACCGACCTGACTGCGCATCTCTGGGGGTATTCGCGTTGGGAAGAACACCACTTAGTGAACAGACTCCACTTCGTGAACAGACTCCACTTCAAGGCATACAGGCGCCTCATAGAGGGAGCCCTAGCCTGAGTGATCGTGTCTACCACTGTGGGTGGTAGGTCACTTAGGTCTTCTGTGTCCCGTCCAAGGGCCAGACGTGGAGATTCTAGAGGTCTGTTCCAGAGACCTTGTACTGGTACGCCCGACCCTCAAAGGCAAACCGTAAGAAGGGCCTGTGCCAAGGTAAAATCGAGACGTGGAAGTACACATCCTTCAGGTCTACCACCACAAACCAATCTTGATGCCGAACGCCCGCTAAAATGCATTTCTGTGTCAGCATCTTGAACGGGAGTCTGTGCAAGGCCCGGTTCAGTACTCGCAGGTCCAAGATTGGCCGAAACCCACCGCCTTTCTTCGGTACGATGAAGTAGGGCTGTAGAACCCCTTCTTCATCTCGGCTGGAGGGACAGGCTCTTGGGCAGTTCCGACAGGTGGCGGCGTTTTGCGGGCACAGGTGCACCGCAACCACCTTATCCACCTGGGGAATCGCTGAGTACCCCCTGGCAGCCCCAGCATCAAGGGTAGTGAGAGCGGAGGAGCGGAGAGACCGGGTCCGAGCAGTGAAAGGCGCCTGCCACGACCTCGTGAGCTCCTCATGCACCTCCGGGAAGAAAGGGACCAGGCCGTGGCGCGGCCGTGAGCGGCGCTCTGAGCCCAGGAACCAATCGTCAAGCCGCGAGGGTTCAGGGGGGAGTGGAGGGTTCCACTCCAGCCTGACGCTCGCAGCCACCTGGGCAAGCATGGCCGCCAGCTCCGGGTCGGCCTGCGACTGGGCGACCGCACCCGAAGGTGGGAGCCCTGTCGAGTCCTCAACATCAGACTGGACGAGCCCACTCTCTGATGCTGTGATCGAGAGCTCATCCTCTTCGTGAGCCCCGAATGAGACCGTGAACTCGCCCTGAGACATAGAAGGACCATGGTGGGGAGCCGCTGGGGTGGCTTTCACTCTGAGGAAGGAAAGCCGTGACCACAACGCTGCCATGGTCATGTTCTCACAGTAAGGACATGACCCGTCCTTGAATGTTGTCTCCGGCCAAGCAAGTGAGACAGCGATCGTGGCCGTCGGAAGCGGAGAGAAAACAACCGCAACCAGGAATTAAACACAAACGGAAGGGCATCTTTAAAAAGATGCTCTCTGTAATTGCCACTCTTTTAGAAGGAAAATATTCTATTTTAATGGAAGAATATACACTTTTAGGCTGCTGAAGTGCCCAGGGGCGTTCTCTGCACTCCACTGGTGCACGAGGGGGAGAAACCGCTGTAATGCGCCGTAAATCCAACAGCTTTTTGAGGTGAATGGATCTGCAGAGTAATTCAGCTCACTGAACACAACCGCTCGGCTCCGAAGAGAAAATCTGGATGAGTGGTTGCAAGCCAGCTCCTTTTATACCCGTATGTCCCTAGGAGTGGCATGCAAATTCCACTCGCCAATTCCCACTGGCCTTTTCTCAAAGATCAGAGGTGTTTGGGACTCCCAAGGGTGACCTCTAGTGTCACTACATCGACACAACATCTAGTGAGTGACAGATAGGGAACTTGTTTTACCTCTGAATTTGCAGCAGTCTGTTTTTCCATCTGCAAATCATTTTGTCTAAAAAAAAAATGATTAGTTTGCTTCTGTCCTTTTAACATCTCATACAAAGACAATTCCAGGACAACTAAAATTTTCATATTTTATGTTGCTGAAAACTTGGGTCACTTTAAACAGTCTGATTCTAAAGAAGACTCTATTAGCTAATATAATTTGCATTAATAATAATGAACACTATTTTTATTAATTAGTCATTTTTCTTACAAGTAATTTGAATGTTTAATGATCATAAAACAATCAGGATTCTAATTTATATTTCATTCTTCTTACATTTTTGAATGTATAAACCTTCTATATATCATTCACACTTTCAGGTTTCACATGAGAACTGCATAATAACATTAAAAAGAGAAAATGGTAAATATTTAACAGCAAAACTTGTCATTAGGTGGAACTGAGCACAAATGCCCACAAGCTTGAGGAACAACAATTCAGCTTTCTTATTTATCAGAGTTCAAGATACAGTGTTGCTGGGCGTAGGCAAAGTCAGGCTGAGTAATATTCAAGATGTCTGAATACAGATCTGTCATTGATGTTACATAAATGTTATGCAGTTCCGAAAAACAGTATATGCTCTAGGGGGCAGTCGGTTGACAGGGGTTAAAAACTTCAAGAAGTTTCTTACCAGAGGCACTTTTGTTGGTGCTGTGCCTATAGAAGCGCTTCACGGAAATCATTGTCATGCTGTTGTGTCACGTGACTAAAAGCACCAGAATTTTAACTCTTAAATAACAGTGTAGAGTCTTGTGAACAGTATTCAGTCGGTTTTAATTCATTTCAATTATGGGTCACACAAGATTAAACAGTTTAGGAACAACACAAGGGTGAGTAAATGATGGCAGAATGTTCATTTTTTGCACAAACTCTCTCTTTACACTTACGTACAAGGTGGATTTGAAGTGTAATTGAAAAAAATGTGTCAATCGTTTACTCAGGTTGGCTGCTTGACACTCCATGAGTTAAATATTCTTCATTCAAATCCACTTCCATACAGTTTATACAAAAGCTGCAAACATCACCAGCTTGTGTTAATCTACTTTGAAACTTTTAAACAACCTCGACTCTAAAGTAGCATAAGAAACTCCCTCTTCTATCCTCAAGAGATTAATCCAGCGGTGACAAAGCTCTGCACATAGAGAGACTTTTAACTATGTTTCTATTCTTTGTGCTTCAGGAAGTCCCACATTTTCCTGAGTCATGACATTCAGACACTCCAAAAAGAGGATTAATGGGTGTGTTTAAGGAGAAACTGACTCTGACTATAATATGAGTCTCATCCAGCTGGGACTTAAGCTCTTTCTTCCTCTTGCGCCCCGCTGGTGCAATGTGATTGTTTCAACGATCACATTTCATATGCACAAACTATGGACAATTCCTCTGATGGAAAGCTTGCATGCAGGTTTAATGGGGATGAAGGGGGTCCTCTGGGATTACATGCCAGGAAATCTGTCTCTGGGGTTGTTGGGTGATTGGATGGGGGTGCTGTAGATTTTTTTTTTTTAGCAAAGGAACTGTTCAGTCATGACATCAATTTGTAGGCTAAGTTGGAAGGGTAATTGCATTTACATTAAATTTGTTGTGCTTCAGTGGATTGTGGTATCTGTGGCCCCTCCTCAGAGAAAGCTCTTTCAAAAGCACGTCTTAGAGAAAGCTTAACCTTCTCCTTAAAATTCTGCCCCATGAAAACATAAAGAACCGGGTTCAGACAGCTGTTGAAATACGCCAAAGAGATGGCCAATGGAACAAGTCTCTCAGCCACCCTGACACTTTGATTTTCACCATATGTTCGGATCAAAAACACAGTGTGGTACGGGAGCCAGCACAGAAAAAATGCCACAATAACAACCAACATGATGCGAAATGCTCGTCCAGAGTTAAAATGACTCCTGCCTAACTTTCGGGCCATGATTCCATAACATGTCGTGATGCATATGAGAGGTATCAAAAAATTAATCACAAACCTGATAATACGTAACATGCCAAAGGTTTCAGAGTCATCATAACGAAAAGCTAGGCAGTACATTGTTTCATTTACTGAAAAAGATTCTCTCAATATCATAAAGGGCACACTAAGAGCTATAGACAGGACCCAGGCCGCTACACAAGACAGTCGCGCAAGCAACAGACTGCGATGATTTTTAGCCCAAACTGGTGTGATCACCTGGGTAAACCGATCCAGACTAATCAAGCTCAAGATGAAGACACTGGCAAACATGTTGACAAACATTAAAAAGGGAAGAATCTTGCACATGACAGATCCAAATGGCCAGTGATGGTCTAGAAGAACATCTACCACCCTGAACGGTATGGAAAAGCAGCACAGGAGATCTGCAATCGCCAGATTGAGAAACCATATCGTATTAACGGTCCTCTTCATCTTCATTCCAGCAATGTACACAACAAAGACATTTCCTGGAACTCCAAGGAGAAACGTCAGGTAGAAGAAGAACTGAGAAATCACTTTAATAGAATGTTCCAAACTTTCATAATCCTTCCCCATCACTGTGATTGAGTTGATGCTGTCAAAGTGTCCTGTTTATCCTGTTAATATCACATATAGGCAATGTTATATCATGAATCATCATTGGGTCAGACTAGATACATATAGGTGGTTATCACCTTTTTAAACAAAATAACTAAACATTTACATGTAAATCATGCATTTTCTATTCAAACTCATAGAATTTTTCTTGACCTAGTCAGAAATAAGTTGTAAGTTATCAAATATTTTAACCAGTTACTTCACGATTACTTACCTTGTAGGCTGCTCAAGTGATTCTGATGCAACAAATGACAGGAAGACCTCTAAATACTGGTTCCCCGTGAGAAAATTCTACTGATGTTGTCACAAGATATATATCTGTATAACCACAATTATCGTAATCTTAAAGTTAAATCCCCTCATCTCCTCTCACAGCCAAAATCAGACTCAAACATTAACAATGCATTATGATAATCGGAGATCTTATACATTTATATAAACAGTCTTAGTCATATTAACTGCTCCAATAATTTAACTCAACATTATCATTCAGTACAGCTCATCAACAATAGCACCTTTCAAATGGGCCAGGAATTTATGTGTTGTGTTTGATGACCAGCCCGACTTCACCACATCACAAAGACCATCAGGTCAGATTTACACACTTCAAAATGTGTACAAAAGACATTTTTACAGTCAGATCTTACAATTAATTATTGCAAGTCTGTATTTAAGACTGATGGATCTGTTTGTGTTGATGTGTTTAAAAAGAGGAACTTGTTTTTCCTTCTGCAAAACATTTTGTCTAAAAAAAAATGATTCGTTTGCTTCTGTCCTTTTAACGTCTCTCATACAAAGACAATTCCAGGACAACTAAAATTTTCATATTTTATGTGGCTGAATACTTGAGTCACTTTAAACAGTCTGATTCTAGAGAAGACTCTATTGACAAATATCATTTGCATTAATAATAATGAACACTCTTTTTCACTTTTATTAATTAGTCATTTTTCTTACAAGTCATTTGAATGTTTAATGATCATAAAACAATCAGGATTCTAATTTATACTTTATTCTTCTTACATTTTTGAATGTATAAACCTTCTATATATCATTCACCCTTTCAAGTTTCACATGAGAACTGCATAATAACATTAAAAAGAGAAAATGGTAAATATTTAACAGCAAAACTTGTCATTACGTGGAACTGAGCACAAATGCCGACAAGATTGAGGAACAACAATTCAGCTTTCTTATTTATCAGAGTTCAAGGTACAGTGTTGCTGGGCGTAGGCAAAGTCAGGCTGTGTAATAGTTGTCTGCATTTATTCCCCACAAGTCAGAGAGAAATTACTCAATCAGGGCACTGAATTAACATTAGAGAAAGCAGTCGACTGTAACTGTTGCTCCACCCAGACTGCAAAGAATGATCTTGCAATTACAAAAGTACAGTTTCACCATCGTACATGTTCCTGGGAAAAACATTCCAGTAGCTGACACACTGTCAAGAAAATCGGAGCCTTGCTTTGACCACAGCCTCAGCGAAGGGATGGATGTGCAAGTCCACACCGTACTCAGTGCTCTCCCACTCAGTGATGCAAAGATCAGCAGTATTCAACGAGAAACAGAAAGAGATGCTCAGATGTCCACACTGAAGTGAGTGATCAAAGACAGATGCCCTGTAAAGAGAAAGAGATGCCCTACAGTCATCCTAGAATTTTGGAATCATAGGAACGGGGGTACGATTTTCAAGGGACAACATTTTTAAATTCCCACACAGCTGAGAAAAGAGATACTGAAATGCATTCATTCAGGCCACATGGGAATCAAGAAAACAAAACAACGAGCTAGAGACATTCTTTTTTTGGCCTGGCATTTCTAAGCAGATCGCTGGCAGGGTGGAAGAGTGTTCAATTTGTCTGGAACGCCGTATGTCAAATGCCAAAGAGCCACTCATTTCCCATCCGATTCCAAACTTACCATGGCAAACTGTAGGAACTGATTTATTCACCTGAAATAATGAGGACTACATTGTGGTTGTTGACTACTACAGCAGATACTTTGTTCCAGAGAAGCTTAAGAGCACTACAGCTGCTGCAGTTATTCTTAAACTGAAAAAAGTATTCGCAACACATGGAATCCCTGAAAAGGTTATCTCAGACAATGGGCCTCAATTCAGTTCGAAAGAGTTTAAGAGTTTTGCTCGTGTTTGGGATTTTGTGCATGTCACGAGTAGCCCATATTACCCACAGAGCAATGGGTTGAGTGAGAAGGCAGTACAGATTGCCAAATCTCAAATAGACAAAGCAAAAGCAGATAAGAAAGACCACTACATCAGTCTTTTGGAGTACCGTAACACCCCAGTGGATGGTTTTAGATCTCCTGCCCAACTGTTGATGAGCAGAAGATTACGCTCCATCTTACCTACAACCAGCAAGCAGCTACTGTCAGCCGAAAAGCTGTTTATACCAAGCACGAACAAAGGCAACAGTATCAAGGAAAGTATTACAACACCTCAGCAAAACCACTTACACCACTACAGGTTAGAGACCATGTAATGATTCAGGAGTATGGTAGCTGGAAGCCTGCTGTAGTCATCAAGCCTACTGACACTTTCAGATCTTACCATGTATGCCCTGCTGGAGGTCAGATCTTCCACAGGAATCGTCATCATCTCTTGCAGGACATATCACAGTCTAACATTGCAGAGACTAGCCTGTCTTTAAACAATCAGTCTGTAGAGCCACAGGATCCACCTAAGCAGATAGACACAAGTAATGCTGTTTCTGCTACCACACGCTATGTTACAAGATCAGGAAGTGAAGTGAAACCCAGAGTCTTGATCTATAATTGATCTATAATTGTAAAGGGTGTAGGCGGATCGCTGCCCTAAAATAAAAAAAAATGTGTCATGTTGAATGTTACTATTTTACCCATTGATGTAGTATGGATATTTATTTTTGTTTTTGCTTTTTTTTTTTTTTTTGTGTATACTGCGTTGTGCATACTGATGTTAAATTGGTATATTATGCCTTACAGCCTTGAAGAATTTTATGTTTATTGTCATAGTATGTCAAGTCTTTAAAGAAGGGGGATGTAATATTCAAGATGTTTGAATATAGATCTGTCATTTATGTTAAATACATGTTATGCAGTTCAAAAATACAGTATATGCTCTAGGGGGCAGTCGGTTGAAAGGGGTTAAAAGTGAATGTGGGTGCTGGAGTGGTAGAAGGAGTAATAAAAAGCATGGAGTTAATCCTGATGCAAGTCTCGGCTGTTATTTCAGAATAATACAGGCTGTAAATACTTCGAGTAGTACTTCAAAGGTAAGTATAAAAGGTAAGGATTAAGGTAAGTATCAGCTTTTCAAAAACAAAAATCTGGAGAATATCCAGTTCGGGGCAAATAAATAAGGGCAAAAATCCACTTGAGGAGAAAGCTTACACAGATCATAAATCCAAGGGCAGCACAGACTAGACAAATAGGTTTTCAAAAACATTAATCCAAAACCATGAAGCCACTGAAGAGGGAGGAATCCAAACTGAAGTACGAGGTGAGAAGACTCAAAACTGAGCAAAAGACTACTTAAATATCTGACCTTTCACCTGTAATTGGCCGCTACACAGGACAGTTACGCAAACAATAGGCTGCAATGATTTTTAGCCCAAACTGGTGCGATCACCTGTGTAAACCGATCCAGACTAATCAAGCTCAAGGTGAAGACACTGCAAACATGTTAACACACATTATAAGGGGGAGAATCTTGCACATGACAGATCCAAATGGCCAGTTATAGTCAAGAAAGTTCTCTTCCACATAGCAGAGTATGGAAAAGCAGCACAGGAGATCTGCAATCGCTAGATTGATGAACCCTGTTGTATTAACGGTCCTCTTCATCTTCATTCCAGCAATGTGCACAACAAAGACATTTCCTGGAACTCCGAGGAGAAACGTCAGATAGAAGAAGACCTGAGAGGTCACTTTCAAGGCATTCTCCACTTCTGGAGACACATCTTTTACAGGTGCATCTCAATAAATTAGAATGTCGTGGAAAAGTTCATTTATTTCAGTAATTCAACTCAAATTGTGAAACTCGTGTATTAAATAAATTCAGTGCACACAGACTGAAGTAGTTTAAGTCTTTGGTTCTTTTAATTGTGATGATTTTGGCTCACATTTAACAAAAACCCACCAATTCACTATCTCAAAAAATTAGAATACATCATAAGACCAATAAAAAAAACATTTTTAGTGAATTGTTGGCCTTCTGGAAAGTATGTTCATTTACTGTATATGTACTCAATACTTGGTAGGGGCTCCTTTTGCTTTAATTACTGCCTCAATTCGGCATGGCATGGAGGTGATCAGTTTGTGGCACTGCTGAGGTGGTATGGAAGCCCAGGTTTCTTTGACAGTGGCCTTCAGCTCATCTGCATTTTTTGGTCTCTTGTTTCTCATTTTCCTCTTGACAATACCCCATAGATTCTCTATGGGGTTCAGGTCTGGTGAGTTTGCTGGCCAGTCAAGCACACCAACACCATGGTCATTTAATCAACTTTTGGTGTTTTTGGCAGTGTGGGCAGGTGCCAAATCCTGCTGGAAAATGAAATCAGCATCTTTAAAAAGCTGGTCAGCAGAAGGAAGCATGAAGTGCTCCAAAATGTCTTGGTAAACGGGTGCAGTGACTTTGGTTTTCAAAAAACACAATGGACCAACACCAGCAGATGACATTGCACCCCAGATCATCACAGACTGGGGAAACTTAACACTGGACTTCAAGCAACTTGGGCTATGAGCTTCTCCACCCTTCCTCCAGACTCTAGGACCTTGGTTTCCAAATGAAATACAAAACTTGCTCTCATCTGAAAAGAGGACTTTGGACCACTGGGCAACAGTCCAGTTCTTCTTCTCCTTAGCCCAGGTAAGACGCCTCTGACGTTGTCTGTGGTTCAGGAGTGGCTTAACAAGAGGAATACGACAACTGTTGCCAAATTCCTTGACACGTCTGTGTGGTGGCTCTTGATGCCTTGACCCCAGCCTCAGTCCATTCCTTGTGAAGTTCACCCAAATTCTTGAATCGATTTTGCTTGACAATCCTCATAAGGCTGCGGTTCTCTCGGTTGTGCATCTTTTTCTTCCACACTTTTTCCTTCCACTCAACTTTCTGTTAACATGCTTGGATACAGCACTCTGTGAACAGCCAGCTTGAATGTTTGTGGCTTACCCTCCTTGTGAATGGTGTCAATGATTGTCTTCTGGACAACTGTCAGATCAGCAGTCTTCCCCATGATTGTGTAGCCTAGTGAACCAAACTGAGAGACCATTTTGAAGGCTCAGGAAACCTTTGCAGGTGTTTTGAGTTGATTATCTGATTGGCATGTCACCATATTCTAATTTTTTGAGATAGTGAATTGGTGGGTTTTTGTTAAATGTGAGCCAAAATCATCACAATTAAAAGAACCAAAGACTTAAACTACTTCAGTCTGTGTGCACTGAATTTATTTAATACACGAGTTTCACAATTTGAGTTGAATTACTGAAATAAATGAACTTTTCCACGACATTCTAATTTATTGAGATGCACCTGTATATCATTGTCTGGGTAATCATAGAAGTATGATCTCTAATTGTAGAATTCCTTCTGTTGTAATAGAAGTAATCATTTACCAATTTAACTGTAACTGTAACCATACATTACTCTTTTACTTATACCTGGTGTATGTGTGGTTAAGTATGTACTTTTAAACAAAATATGTAGTCATTTAGTCTTGTACATTTTACATTTTCAATTCATACCTTCATTTAATTTTTACATGGATTTGGAGTCAGAAATTAATATATCAAATAAGAGGATATCAAATATAGCCATATAGTTTATTTTCCTTGTGTTTTACTTTATAGTTTTACTTTCCACTTAAGTGATGATTTCACAAATGACAGGAAGTCCTTGACATTAACTAATGGTTCTCTTTAAGAAGATGCAACAGATGCAGTCACAAGATGATTTCAACTCTTTCCTGTGAAGCAGTGGCTTGTGGTGGACTTGAAATGAGGAGACAGTGTGTCATCTCAGGGTTTGGTTTTTATTATTAGTTCAATGTTTTCATAGTTTAAAACTGATTTTTCACAACATAAGTAGGCCTACATAAAAATATATGATGTAAAAAAAGTCACATGCTTGTAAATGCAACAACATATTGACAAAATAACAAACTACTAAAAATGGCTGTTGTCCTATACAGTGGCAAGAAAAAATATCTGAACCCTTTGGAATTAGCTGGTTTTCTGCATTATTTGGTCATAAAATGTGATCTCATCTTCATCAAAGTCACAAGTATAGACAAACATAATGTGCTTAAGCTAACTTCCTGGCGGACAGCAGTGGTTCCTCCGTCCCCTGGCGGACGGCAGCAGCGAGGACTCCACGACAGCGCATCCCTCCTCCTTCCCGGGTTTTGGCACCAATGTAACAGGGTTCAAGGATGGGCAAGGAGGCGGGAACCAGCAGAGCAGTCAACATAACTTTAATGACATAAGTCAACTTAAACAAACAACAAACACAGCGGTCGTGTGTGTCTCTTTCTCTCTCTAACTGGCGCCTCTGGCTCGTCTTTATCCCCCTCCCGGCTGATTAGGACAATTCAGCGCCGGGCGTACATCCTCACGGACCAGCCACACCCTCCTCCTCGTCACAAATGTCTTTATTAAAAACATCCCATTAAACATTCACAGTGCTGTGGAAAAAGTAAGTGAACCTTGGATTTAATAACTGGCTGATCCTCCTTTGGCAGCAATAACTTCAACCAAGCGTTTCCGGTAGCTGCGGATTAGACCTGCACAACGTTCAAAAGGAATTTTGGACCATTCATCCTTACAGAACTGCTTCAGATCAGACATCCTAAGAATATGGCTGGTGTGAACGGCTCTCTTGAGGTCATTCCACAGCATCCCTATTGGGTTAAGGTCTTGACTCTGACTGGGCCACTGGATTTTATTTTTTTGAAGCCATTCTGTAGTGGATTTATTTCCATGTTTAGGGTCATTGTCCTGCTAACCTAACTTCTACTGAATATCTTGATAACCTTGGGAATTCATTTTCCCCCTTAATGATGGCATGCAGTCCAGGCCCTGAAGCAGCAGAGCAGCCCCAGATCATGATGCTCCCTCTGTCGTATCTCACCGTTGAGATGATGCTTTCATGTTGGTATGCGGTGCCCTTTTTATGCCATATGTTGAGCTGTGTGTTTTTCCCAAACAATTCAACCTTAGTTTCATCAGTCCACAAAACATTTTCCCAGTAGCATTGTGGAGTGTTAAAGTGGTCTTTGACAAACTTCAGTGCAGCAATGTTTTTGTTGGAAAGCAACAGCTTCCTTCATGGTGTCCTGCAATGGACACCATGCCTGTTTCATTTTTTCGGGATAGCAGACCCATGAACAAACATGTCAACCAGTTCCAATAATTCCTGCAAGTCTTAAGCTGCCACTCTAGGGTTCTTTTTTTACCTCATTGAGCAATCTGCGGTGTGCCCTTTGAGTCATCTTGGCAGGACGGCCACTTCTAGGGAGAGTACCCACAGTACTAAATCATCTCCTTATATAGACACTTTGTCTAACTGTGGGCAGATGAATAACTTAGCTCTTCGAGATAACTATGTAACCCTTCCCAGCTTTATACAAAGCAACAATTCTTGATTGTAGGTCTTCTGAGATCTCTTTTTTTGTGAGGTATGGTCCACGTCAGCAGGTGCTTCTTGTGAATAGCAAATTCAAAATGTTTGAGTGCTTTTTATAAGTCAAAGTAGCACTAACCCACACCTCCAATCTTGTTTCATTAACTGGATGCCAGGTTTGCCAACTCCTGACTTTAAATGAGCTTTTGTTGATGTCATTAGCCCAGGGGTTCACATACTTTTTCCAACCTAGACTTTGAATGTTTGAATGATGCATTAAATATGTACAAACACAATAATTTGTGCGTTATTAGTAAAAACACATTGTGTTTGTTTATTATTGTAACAGATGAAGATCAAACCAGATTTCAAGACAAATTTATATATAAATGCAGGTAATTCCAAAGGGTTTACATACTTTTTCTTGCCACTATATGTAACACATATTTTCCTTAAATCATAGTTTATTGTCCTATAATTTGAATAGGCTATGTAAACATATGCCCAAACAAAATGAACAATTATATGCATGTTAACTGCCATATATCAGACGGGAAGGCATATAAAGTACCTTTTAAATTACACTGTAAATAAGAATGAAATAGTTATTTATGTTAGTTTTTATATTAAAATAAGTAAGTTCATATTAAAACTGTTTAAGTCAAGTCAAATCAAAGACTAAAGTGTGTACATTGTATTATAATTATTTTTTTACATGGCCTCATACTTACAACAATACAGCAACAAACATATTTAATGTATATTTCATCTCTTCGCCTATTATTTTTATAATCATCTTTTTTTTGTTGTTGATAATTTGTCATCCTACAAGCAAGTGCTCAAGCGGCTCACTAGCACACCATTTCATATTTCAAGTCATTTCAAGTTCATTTTGATTTTGACGTGACCAAAAGTGTTGTTGTCCGTGTCGGTTAGTTGTGTACTGTGCAAATCGTTACTCCACTTACATCAGTTCGTCCCATTCATAGCGATCTTCAGAGACCAGCTGCGAGGACGAGAGCTCACATTTTGCAATATTTTATTACTTTTATTTATAACTATATATACAGTTGTTTATTTTTCTTACCCAAATTTTTGAGGAGGCACTGCCTCCTTTGCCTACTCAGCGAAATCACTACTGCTGTGAAGTCAATGCCATTTGCAGTCTGTATAGCCATGATGTATGCCCTTCATGTTGCAGCGGGGAAAGCTCTTACTGTGACCTGTGCCTATGCACGGAACCACAGCCCTGAGTATTCAGCCTTCTTGGGGACCTTTTCCAACGACATGGCTGGTTCTCTAAGCTGGACCCAATTATGTCAGGGGGTGGAAGGTGGAATAATGTTTCATCACCAGGTAAATCTTCACAAACAACAACTGCACCATATACTACTTCTTTACTCTATAACAATAAAAAATACACAAAAAAGTCAGACATCAAAAGCGTTCAGAAGAACGTGGAGGAAATGAGCGTTCTACTTGTGATATGGTCTTCTACAGTGATCCAAGATAAACTAGAGAGATCACAATGGAAAAAAAAAAAAAAAAAAAGAGTCCACGAAGATATGGTAGAAGAAATGATGCACACTGGCTTCAACTGGATGATTAACCAAATCATAAACAAATTAAAAAAAAAAATTATAATAATTGAGTGCGAAGGCCATAAGAAGGACCTAAGCAGATGTGACAGTGGACGGAGCAACAATTGCTTGGATACCGTCCTGCCAGCTAACTAACTGGGGCATTGAATTCAGCCAGTAACGCTCGAGACAAGCACAAAATTGCATGTGTCCTCTGTAACTGATCTCGGCAAGTTATTACATTTCTTTGTCAGCTTTCCTTACACTCTTCTCATCTTATTTTGTGCATTGTTTTGCTAAGTAAGGGAAATACCCACTTAGTTAGGAAGACAGCGGCTTCTGTCAAGTACACCGGTGGGATTCTCAACATAATATTATATGCTATGACAAAAATCCAAATAAAACCATCTTCTACACCAATGCTAATAACGATTCCACTGTTACGGTTTATAGTATTTAGCAAGTTAAGCCACATCAGAAAAGTTCATTACTGTATGTTACGCCATGCGCACACTACCTGTCGACTTCACTCGTCATCTTGAGTGTAGATGGCGTCTTTGACATGTCTCATGTCTCATTGAGCAATGTAATAATGTTGGATTGCATTAAATTGATTAAATATGTCCTTAAAAACAGAAGTAAAAGCAGGACACAAACACTGACGCACCATGTTTGTTTGTGAGCAGGTGAGGTAGTCACGTAAAACTACCATGTAGCCACGTAACCCGTTACATCACTGTTTGGTTCTCAAGTCAGTGGAAAAGCGAGGTCGTTTTACAATAGGTTACAGATTGCCCCGGCCGTGAACCAGCTGAGCACAGGCTCGGCACAAGAACCATCGCCATTTTAGTGGAAAAGCCTTATTGGAGACTCTAAGTGGCGCCGTGGTGGGGGTGCCAGTTGGGTACTCCATAGTTCTGCTGGGCGGCTTCAATGCCCATGTTGGCAATGATGGAGAAACCTGGAGGGGAGTGATTTGGAGGAACAGCCTGCCTGATCTGATCCAGAGCTGTGTTTTGTTATTAGACTTCTGTGCTGGTTATGGATTGGCCATAATGAACATCATGTTCATAAGTGTACTTGGTACCACAGCACCTTAGGCCACAGGTCAGTGATTTACTTTACTGTCGTATCATCAGACCTGAGGCAGTATGTTCTGGACACTCCGGTAAAGAGAGGAGCAGAGTCTGAGTGGACCCTGTTTAAGGCCTCCTTTGTGGAGGCGGCTGCCTTGAGCTTTGGCTGGAAGGTTGTTGGTGCCTGTCGGGGCGGCAACCCAAGAACCCGCTGGTGGACACTGGCGGTGAAGGAAGCTGTCAGGCTGGAGGAGGAGGCTTTTCAGGACTGGTTAGCCCATGGAACTCCGGACCCAGCTGACAGGTACTGGCAGGCCAGAAGGATAGCAGGCGCGGTGGCTGTTGAAGTGAAAACCCAGGTGTGCAAGGAGTTTAGGGAGGACATGGAAAAGGACTTTTGGTCAGCCTCAAAGAGGTTCTGGCAAACCGAAGTGCTTGAGCCATGCTCAGGCGTGGAAAGCAGGGTTTTGTCCAGGTCTTTGTTTGCTGGGGTAGGGAACTGCTGACCTCGCCTAGCGATATAGTCGAACGGTGGAAAGAACACTTTGAGGAACTCCTAAACCCGACCAACTCCTAAACTCCACCTCTGTGGAGGAGGCAGGGACAGAGGACTTTTGGACTTTCCCTGGAGTGAAAATTACTCCAGCCTAACTTTCCAACAGCATTTTTCTATAGCAATAATTCTATAGCACGTTGTAGCACTTTGAAGGTATTCTTCGCTTCTGGAGACACATCTTCTTTAGCATTCTCTGGGTAATCATAAAAGGTGTCATCTCTAATTGTAGAATCCCTTTTATTGTGATAGAAGTAATCATCTCTAAATATCTGATTGATCTTGCTTTGAGCTGAAAGCGTTCTGTTTATCCTGGTAATATAACATATTGTTAATGTCATGATGAATCATACTTAAAGTGATTGATCAGACAAGATGCTGACACCACCTTTAGAACATCATATAATTAGCAAATTGCTACTATTGACAATTTTTCTTAATGATAATAAATGTGCAATCAAATAAATGCACCTTTTAGTGGAAAGTAACAAAAAAGTGCTTTAATGTCATTAAAAATGACTCATGTCTTTGTTCGTTTAGTTATTTAGACAAAATCATGTTGAGTGACGTTCTTTTGAGTGGGAAGGTTAGTTTCAAAGTCCTATTTTTCTGGTATTGGTATATGCATCATCATCACTGCCTTGAATGTGAGATTTATCTGTCACATTTTTGACACGTTTTCCTGAATTCCTCAGAAGTCAAATTTCCAGTTAAAATGTTCCTCTTTTAATACACAATTCATTTACAGTATATGCTATCTAGTGCACACTTGGCCTATCAGTTACACTTCCTATCAGTTTTAAAGACTTGTGACATCTGATTGTAAGGCTTGTTGAATATGAAAATGCCATCTCATCTGGACATTCATAGTCATGCTGGTTTAGAGAGGCAAAAAGTGTTTAGCTTTCAGCTTGGTTCAAATTGAGTCCCTACTATTGCCAGTAAAAATTGTGCTTAATTTGTGATATACAAAGAAAAAATCCCGAGCCTATACTGTACTCTCTAAAAAAATATTTTATCCTATTTTTAAGATGCATTTCAATTTGATGACAAAATTCCATCAATTGAAATAATGTTAATTAATTAAATTATTTTATTGTATTAAAGATTACTCAGTTCAACTGGATGGAATTTTTAATGAAATTGAAATGTGTAAATCTTTAAATAAATACATTCAGTGTATCACACCATTAGGCTTTGTGAATTCTTTTGACTGTAGTCACATCTTCTACTACAGTACAGTCAACTCGCCATCAGAGGTCAGCATCTCCTGCTCATAAGAACTTTATGCATCACCTGTGACGTTTTGTCTTGAAGTTACCCAAGTCAGCTGTTGCTCAAGACATTTCACCACTCATCCATGTGGTTTCCTAGGTAATTAACATTACCCAAAATGACATCACAGTGACTCCCATAACTAGTGGTGTGCTATTTAATTGTGTGTGTGTGTGTGTGCTGTTTTTTTACTTAATATTTTATATGAAATTTAAGGTTTGCTTAGTTTGAAAAAACAAACAAACAAAAAAACTCTCTTTGTCTTTCATTGTTAGAATGTTCAAGTTCTAACATACAGCAATGATGTCACTGCAACATTTGCATACTGAATTGTGATTGGTCTTTTCTTTGCTACATTTATTTATTCTAACCATGTATATCTACCCAAATATTATAAGGTAGTAAATCTGTTATTCTAGTACAGTTATTCTGTTGTGAACTTGGTGTGTTTATCTTTTGCAGTATCAAAGATATTGCACCACTCATCCGAGCTGTGAAATGTTGATCAGATCTTTAAACCACAGATAGATACATGCAGTTCATTAGAATAACTCGGGCATTCTACAGTTACTTGGTTAACTGAGAATCTTCACAAACAAGAGTGAGTTATGATTACTTTTAGAGTTATCTACGTATGGGTCCCTAGCACGGGTAATAAATCCTTCAGGTCTTAGCTAATTGAATCACAATAACCTCTGCCTTTTGTTTTAATCAGTTTGAACTATTTACAACATAACCTACAAATGTAAAGACACCAAAAACTAGAGCCTTTCGTTTAATTTAATTTAGTTTATTTTCATCCTTAAGACCACACGCAATCAGTAAACACATTATAAACTTCCTCAAAAGCATTCAGCAATTGTCTAACAGCAGCATTAGTAGCACACTCATCTAGCTGCTAAGTTTGATTGAATTATATTAAAACAATATAATTTTTGAACATCAATAAAGGAAATAAAGGTAAAAAAGAAAAGAAAAAAGTCATTTAAACCCACTAAATCTCCATGTTTTTTTTTTTTTTTTTTTTTTTGCATATGGTTTAAATTCAGTGTTCTATACAAACATATAATATGAATTTATTAACTTCCTGCACAAATAGAACAGCAGAGGAGTGGAAGAGACACACTTCCTGCTATTGAAAAGTGCTGTGTTGCCTTTAGTTTCAGCTTTGAAAAAAGAAGGTACAAAGTGAATGCAATGCATACATCGGTTATTAACCTACATTGAGTGCATTTGTTGTGATTGGGTGCATTGTGGTATTTGTGTCCCCTCCTCAGAGAAAGCTCTTTCAAAAACACTTCTTAGAGAAAGCTTAAACTTCTCCTTAAAATCCTGCCCCATGAAAACATACAGAACCGGGTTCAGACAGCTGTTGCTGTATGCCAAAGAGACAGCCAATGGCTCCACGGCCAGTGCCACTGAGGAACTCGATTTTCCACCATATATTCGGATTAAATCCACAGTGTGGTATGGCAGCCAGCACAAAAAAAAGGCCACAATAACAGCCAACATGATGCGAAATGCTCGTCCAGAGTTAAAATGACTCCTGCCTAACTTTCGTGCAATGATTCCATAACATGTCGTGATGCATATGAGAGGAATCAAAAAACCAAACACAAACCTGATGATAGTCAGTTTTCCAGATGTATTAGAGCCACCTTCTTCATCACCATAAATTGTGCAGATTGTTATATTTAATTCATCATAAGTTTCCCTTAATATCATAAAGGGCAGGCTAAGGAGTAATGCCAGGACCCAGGCCGCTACACAGGATAACCGTGCAAGCATCAAGCTGCGATGGTTCTGAGCCCAAACTGGTGTGATCACCTGGGTAAACCGATCCAGACTAATCACGTTCAAAGTGAAGACACTGGCAAACATGTTGATAACTATAAAAGAGGGAAGAATCTTGCACATGACAGATCCATATGGCCAGTAATCGTCAAGAAGTATCTCCGCCACATTGAACGGTATGGAAAGGCAGCACAGGAGATCTGCAATCGCCAGATTGATAAACCATATCGTATTAACGGTCCTCTTCATCTTCATTCCAGCAATGTAAACAACAAAGACATTTCCTGGAACTCCGAGAAGAAACGTCAGGCAGTAGACAACCAGAGAAGTCACTCCCATAGAATTCATCACCTCTGAAGATGGCACACTTTCATTAAAACACCACAGACAATTGTCTCCAAAGGTAGAGTTCATTTCATTGTGATCGTAGAAGGGATTGTCTGTAAATGTCTGGTTCATTTTGCTGTGATTGAGCTTATGCTGTTAAACCTGTTAATATAACATTGTTAAAGTTATAACGTAAATCACATTTACTTACTCAGCCACAACATTAAAACCACCTGCCTAATATTGTGTAGGTCCCCCTCGTGCCGCCTAATCAGTGCCAACCCGCATCTCAGAACAGCATTCAGAGATGATATTCAATTGTACAGAGTGGTTATCTGAGTTAGTTTGAACCTGTCTGGCAGAGAATGGCCAGACTGGTTTGAACTGACAAAGTCTACGGTAACTCATATAACCACTCTGTACAATTGAATATAATCTCTGAATGCTGTTCTGAGATGCGGGTTGGCGCTGTTTTGGCAGCACGAGGTGGACCTACACAATATTAGGCAGGTGGTTTTAATGTTTTGTCTGATCAGTGTATATTTATTATGTATATTTATTATGTTATGCTGACAACATATTAAGAATATACAGTTAAATCAATGTATTATTATTGACAAGTTTGTCAATAATGCAATAATGCTACTTCTGGTGGACAGTTTAAAAGTGCTTTAATATAATTGAAATCATAGAACAAGTAGGTAATACCTCACTTATTAACTTCCACTTGGTGTACAGGTGGTTAAAAGCATACATTTACTGTACTTAAAAGCATGTATGTACCCACTAATATTTCAGTCTTACATGATCAATTCTTTAATGCATACAATACTTTGATGTTTGTAAATCAGATATTAATGTCATACAAAAACTTGTACTTACCTCACTGGCCCCTCGTTACTAGCTGGAAAGGGGTGTCCCGCAAACTACTTTAAGGCAGAACCACAGGAAATGACTGGGCAGTTCTCAAAATACCAATTTGATTAAAAGAAAAATCCAAGAATACTGCAGCTTGTGCGAATTGCAGGAATAATTTCCATATAAGACAATTTAATTTTCAATATTCTATCCAATAATCTATATGTAGATAATAATCATTACAGGACACAGCAACACAGGCATTCTGATAAAATGAAAAAAGGACTGTAGACCAAAACTGCAACAAGATGTCACAGCTGCAGAGATTAGCAACTTTGCTTAATGCAAATGTAATATGTGAGAGATGATATACAAAAATGCAGTACCAAAACAAACAGCAATTTCCAAATTAGTTGATAAGACAATAACAAAATAGGACAGAACTCATCCTAAATATGGTAAGATCATCACTACGTGCCTACATGCATTTACAAAATGAATGCCAACTGTTTTTGTATAGTCATCATAACTGATGGTGACAATTACATTTCTGAGAACTGACTGTATGTGAATCAGAAAATTTGTTTGCCATACCAAATTAGATGAGTAATTGGTTTAGACTAAATGACCCAGATGTATACAATTCTGTCTGAATGTTTTTTAAGACACCCTAAAAAAAAGATTACATTATTTGTTTGGGTTACTTTATTTTTTTGACTAGGTTCAGGGGTCTTAAAGGCATCTTGTTGGGTTAAACATTTTTGTTTTCCAGATAAACATCCTTAAAATGAATACAAATTGTGGAATAATGCCAGATTCACAAAAAGGATAGTTTATTTTGTTTATTTACTATATTTTATTGGAAATATCTTGTAAACATCAATCTGCCCACTTTATTGCATGAGAAAAATAAAAACTCAAAATGTGATTATTTACAACGTGGTTTTGGCAAAACGGTTTTATCTAATTATGTGCTTAAACAGTTACCAAATAATAGGGGAAGCAAAACGGCTTTCAAAAAGGTACCAACACCAAAACCTACAGGAATAATTTAAGTTTTAAACATTACTTCAGTCCTTTCAAGAGTACAGTTTCATTGAAAAGACACACGCCTCACCTGGCAACAACTATACACAAACAGCAGAGCAATGAATTTATGTTTTATATATATATATTCTATGTTGACCATCAATATCATCATTCAACAGTTCCGAGGGTTATTTCTTGCTTTTTAAAGAGCACACAAAAAAGTGTAAAATGTTACACTACAGCTATCAGTACAGGTCATGTGTCCACAGAAATGCTTATCTATATAGGAAATACTATACCACTGAATTGGTGCATGCAAGGAGAAAATCCATTATGCAACGTACAATATGCAACAGTAAGAATGAGTTTAACATTGGAATTAATGCAGGTTTACAGTTTTTTATCTAAAAAAATTAAATGCATTAGTATTCCAGAAGTCCACCAGAAGTTTAACAACATCCAAAATATTCCACCTTTAGCTGTTATCTCGTAAAGTCAAGCAAGATATGGGATCCTGATGTGCGGTTAAATTAAATATATACATAATCAAATCTGTACAGTACAAATTGTCAGTTGTCCTAACGTCCTCCCTGTTGTTTCCTCTATGGATTTGAAGCCAACATTTGCTGCCACGATATAACAGCAATAAACCAGCCAGAATGTTGCCAAACACAGGACTATGATAAGTTGTACGACAGTGTCCTTTGTTTCTACAAAAGCACAAAGTAACTTATAGAGTCTGTTTTAAGTGTTTTCTGGCTGTGATCATAAAGAGTACGTTCAAAAACTGGGCCAGAAAGTCTTACACAGAGGTGACAATGTAGGATCCACTTTCGGTCGTGTCTCCTTTAGTGTCTCTCTTTTTTACGTTGCTTGTAACAGGTGTTGGGATTTGAGATGGTCTAGGTGTTGTGCTGTCGGTACTGCTCTTTCTAGGGCTTGGCGTGTAATTGAAAGGACTTACCCTAGCGGCCACGGCACCACTAGGGGAGCTGTGTTTGCTAGAATTGCTTGAGCTAAATGGAGTGCGTTCAGCAACTGGAAATTCATGTATGTCTGTGCCAGTGTTTGGGTTACTTGAAGGCTTGATGTCAGTGACTTTTTTATCAAGAGACTCACTACTCCTGAGCAAATTCAGATTAGTTTCTGAGCCCAGATGACACAGAGCTGCATTCTCATTTGCTGGTGGCTGTTTTGAGTGTAATTCACTTGAGTCCCTGTCACAAGGAAGCCCTTTGATTGACTTTAAGTCAATAACAGGAGGTGTGTTTCCTGTGGGTGATTTACTAGACCTTGGATTGTTTATGGGACAGTCTTCAATTCTCACCCAGACGTCTTCCGTCTTGGACATAGCAGCACCCATTGAATGAGCAGCATCACCAGTTAGATCTGGTAAGTCTAATGTCATAGAAGGTGCAATTTCACTCTCCTTCATTTTCCTCCATGTTCCTTTCCGTTCAAGGCCCCCCGATTTTTGAGGTGGATTAGTGGGTTGCCGCTCATCCTCACTTCTGCCCTTTTCACTGGACTCAGAAGAGGCAGAGAGAATGGAAGAGCTGCTGCCAGTTCTTTTCCAAGTGCCAACTCTTGGGAGAGAAGATGAATGTTTGCTGTGCTCCCTTTTCCATGTCCCTGTCCTGTTGATTGGGAGCCTGGATGGACTTTCTGAATGGGATCGGGAGATGTCATGTCTTCGGAGTGACTTGCCATCACTGTTCTCGGCAGTGTTTTGACTGGGGGGGGACTTTCTCCATCCGCTTCCCTGGTAGGGCAGACTAAGTGACATATCTGGTAAGGATGGACTAGATACTGGTGTCTGTGATTGGCTTGGAGAGGAAGGAGACAAGGACTCAAAGGAGGCAGACTCTTCTAATTTCCTTTTTAGTGTTGGGCTAGGGGCTTCTTTGATAAATGTTGACTGACGAACAAGTCCAGGTTTCTCAGACCGGTCAGACTCACTTCCACTTGACTTTGTGGATGACATTCTGGACAAATCCGCCTTTTTTGAAGGGCCTGTGGCTCCACACTGATTTAGAATTTTTGAGGCAGATTCACTTCTAGGAATTCCACTAGCACTTCTTGGTAAACCACTCTGCTTTGTTGGCGTTTGCTGGCTCAGTTGCCTTCCTGGAGAAGTGTAAGCCATGCGGCCAGATCCTGATGACTTTGCTGAAGCAGCAGTGGGAGAGGCAGTACGAGGCATTTGAGATAATTTATTAAAGGAGCTAAGACCGTTCCTACCCGGTGAGACAGAGGCATGGCCAGGAGACTGCATGGGCCTTGTTAGAGATTGCTGAACTGGTCTAGAAGGAGTGGAGTCTCTGGACCCTGATCGAGACGAAGCTTTACTTGACCCTCCCTGAGCAGATTGAGGATCCCTGGCAGGACAAGGTTCAGAACTTGCTGGTACTTTCATGGCTCTTGGAGAGTTTCCAGGACCTGGTGCTTGGGAAGGTGGTTTTGACATCTGGCCACGTGGAGGGGGCTTTTTAGGAACTGGACTGGTGCTAGGAGAGCTGCTTCTCACACCAGGAACATGAATCATTGTCCTGCCTCTAGAGATCACGGGCGCTTGAGCTTGCCTGTGCTGAGAGGACATGCTTTCAAGACTTGGTCGGGGCTTTCCTGTGATCGGGCTTTTGTACACTTTTTTTCCTCCTTTCAGGCTCTTGGCTGATTCCTCCTCTTTCTTTTTTGCCTCTAAACTGCTTTTTTCACCAGGTTTTAGTATTCTTGGCCCTTTGTTTGCAGCAGGCTTATTGTCATCTTGATTTAATGGAAGATGGAAAGGTGACCCAATGGAGATGCCAGATTTTAGAGAGAGTATAGAGTCTGAATCAGAGGAACCTTGTCTGGAAAGACTGGCTGCAGCTTGATGAAGACTGCTCACAATAGAATTAGCACCCTCTTGAATGGCTTTCCAATCAAATGATTCAGAGTCTGGTGATAAGGCTTGCTCTGAAATAGGACTGTGAGTGTCTGTTAGATCTAACATAAGATCTGGTTCCTCTGCTAAAATGCCATCAGCCAACATGCTTTTGTCTTCCTTAATCCCTGGTTCCTCAGACTTATTTCTCTGTGGTTGTTTCTTTTTCTTTGGCATTGCAGAACTGATGCATTCTTGTAGAAGGTCATCTTCTGAATCAATACTGAGAGAGCTAAGAGAACTATTTCTAGAGAAACACACAGGGGTGTCTTCCACATGAAATGCTTTTGGTGCATAACCAGAGGCTGGTGGCCTTGGTACTTCGACCTGGGTTTCATCATCTTTGTGTGAGCAGTCTTTGTTGTTGTTTTCTTGGTCAATGTCACTAAGTGAACTAAGTGATGAGTTTCTTGAGAAACATACTGGTGTGTCTTCAATTGAAAACTTTTGTTTTTCATCGCACACTGCTACTGTATTTTCTTTAGGTGCTTGTGGAAAACTTCCAGATTTATGAAGAGGTTTTGTTGGCGCTGTCTGAAATGCTGGTACCCTGTTGGTGCTTACTGGCTGATCTATAGTGAACTTCAAAGGTGGAACTTTTCTTTGCTCTTTATTTTTTCGCAGCTCAGACTTTTCCTTGGACAAGTCCAGATCATCATCCTCAAAGTCAAGTGAACTTAGTGAATCATTGCGAGAGAAACAATAAGGTGTTCCCTCAATTGGTGTGTAATGATGCGGAGAGTCAAAGGCAAACCCAGGACGTGTTCTCTCCTCAGCATTAGCAGGCTTATCTGCAAACTCTATTGTGACTACTTTGGGCTCTGGCTTTTTGGTTTCTTTGTTTTTATATGGATATGATGCCGCTTCTGGCATGCCACGAAGCGCCTCTGGCCTTTTGAGCATCCTTGCTCTGTACTCACTGCTTTGTGGCATGGGTTTTACAGGAGAAGTTGGCTTTTTCTTTTCCAAGTCTTGCTGAACTAGACTGCCAGGGGGAATACATGGATGCTGAGCCTGATTAGACATTTTCTGCACTCTGAATGGCTTGTGAATTTTGCCTTTGGGCATCGCAGAATTTATGCACTCTGCCAGAATATCATCCCCTTCATTCTCAGCCAGAGCAGATTGTGTGGGAGATGATACACTGGTATCATTAGTCACTGCACTTTTCCCCTCTGGTAGTGTGTCTCGTCTTGGACCAGATGCTTCTGCATGGAGAGCTGATGTTTCAAGACCTGCCAACTCATTTGGGGGTGAATCAATAGTGAGGTCACTGAGAGATGTTGCTGTGGAAAAGTTAATTGGTGTTCCCTCAACACAGTATACCCGTGGCATTTCCTCACCGTGAGCTAGAGTCACATGCTTCTGCTGTTGTCCTCTACTTTGAGTGGGCAACAATTTATAAACAGGGAGCTGACTTGGTTTATGAGCCACAGGTGGGGGTATCCTTGAGCTGTTTGTAGGCGATTGCTTTTTGGGTTTTCGTGATGATTTTGTTGGCATTGCAGAGTTAATGCAAGCCTCTAGAATCTCTATGTCATCATCGTCATCCGAGTCATCTAACATGTCCTTTCCAGCTTCAGATGTTGATAGTGGTTTCTCCTGAACTTTGGGCTCTTGAATTTCTTCATTCTCAAGCTCCACCTCATTACTATGGTCATCTTCATGAACTGGCGGCATTAGCTTTAGCTCAATATCTTTCTGAATAAAGGGTTCATCTAAACTAAGTGCACTAAGGCTTGAAGCACAAGAGAAGCCATCGGGAGTGCTTTCTGTGGCAAAATGTAAAAGAGTATCATTATCTGGAAGAACCTGCACTTTTCGTACAGCAGCACTAACAACTGTATGCCTTGGAGGAAAATCCTGTTTTTCAGAGTGTGGTGGCACTGTAACTTTTTGTTTTACTGATGAGGATCGTGGTGGTGGAGGTGGGGGTGTCTTACTACGACTTGGAGGCATTGTTTGTCCAGGGCTATCAGGCAAATCACTTGGGCTTATAATTCCACTGACCATCCCACTGCATGGCTCACTTTGCACAGAACTGGCAATGGAATGACTCTCAAAACTGTCAAGGGAGCTGACAGATGTACATCTGCTGAACATGAGAGGAGTCTCTTGTACGTAGTGTTCAGGAGGGCTTTTGGGTGTTTGGGCACCACTTTTTGATGGCGATTTCGCACCTGATGAAAAATCCACTGTTTTGTGATGCCTGGAGCCATCTCCATGCCCCAAGTGTCCCTGATGTCGTGGGGGTTTTATACGGATATAATGCACTGATGACTGGCTCTCAGCAGTGCTTTGGTCTGGTGCAATGCTACTAGTGGATTCCTTTTCTGATATAGGCAGACTAGGGTAGTTAGTGGCCGAGTTGGCATTACGCTTGCAGATTTCCATTTCATCTTCTTCTGAGGACAATGACGATAAAGAGCTACCACGTGAGAAACATATGGGAGTGTCTTCCACACAATATGTCTGTAACGTTTCTTGATTTATTGTAGGAGCCTTGCAGGTTGGGTTCTTCTGAACTGCTCTAGTTGGTCCTGATCTGCTTTGAGCAGACGACGGATGAAGCTGTTTTTGCCTGCCCTGATTCTTTACGGATGCCACAGAGGAGGAACTATCTTGGCTTAAATGGTCTTTGACAGAGCTCTGGGTAGAAGATTGCTTTGAATGACTAAACATGGGCTTCTTGGAGGAAGCATCAGGATATTTCAAACTGTAATCAATTGGCTGTTCTATGTGGTGATCCTCATTGTATTTCATGCTGTAATTTGAAGTTTGTTCATCGAGCTCTTCTTCCTCTGAATAGCGCTCACTGTAGTTTGTTGGTTTATCAACTGTATAATCATCAACAGTGCAGATGGTTTGAGAAATCTTTTTGTTAAGTCCATGATTGGAGCTACTGTTAATTTGTTCATTGGAGCCCCTGGACCTAAAACCAGGCATGTCCTGTTGGACAAACCTGGGTTGGTACTTTTTCAGTTTGTCTTCTCCCTCACTACTGCCTTCGGTGTACAAGGGGTATCCTGGGCTTTGGGATCTTGGTGGTTTCTGATCAGGCCGTTTCATTTCATCATCAAGGAGCTTAGGCCTTGCCCACCTTTCATTCTGGCTAGGGCTTTGTCGACCAGAGTTGAGTTGTTCATCTGAATACTTCAAACTGTAGTTGATAGGTGTGTCCAGATCTCCATTGTCATCTTCCATGTGATTTGCATTGTGTATCTTATGGGCAAGGTCCGCTGGATATTTCCTATAAACGCAGCATTTGCCTTCATCATCTTCTGAGTATGAGTCCACTGATGGCTTCATTTGACCCCTTTTACCATAACCATCAGTGCTGTTGACACTATTCAGACTGTCATTCGATGCTCTGTACTCCAGTTTGGGCATTGGACACGGTCTGCCTGACGGGTCAGTTTTGCTGTAGCTGTAAACGTTTTGGTGATTATGCACAGCAGTCTGACGTCTGGTCATGTCATCTTGCACTGGGTGAGGGTCTGGCGTGGATCCTGCAGTTCTATCATCCATACTTAAGTGCATGCTTTGCACTTCCTCCATAACCACTGCAATTTGAGCTGCAGTTGTAGGTATCTGCAACATTCGCTTGGTAGGTTCCGGATCTGGATGGAACCCCCTTCGCTCCCGATCTAGACTTCTGTCCTTCTCAGCTCTGACACTTTCTGCATTTCCTCTATTGTCTCGAGATGACGGACTTGAGAGGACTGGGGTGTTCATATAAGGTGAACGAACACTGACTCCGTTAGGGCTATAACCGTCTGACCGACAGACACCATCATAGTCACCATAGGCATTTTGCTTGTGTCTTGGCCTGGCCTTGTGTGAGGCCTTTGGGCTCAAATTGTCAATGTTATCAAAGGTTTCAGAGAGTTGCTGTGCATCGAGTTCTTCAAATAGTGCTTTCTGTTTTCTTACATGGAGGGAAGGCAAACTGGATCCAGGGGACATTATGTTGGCATCCTTATATTTGGCAGGCCGATTGGCCATGAGGTTTCTCAAAGCAGCCGCACTTCCCATAGCTATCATCTTGTGCTTTGAGTGAATGAGGTTCTTCAGCATGCTAACCGCACCCATGTCCCATAATGCCTCCTGATCTTTTGCATTGCGAGCAGAGAGGTTCCACAGTGTTCCACAGGCATTGCTTACTATTGTCAGACTGTGTGATTTAAGGTGTTGAAGAAGAGTCTGTAGACAGCTGTTTTCCCTCAATATTTGCCTGGAAAAGAGAAAGGAAAAGTTTAGTTGCTATTTGGACACATTTGACTCTAAATATATATATATATATATATATATATATATATATATATATATATCACTATATTGCCAAAAGTATTCGCTCATCTGCCTTTAGACGCATATGAACTTAAGTGACATCCCATTCTTAATCCATAGGGTTTAATATGATGTCGGCCCACCCTTTGCAGCTATAACAGCTTCAACTCTTCTGGGAAGGCTTTCCACAAGGTTTAGGAGTGTGTTTATGGGAATTTTTGACCATTCTTCCAGAAGCGCATTTGTGAGGTCAGACACTGATGTTGGACGAGAAGGCCTGGCTCGCAGTCTTCGCTCTAATTCATCCCAAAGGTGCTCTATCGGGTTGAGGTCAGGACTCTGTGCAGGCCAGTCAAGTTCTTCCACACCAAACTCGCTCATCCATGTCTTTATGGACCTTGCTTTGTGCACTGGTGCACAGTCATGTTGAAACAGGAAGGGGCCATCCCCAAACTGTTCCCACAAAGTTGGGAGCATGGAATTGTCCAAAATCTCTTGGTATGCTGAAGCATTCAGAGTTCCTTTCACTGGAACTAAGGGGCCAAGCCCAGCTCCTGAAAAACAACCCCACACCATAATCCCTCCTCCACCAAACTTCACAGTTGGCACAATGCAGTCAGACAAGTACCGTTCTCCTGGCAACCGCCAAACCCAGACTCGTCCATCAGATTGCCAGATGGAGAAGCGTGATTCGTCACTCTGGAGAACGCGACTCCACTGCTCTAGAGTCCAGTGGCGGCGTGCTTTACACCACTGCATCCGACGCTTTGCATTGCACTTGGTGATGTATGGCTTGGATGCAGCTGCTCGGCCATGGAAACCCATTCCATGAAGCTCTCTACGCACTGTTCTTGAGCTAATCTGAAGGCCACATGAACTTTGGAGGTCTGTAGCGATTGACTCTGCAGAAAGTTGACGACATCTGCGCACTATGCGCCTCAGCATCCGCTGACCCCACTCTGTCATTTTACGTGGCCTACCACTTTGTGGCTGAGTTGCTGTCATTCCCAATCGCTTCCACTTTGTTATAATACCACTGACAGTTGACTGTGGAATATTTAGTAGCGAGGAAATTTCACGACTGGACTTGTTGCACAGGTGGCATCCTATCACAGTACCACGCTGGAATTCACTAGCTCCTGAGAGCCGCCCATTCTTTCACAAATGTTTGTAGAAGCAGTCTGCATGCCTAGGTGCTTCATTTTATACACCTGTGGCCATGGAAGTGATTGGAACACCTGAATTCAATTATTTGGATGGGTGAGCGAATACTTTTGGCTATATAGTGTATATATAAACGTCCTCTACCTGTGGTCCTCATTTGTGGCGATGAGGCTTGACACGTTTCTCAGGATGCCGCCACCACTTTCTATTATGGCTAGGGTGTTGGTTTGGCTTCTGTATGTTAGAGTGCTCACTAAAAAGGCCAAAGCCCCTGGAACAGTACAGATATCAGCTTTGTTTTCAGTGCAATGAGCTGATAGGTTCCAAAGGGCACTCAGGACACTTTTTAATGTGGATTCCTGTAAGGATACACAAGTACAAGGAGGAGTAATTTCTTTAATGTGTTATCGAGTGGCCTTTTTGGATTCTTACATTAATTATTAAAGAATTTATTACAGAATTTCAGAGACACCTCACCTTTTGAACTTCTAAGGCACACTCCATCAGGGCCCTAACACTGCCAACTTCTCGTAAGATCTTCTTACTGTTAACATCAGCTCGCCATGACAGGTTCCTCAAAACACTCGCGATTACCTGAAGCAGATGTAGCATATCTTAAGTGCATATTAAGATAATTCTGAATTATTCCAAAAAATTATTCTGAATTATCCACTAGCCTAAAATATGGCTGAAATATTTAATGTGATACACATGCAAGTTCCTAACAGTGGTGTACCTGTTGTAGGTCCTCACTCTCTGACTTTAGCTGAGCCACCATTGCCCTCATGCAACCTTTCATGGAACAAAGCGTAGCCTGCCGGCATGACAGAACAAATGTTACAATGAAATTATTCAAAAGTAATCAATGAATGGCTATACATATAACAACGAGATAACTTGCCTTGTTCGCTACATCTCCAAAAGTTAGATTAGTAAGAGCCATCCCAGCATATCGTCTTAGCGTAACACTGTAGTGATCATTAGTAAGACCGTAAATCTCACAGTCAACTTGCAGCAGCTCTCCAATCGCCTGAAGTCCACCTGCACAAACATTGCATTGAAGCATTTAGCCAATGACATTTAGATTTTTCATTTCTTCAAGGTCTAACATGAATAAAGCGATGGACAGGTTTCACTCATTACAGTTTTATGGTTAAATCAATAAGTTTGGAAAACATACCAAGTTCATTCATTGCATGTCTGTGTTCTTCATCAAAGGACAACTTCATGAGAACACAAACTGCTGGGCAAATCTGATGCTCGACGGGAGAAGGCACTGTAATGAAAGCAAAAGTTAATGAGGTCAAACAGTTACACATGCATTAATTATATACAGTACATATCCACTAAGAACAGTTATGTAATCATCCATTAAGCTCCTACCCACCAGACTATTTGATTTGAATAACATCCATAAATGAATAAAGAGTCATCTATAGGATAAAAAAGAAATTATAGACATTCAATGGCTTTTTTTTTTAAATACATAGATAATACAACTCAATGACGACACTTGAGTTGTACTCAAAATTGCTGAAATTGAAAGAGCACCAATTTTAAACAATGTTCACTACACATTTTCATGAAAAAGTCATTAACAACGTGAAAATCAGAGTTCAGAGTATCCAAAGAGATCAGAGTTTATTTTCCACTGACAAGGCTGGTAGTAGATTTTGGAACTGACAAAATGGGGAGGTAATGGTGCTGATAGTCCAAAAATGGCCAAATATTAGCCAATTTAACGGCCTTGCAAATATTTATTGATCTATCACTGCTTATAAAAACACATGCATATACTATGGGCATAATAAAACCCCTATTCCACTTTAAGAAATGCTTATAGATCTAAAAATGAGGATACTACAAGACATCTCGTATCCTTCTTGTGATATTCCTTAAGACAATACAGGAGACAAGTTTGAGATAAACCAGGTCTTACTTGGGTTCTTATCCTGGTCTACACCACGCTCATGACTCTCCTGCCACTCCCAGCAAGTCTCGCAGTATGCCCGGATCTGCTCCAGTAGGTGGAGCACCCGGATCTCCCGTCGGCCGCGCTTGTCATCGGGCTGTGAATGGATAATGTTATGCAGGGCAGCGCTAGCTCTCGCCCGGGCCTCTTTGCTGCCCCGAGAATTTCCAAGCAACACAGAGTCCTTGTCGTTGCCATGGAGAAGCTGGATGAGCAGCGGCAGGCACCCGGATTGACGCATGGCAATGCAGCTGTCCTGAGAACTCGACATGGCCAGGAGCGTCCGAGACATGTCGTCTTTATCATGAGTCCCCAGCATGGACAGCAGAGAGTACACCATTTCAACCTGCATATAACACAACACAACAGGCTTTAGTGTCGAGCCGTGAAGCGGTGGATTGTGCACCTGCTCAGGACATATGAGAGCTGTTGGCTCATGTGGACCTAGGTTCAAATCCCACTGTCAACCCTACTTTCTAGTCTACACTCAAAAAAGCCCAAAATAAAAAGTATCCTAGGATCCTGATTAAACATCTACTAAAGCAAAGCATGTTACCAATACACTTTCAACTGATGTCTTTGCAAGTCATTTTAGTCTTGAGAATTAAACTACCCAATAGAGTAAGTTTAGCACTAGCTTACCTTAGTGCCAAGATGACTAGTCAATCGACGTGGGACAGAATAACTTCCCGTGCTGCTCATCTCACTGACTGTGTCGTGATCGACTCGAGAACTTGAGCCCTGTCAGCCAAAATACAAATGGTAGATTCAAGCATTTTGTGATCTTATTATGCAACAAATCAACAACAAAAGCAGGATCTATTCTGTTTACATCTATTTAGTTGGGCTGGGTATCCCCAACTACCTCACGATACACCGCGCAATATATATATTTCAATTTAATACACTTCAATGCAACATGAGCTATGTTATATATATATATATATATATATATATATATATATATACACACTATATATGCTATATATTTTTTAAAGCTTTTTGAAAATGCCCCAAAACATTTGTATTATGTAAATATACAGTGCTATGGAAAAGTATTTGCCCCCATCTTGATTTCTACTGTTTTTGTTTATTTTTCATACTAAATTGTTTTAGATCTTCAAACGAGATATAATATAAAATAAAGGCAACCTGAGTAAACACAAAATACAGTTTTCAAATATATATATTTTTTTTTAAAAGTTATCCAACACCTATAGCACCCATGTGAAAAACTACCTGCCCCCTTAAACTTAATAGCTGGTTGTGCCACTTTTAGCAACAACAACTACAACCAAGCGCTTCCGATAACTGGAGATCAGTCTTTCACAATGCTGTGGGGGAATTTTGGCCCACTCTTCTTTGCAGAACTGCTTTAGTTCAGCCACATTGGAGGGTTTTTGAGCATGAACTGCCCATTTAAGGTCCTGCCACAGCATCTCAATCGGGTTCAAGTCAGGACTTTAACTAGGCCACTCCAAAACTTTAATTTTACTTCTTTTGAGCCATTCAAAGGTGGACTTACTCCTATGCTTTGGGTTATTGTCTTGCTGTATAATCCAGCTGCGCTTGAGCTTCAACTCACGGACTGATGACCGGACGTTCCCCTTTAGGATTTTCTGGTAGAGAGCAGAATTCGTGTTTCCCTCAATTATTGCAAGTCGCCCTGAAGCAGCAAAGCATCCCCACACCATCACACTACCACCACCATGCTTGACCGTAGGTATGATGTTCTTTTTGTAGAATTGTTTGATTTAAGTCAGTTGTAACGGGACCCCTGTCTTCCAAACAGTTCCACTTTTGACTCATCAGTCCACAGAACATTCTCCCAAAAGGATTGAGGATCATCAAAGTGTGTTTTGGCAAAATTCAGGCGAGCCTTAATGTTCTTCTGGGTTAGTGGTGTTTTTCACCTCACCACTCTTGATGAGCCACACTTCCATGGATGGCATTTTTGGCCAGTGTCTTTCTGATAGTGGAGTCATGAACAGTGACCTTTATTTATTTTTTTTTCCTCCCCAATTTGGAATGCCCAATTCCCAATGCGCTCTAAGTCCTCGTGGTGGTGTAGTGATGGTGGCGGAGACCGTCAACCCATGCATCTTATCACGTGGCTTGTTGAGTGCGTTACCACTGAGATATAGCGCGTGTGGAGGCCTCACGCCATCCACTGCGGTATCCACGCACAACTCGCCACTCGCCCCACCGAGAGCAAACCACATTACAGCATTCTCTTGGAGGTTACCCCATGTGACTCTACCCTCCCTAGCAACCAGGCCAATTTGGTTGCTTAGGAGACCTGGTTGGAGTCACTCAGCACTCCCTGGGATTCGAACTCGCGAACTCCAGGGGTGATAGTCAGCTTCTTTACTCGCTGAGCTACCCAGGCCCCCAACAGCGACATTTATTGATGCAAGAGGGGCCTGCAGTTCCTTGGATGTTGTCCATTGGCTTTTTTGTGACTTCCTGGATGAGTCATAACTGTGCTCTTGGAGGAATTTTGGAAGGTCAGCCACTTCTGGGAAGGTTCACTACTGTGCCAAGTTTTCTCCATTTGGAGATAATGGCTCTCACTGTGGTTCTTTGGAGTCCCAGAGCCTTTGAAATGGCTTTGTAACCCTTCTCAGACTGATGTATTTCAATCACCTATTTCCTCATCATTTCTGGTATTACTTTCGATCTTGGCATAGTGTGCTACTGGGTGAGACCTTTTAGTCAACTTCATGCTGCTGAAAAAGTCCTATTTATGTGTTGATTTGATTGAACTGGACTGGCAGTAATCAGGCCTGGGTGTGTCTAGTCCAGCTGAACCTCATTATGAATGCAGTTTCATAGATTTGGGGATTTAGTACTTTTTCACACAGGCCCAGTTGGTTTTGGATAGCTTTATTGCTTCAATAAATAACATTATCATTTAAAAACTGTATTTTGTGTTTACACAGCTTGCCTTTGTTTTATGTTAGATTTTGTTTGAATTTTTGAAACAATTTAGTATGAGATATACACAAAAACAGAAGAAATCGGGATGGGGGCAAATACTTTTCCACAGCCCTGTATATAAATGCAGTCCCTAAGTCTCTTACACTCAAATACCCCAACATTTAAAATATTGATGTAGCATACACATAAAATAGTCTCAGCAATAAATGGTTTTTCACTTAGTAAATAATGTCCCTTATCCAGTGACATATCACTCGCACCATCTGTCTGAAAAATACCATGTTAGATTACTGCAATAAGCAAGTGCAACCGTATGAAACACAAATAAGGTCCTGTTCATGCTTAGAATTTCAAAGTCTCACCAGGGCTCTATGACCAACAATACAACCATTAACATTTGCATTCAAATCATCAACATTCAAAGCACACTGAAGCTCTTGGCATGGACAGAAAGGGCTTTTAAAAAAGGCCTGAAATCCTTGGCACCCACTGACTGAAAAAAGGGTCTCTTTTTGAAGCCTACAAAAAATTACAATGAATCCATTTTAGCTGGAGACTATTAAATATACAGGTGCATCTCAATAAATTAGAATGTTGTGGAAAAGTTCATTTATTTCAGTAATTCAACTCAAATTGTCAAACTCGTGTATTAAATAAATTCAATGCACACAGACTGAAGTAGTTTAAGTCTTTGGTTCTTTTAATTGTGATGATTTTGGCTCACATTTAACAAAAACCCATCAATTCACTATCTCAAAAAATTAGAATACATCATAAGACCAATAAAAAAAAACATTTTTAGTGAATTGTTGGCCTTCTGGAAAGTATGTTCATTTACTGTATATGTACTCAATACTTGGTAGGGGCTCCTTTTGCTTTAATTACTGCCTCAATTCGGCGTGGCATGGAGGTGATCAGTTTGTGGCACTGCTGAGGTGGTATGGAAGCCCAGGTTTCTTTGACAGTGGCCTTTAGCTCATCTGCATTTTTTGGTCTCTTGTTTCTCATTTTCCTCTTGACAATACCCCATAGATTCTCTATGGGGTTCAGGTCTGGTGAGTTTGCTGGCCAGTCAAGCACACCAACACCATGGTCATTTAACCAACTTTTGGTGCTTTTGGCAGTGTGGGCAGGTGCCAAATCCTGCTGGAAAATGAAATCAGCATCTTTAAAAAGCTGGTCAGCAGAAGGAAGCATGAAGTGCTCCAAGATTTCTTGGTAAACGGGTGCAGTGACTTTGGTTTTCAAAAAACACAATGGACCAACACCAGCAGATGACATTGCACCCCAAATCATCACAGACTGTGGAAACTTAACACTGGACTTCAAGCAACTTGGGCTATGAGCTTCTCCACCCTTCCTCCAGACTCTAGGACCTTGGTTTCCAAATGAAATACAAAACTTGCTCTCATCTGAAAAGAGGACTTTGGACCACTGGGCAACAGTCCAGTTCTTCTTCTCCTTAGCCCAGGTAAGACGCCTCTGACATTGTCTGTGGTTCAGGAGTGGCTTAACAAGAGGAATACGACAACTGTAGCCAAATTCCTTGACACGTCTGTGTGTGGTGGCTCTTGATGCCTTGACCCTAGCCTCAGTCCATTCCTTGTGAAGTTCACCCAGATTCTTGAATCGATTTTGCTGGACAATCATAAGGCTGCGGTTCTCTCGGTTGGTTGTGCATCTTCTTCTTCCACACTTTTTCCTTCCACTCAACTTTCTGTTAACATGCTTGGATACAGCACTCTGTGAACAGCCAGCTTCTTTGGCAATGAAAGTCTGTGGCTAACCCTCCTTGTGAAGGGTGTAAATGATTGTCTTCTGGACAACTGTCAGATCAGCAGTCTTCCCCATGATTGTGTAGCCTAGTGAACCAAAATGAGAGACCATTTTGAAGGCTCAGGAAACCTTTGCAGGTGTTTTGAGTTGATTAGCTGATTGGCATGTCACCATATTCTAATTTTTTGAGATAGTGAATTGGTGGGTTTTTGTTAAATGTGAGCCAAAATCATCACAATTAAAAGAACCAAAGACTTAAACTACTTCAGTCTGTGTGCATTGAATTTATTTAATACACGAGTTTCAAAATTTGAGTTGAATTACTGAAATAAATGAACTTTTCCACGACATTCTAATTTATTGAGATGCACCTGTACATACAATATGGACTTCAGTGTCCATATATATTCGATGTACTCTAAAAAATGTAACGGATACCACCCTTTCTACATTATCAGTAGTTCTGAGTACCGACAATTAGGTACCCTAGTGCTTGCACTGCAGCCAAGCCAGCCATAGTTTGAATCTTTCAGACTGTTCATTGAGCTGGCCAGCGAGTGTATAAGCTGTAAACACAAGTTATCATTATCTGCCTACACCAAACACATTGTTCATGAGCAGCATGCATTTGAGCAACAATCGTCCTTACCTGCGAGCACGCTGCAGTACCGCTGCCAGCATCCCCAGACGCATGTGCACCTTCGGTTTGGGCCACCGGTTCATGCTTGATCTGATGATTCAAGGTGGAAAATTAGAAAAAGCAGAGCCAAGTAAACAAGCCAACCCTGCCCAACAGAGACAAAATCACAACTAACATAGAATGAGAGGGCAACAAAATCATCTTGACGTGAAAAAAGTAGGAGGGGAAAGGAAATCAGTCAAGACAGGTGGTGAGAGAGAGGCTTGTTGGCTACAGGGGAGAACTTGTTTAATCCGCTCTGTGTGTTGAGAGGAGTGAATCAGTAGACACTGTTCAAGCACAGAGACACACACAGAGCGAGCGAGCGAGCGAGCGAGAGAGAGAGAGGTTGAGTAGACACTAGGGCTGTAGGACAGCAGCTGCAGGAGCATCAGGCTCTTTCTGACCTACATACATCACTCGTTCAACTGGTGAGATTATAGAAACAGAGGGGGAGGAAAAGTAAAAATGTCCAATAGGATTAATCTACTCAGATGGACAATCACATGAACAGATATACTGTATACACACAAACACACATTATGGGCAAGTCATCGAGTCTGCATGTAAACACTTATATTTGTGGAACTATATAATAACAATATATAGACTCCTAAATATAGCATCCTGATACATTCACATGTAAAACTCATCTATAAAAAGATAAATAGGTAGACAGACATTCAGACAGACAGATAATAATACAAAGACAGAGAGATACATAGACCCAGACAGATAGAACGGCAGATATAAACAATAGACAGACAGGTAGACAGACAGATAGACAGACAGACATTTAGAATGACAAACAGATACAGACAGACAGACAAACAGATAGAATGAAACAGACACACAGAAAGAACAAAAGAGAGACAGACAGACATTCAGAATGACAAACAGACAGACAGATAGATATACAGAATGACAGACAGACAGACAGATAGAATGAAACAGACAGACAGAAAGAACAAAAGAGAGACAGACAGACATTTAGAATGACAAACAGATACAGACAGAAAGACAAATAGATACACAGAATGACAGACAGACAGATATAATGATAGACAGACAGAACAAAAGATACAGACAGACAGACAGATACAGTCAGATAGACATCCAGACAAACATAATATTAGATAGACAGACAGAATGATAGAATAGATAGATGGACAGAAAGACAAAAAGACATATAGAATGACAGACAGATAAATAGATAGATATAGACAGACAGAATGAAAGACAGATAGAATAGATACAGATAGACAGAAAAGAATGATAGATAGAATAGACAGACAGAATAATAGAACGACAGATAATGACAGATAGAATGATAGACAGACAGAACAAAGGAGACAGACAGACAGACATTAGATATAGAATGACAGACAGACAGATAAATAGATAGACAGATACAGATAGAAAGACAGACAGATACAGATAGACAGACAGAATGACAGACAGAAAAGAATGACAGATAGAATAGACAGACAGAACGATATGTATTGAAGCAACATCTCAAGACATCAGCCAGGAAGTTAAAGCTCGGTCACAAATGGGTCTTCCAAATGGACAATGACCCCAAGCATACCTCCAAAGTTGTGGCAAAGTGGCTTAAGGACAACAAAGTCAAGGTATTGGAGTGGCCATCACAAAGCCCTGATCTTAATCCGATAGAATATTTGTGGGCAGAACTGAAAAAGTGTGTGCGAGCAAGGAGGCCTACAAACCTGACTCAGTTACACCAGTTCTGTCTGGAGGAATGGGACAAACTTCCAGCAACTTATTGTGAGAAGCTTGTGGAAGGATACCCAAAACATTTGACCCAAGTTAAACAATTTAAAGGCAATGCTACCAAATACTAACAAAGTGTATGTAAACTTCTGACCCACTGGGAATGTAATGAAAGAAATAAAAGCTGAAATAAATCATTCTCTCTACTATTATTCTGACATTTCACATTCTTAAAATAAAGTAGTGATCCTAACTGACCTAAGACTGGGAATGTTTTCTATGATTAAATGTCAGGAATTGTGAAAAGCTGAGTTTAAATGTATTTGGCTAAGGTGTATGTAAACTAACTTCAACTGGGTGGATGGATGGATAGATAGATAGACAGACAAACAGAATGACAGATAATACTAGACAGACAACAACAGATAGACAGAAAGATAGTTAGGCAGAAAGATAGACAGACAAATCCGACAGATAAAATGATGGCTGGAACGCCAGACAGACAATCGTACGACAGTAACTGATATTTTTTGTTGAAGGTGTGGATTCATCTGCTGTTACAACAACAAAGCAAAGCATGCTTTCAGCAAACTAAAAAACCTTCTTCAAGAGTGTCTCTATAAACACTTGTTACAAAAGCACAAACTCTAAAAGCGGAACATTCTAGATTAGAATCAGCACCGCAATCACACTGATGCTCAAATGGAAATAAACAGCCTTTCCAAAATAAAGGGGATTAAACTTGTTAAGAGGAACAAATGCTTGCACGATTTGACCACAGATTTCCATCTCACTAAAATAAAAATACTCTGAATATTTTGTTTGTACATAGAGGTCAAAGCACTGATATTTTGGAGAAGTATAAGCTGATTTCTAATTAATAAGTCTCACTCTGAAGACTGATGGGTCAATCCATCTCAAGTGGTCCAATAATTGTAAAGTTGGTTGCTTGACCATTTTTAATTTTCCTAATTGTTTGTCAGTGATTACCTCATGTATTGGTATTGCAAAACCACCAGTTTTTTATTTTTATTTTACTTGGTTTAACCACGACGGCCATCTTTGTGTCATAGCACACGACAAATTTTGGTTATATTTTGGTTAAAAACTGAACTCTAGAGCACATTACCAGGTACATGTACATAAATAAACATTTTGCACATTCTTGATCCTTAGACTTAAGTTCTAAGTTCTAATGTAATGCTCAAGATTGCTCAAAGTTCCAATTTTAGGATCAATTTATAATAGGAAGGGTTCAAGTCTCAGTCTTAATTTTTTTAGGGGGTACCTAGGTAAGTATAGTGTGCATGCAAAACATTGCATAAAATTCCCTTCACTTTTGGGTTGAATATCTCTGGTGGGGGACCAGATAGGAACCTGAAATTTTCACAGATACAAGTCCTCTATATTAGCATACTATAGTAGCAATTTTGAGTTTGAGATTCCACTGGTTACATAGCTAGGGCTAGTAGAAATCTGGGAAAAAGCCTACTTTATTCATGCATTTTGAGAAATGAACATATGTAATTTAAGCATAACAAATAACAACAATTTTCAGGATCCTATCTGGTCCCCCACCAGAGATATTCAACCCAAAAGTGAGGGGAATTTTAAAAAATTGCACTTTCAAGGGGCCTGGGTAGCTCAGTGGTAAAATACGCTGGCTACCACCCCTGGAGTTCGCTAGTTCGAATCCCAGCCAGGTCTCCTAAGCAACCAAATTGGCCCGGTTGCTAGGGAGGGTAGAGTCACATGGGGTAACCTCCTCATGGTCGCTATAATGTGGTTTGTTCTCGGTGGGGCGCATGGTGAATTGAGCGTGGTTGCCGCGGTGGATGGCATGAAGCCTCCACACGCGCTATGTCTCCGTGGCAACGCGCTCAACAAGCCACGTGATAAGATGCGCGGGTTGACTGTCTCAGACGCGGAGGCAACTGGGATTCGTCCTCCGCCACCCGGACTGAGGCGAATCACTATGCGACCACGAGGACTTAGAGTGCATTGGGAATTGGGCATTCCAAATTGGGAGAAAAAGGGGAAGAAATAAAAAAAAAATAAAATAAAAAGAAATTGCACTCTCGCACCCATAAAAAAAAAAAAAAAAAAAAAAAAAAAGAGAATTCTCAAACCTGAAACCTAAAGGCCCTAAAATTGGAACTTTGAGCAATCTTGAGCATTACATTAGGACTTAAGTTCTAAGTCTGAGGATCAAGAATGTGCAAAATGTTTATTTATGTACATGTACCTGGTAATGTGCTCTAGAGTTCAGTTTTTGTTCCAAGGAGCTAGTAACATCTTGAGCCGAGAAACTGAGGTTTCCGTAAACAGCTGTATAACCAAAATTTGTCGTGTGCCATGACACAAGGATGGCCGTCGTGGTAAAACCAAGCAAAATAAAAATAAAAACTGTTGGTTTTGCAATGCCAATACATAGAGGTAATAACTCAAAATAATTTTACAATTATTGGTCCACTTGAGATGGACTGACCCTGATCCATTTTTAGTGGTGTTTGACAAGTCAAGCCTCATAATTACTCTTGCTCATATTACTGAATTGAAAAAATGTAAAATGTACTTGGCATTATTGGCATAGAGGCTGCAGCTTTGATTAACATAGTACCTCTGAGTCTGCTGACTGGGTTTGCAAACGTGTCCGGATCCTCAGCATGTCTTTTTCTATCTGCTGTATCCGTGCTACACGCACCTGAGAACAAGAGATGAAAACGACATCACTTAAGATATCATCTGTGGTTTTACACTTTAACTTCAGAAGGCTGTTTTCAGTGTTATAAACAATTTCTGACTCTTTCAATTTTGGTTCTTGTGCCCACCTGTGCCCGTTTCTCCATGTCCTGGCATGTACCCAGTTGTTCCTCCATCGCCGCTCTGATCTGTCGGGCCTCATACTCCAGCTGCCTGCGAGTCATATCAGTCTGCAGAGAAAACTACAACAACAGAACCATAAAGCTACAGAGGTCGACCCAGATCATTACAGCCAGTGATGATGAGCATTGAACATAAAGAGCATATTGCACCACGCTTCTATATGTTTTGCGTACATTTTCAGTCAATGGTAGACTGTCAATCCGTTTGGTGAGGTTTTGTAGCTGGGCGTAATACCAGTCTTTCCCCTTTTCTTCCTTCTCAAGCTCTGCCATCAACAAAGACCTAAAAAAATAAAAATAAAAAAAAAGTGAGAGAGGAAAATTCAAAACAAGCAGAAAACATCAACATTTTAAAGAGGCTTATAAAACAGCCGATACAGGTCTAAAATCTGATTGGTTGAGCCATGTCAGAAGACATTTTTAAATAGCTTATACACTGATCAGCCACAACATTAAAACCACCTGTCTAATATCGTGTAGGTCCCCCTCGTGCCGCCAAAACAGCTCTGACCCATCGAGGCATGGACTCCACAAGACCTCTGAAGGTGTCCTGTGGTATCCGGCACCAAGACGTTAGCAGCAAATCCTTTAAGTCCTGTAAGTTGTGAGGTGGGGCCTCCATGGATCGGACTTGTTGGTCCAGCACAACACATAGATGCTCAATCGGATTGAGCTCTGGGGAATTTGGAGGCCAAGTCAAAACCTTGAACTCTTTGTCATGTTCCTCAATCCATTCCTGAACAATTCTTGCAGTGTGGCAGGGTTCATTATCCTGCTAAAAGAGGCCACTGCCATCAGGGAATACCGTTGTCATGAAGGGGTGTACGTGGTCTGCAACAATCTTTAGGTAGGTGGTACGAGTCAAAGTAACATCCACATGAATGCCAGGACCCATGTTTACCCAGCAGAATATTGCCCAGAGCATCACACTGCCTCCGCCGGCCTGCCTTCCTCCCATAGTGCATCCTGCTGCCATATCTTCCCCAGGTAAACGATGCACATGCGTGATTCATCAGACCAGACCATCTTCTACGATTGCTCCATGGTCCAGTTCTGACGCTCACGTGCCCATTGTAGGCGCTTTCAGCGGTGGACAGGGGTCATCATGGGCACTCTGACCGGTCTGCGGCTACGCAGCCCCATACACAGCAAGGTGCGATGCACTGTGTGTTCTGACACCTTTCTATCATGGCCAGCATTACATTTTTCAACAATTTGTGCTACAGTAGCTCTTCTGTGGGATTGGACCAGACGGGCTAGCCTTCGCTCCCCACACACATCAATGAGCCTTGGGCACCCATGACCCTGTCTCCGGTTCACTGGTTGTCCTTCCTTGGACCACTTTTGGTAGGTACTAACCACTGCATACCAGGAACACCCCACAAGACCTGCCGTTTTGGAGATGCTCTGACCCAGTGGTCTAGCCATCACAATTTGGCCCTTGTCAAAGTCGCTCAGATCCTTACGCTTGCCCATTTTTCCTGCTTACAACACATGAAATTCAAGAACTGTCTGTTCACTTGCTGCCTAATATTTCCCACCCCTTGACAGGTGCCAAGATAACAGAAAACGAGATAATAAATTATATTCACTTCACCTGTCAGTAGTTTTAATGTTGTGGCTGATCAATGTATGAGGGTTCCCACCATTTTTGGCCAATTAAATTCCATGACTTTTTGGAAGTGAACGGGACCAATTTTTGGAGGGTTTAAAAGCAGAAATGTGAAGCTTATAATTTTATAAAAGTACTTACATTAATTCTTCTGTTAAAACTCATGTATTGTTTGAGCTGTGATGTTGTTTAAATCAACATTTTTACAGTCCTTTTAGGGTTTGTTGACAAGTTGTAAAATTGTTTATAACTTTACAAAGAGAAGGTTAGTAAGTGATTTTATCACTCTAAAATCATATTAGCACACATATTGTTTATGTCTTGTGTCTATACTTTTGAAACAGTGAGTATTTTAATGTCTATTGACTGGCCCCATTGACTTCCATTGTAAGTGTCTCACTGGAACACAGATTTTTGCTTCTTTATTTAAAACTAAACAAGGGACGAGTCAAAATAAATTTTTATGGTAATCAATATTATGCCACAAATGCTGTCAATTGAGCTTAACTCGTACTGAACCCGGAATATTCCTTTAATGAGTGTACATGCCTGGCAAACTGTAAAGCACCTACATTTAGAAGCCGTTCACCTTGAACGCATCCTTGCACTAAAAAAAGCTAGAGGCACCGTCACTAGGAGTCACGAGACACGTTTGAAAAGTTTATTGTGCAACCAAAATCCCAATAATAACCAGAAAAATTCAGATTTGACGCAAAACATGGGACTTTTTACTTTAAACAAGATATATCGGTCTACTTCTAGTTGCCACCATTGTTTAAAAACAGTAAGTCGAGGGGCCTGGGTAGCTCAGTGGTAAAGACGCTGGCTACCACCCCTGGAGTTCGCTAGTTCGAATCCCAGGGTGTGCTGAGTGACTCCAGCCAGGTCTCCTAAGCAACCAAATTGGCCCGGTTGCTAGGGTGGGTAGAGTCACATGGAGTAACCTCCTCGTGGTCACTATAATGTGGTTCTCGCTCTCGTTGGGGCGCGTGGTGAGTTGTGCGTGGATGCTGCGGAGAATAGCGTGAAGCCTCCACATGCGCTATATCTCCGCGGTAATGCGCTCAACAAGCCACGTGATAAGATGCGCGGGTTGACGGTTTCAGACGCGGAGGCAGCTGAGATTCGTCCTCCATCACCCGGATTGAGGCGAATCACTATGCCACCATTGGGACATTCCAAATTGGGATAAAAAAAAATTAAAGAATAAAAAAAAAAAAAAAAAACAGTAAGTCCCTTAAGACCAGGTGTTACAGTGATTTAACCACAGTTTAGGAATTTAAGATGCTCCGCTTCATGTTGTGTCTAAAAACAACCCTTAAGCAAGGTAAAATCACTGTATGCACAATATGGAGTGACTTATTTCTTTATTCTGTCACTTGAATTGGCTATCAGGAATGTACCACATTTTACCACGTAAATCTAATCTACTGGCAAAACCCACATGAGCTTTAGTAGAAATCTTTAACCTTCTTACAAGTCATTAAGGGAACTAATCGGCCCTAAGGCCAGCTCACCGTTCCTTCTCCAGCTCTTCCAGGTACCCGGCACTGTCTCGGCCCCCATTTGTCACCCCTCTCCTGGGGAAGGAGCTCATGGGACTGGGACTGGGGCTGCTGTCAGCCGAGTGAGTCGAACTGGAGCCCTGCAGCGAGGCCTTGGACCTCAGCTTTACGCCAGAGTAACTGCCAGGGTCCAGACTAATTTCTGCAGGACAGAAGGGGAAATTATGACACTTACTGTATATTGGGCCACATTATGCCTCTGTTCTCTGTGCTGCTTACTGCCTTCTAGGACAGCAACCTAAAGAAGACAGAACCTCAAAAGAGACCGATTTAGAATGTATAAATACATTTCTCTTGCTTCATCCAAAATATTGCATGTATTTTTACACCAAGCTTGTTGCAATGTCAACTTTTGCAGTAATTTTGTCTTATAATATGGTTAAAACGAGGTAAAAAGAGGCATCATAATTATGCTGTGTATCTTTTGGAATAGTCTTTGCTTCCAGAGCGCTCCTAAGATGTGTAAAGATGTGCTAGGCAGCTCACTTTGTTTTGGAACAGAGCAAAAGTTTATATTTTCGCGACACCCATCAAGAAAATATCCTGGTCCAATTTTACTTTAAATGTAGACAATTATGTTTTTCCTAAAGAAAATGAAGTATATTTTAGGGCCATTAAGATTTCTTTACATCGTGACATTTTCATTCAGACCGATTTGTGAACAGTTCAACTTTTCATTGATTCAAAAGAAAGATTCGCTGACAAATCAGACATCACTATCACATGCGAGCAAGTTTTACTCTACACAACAGCTAAATCTAGCTGAATGGATAATTTTATGTAAAGGAAATCTAGAAAAATGTATATTCTCTATCTAAATTTTCATTACTTTTCTATGATTAAGATTCTATCAATTTTCATGATTAAAACTGTCTGATATTTCCAAGTTTCCCTTGACTGTGGGAATCCTGTTTTATTCACACACCGGAGACCACACATCCAAATACTGTATATACATACATACATACACACACACACACACACACACACACACACACACACACAGGTGGTCAAAAGTTTGGAATAATGTACAGATTTTGCTGTTTCGGAAGGAAATTGGTACTTTAATTCACCAAAGTGGCATTCAACTGATCACAAAGTATAGTCAGGACATTACTGATGTAAAAAAAACAGCACCATCACTATTTGAAAAAAGTCATTTTTGATCAAATCTAGACAGCAGCCATCACTCCAACACCTTATCCTTGAGTAATCATGCTAAATTGATCATTTGGTACTAGAAAATCACTTGCCATTATATCAATCACTACTGAAAGATATTTGGTTCATTAAATTAAGCTTAACATTGTCTTTGTGTTTGTTTTTGAGTTGCCACAGTATGCAATAGACTGGCATGTCTTAAGGTCAATATTAGGTCAAAAATGGCAAAAAAAAACAGCTTTCTCTAGAAACTCATCAGTCAATCATTGTTTTGAGGAATGAAGGCTATACAATGCTTGAAATTGCCAAAAAACTGAAGATGTGTACACTACAGTCTTCAAAGACAAAGGACAACTGGCTCTAACAAGGACAGAAAGAGATGTGGAAGACCAGATGTACAACTAAACAAGAGGATAAGTACATCAGAGTCTCTAGTTTGAGAAATAGACGCCTCACATGTCCTCAGCTGATAGCTTCACTGAATTCTACCCGCTCAACACCAGTTTCATGTACATCAGTAAAGAGAAGACTCAGGGGTGCAGGCCTTATGGGAAGAATTGCAAAGAAAAAGTCACTTTTGAAACAGAAAAACAAAAAGAAAAGGTTCGAGTGGGCAAAGAAACACAGACATTGGACAACAGATAATTGGAAAAGAGTGTTCTGGATCTGAACCCCATTGAGCTTTTGTGGGATCAGCTAGACTGTAAGGTGCGTGAGAAATGCCCGACAAGACAGACACATCTATGGCAAGTGCTACAGGAAATGTGGGGTGAAATGTCACCTGAGTATCTGGACAAACTGACAGCTAGAATAACAAGGATCTGCAAAGCTGTCATTGCTGCACGTGGAGGATTTTTTCATGAGAACTCTTTAGTAATTTTTCACGTTATTAATGTCCTGACTATACATTGTGATCAGTTGAATGCCACTTTGGTGAATAAAAGTACCAATATATCGCATATAATAAATGAAACTTATCTGAGAGCCATTAGGATTTGTATCCATTGTGACATTATTTTCATGACAGTTACGCTCATTTTACCCTCCAAGTATCATTGATACTCTCATTACTGCAACATAAAAAATAATGCATTATTTAAACTGTAAAGTATTTACACACCATAGTAGTTCTCACTTGGTACAACCTTTCATTTTTGCTTAAAATCATTGTACAATAGCATCTGTTTCACTATAATACAGTAAAAAAAAAAATGTCTGTGTTGCGGTAATGACAATCATCAAATGAAACAATGGGAATACTCAAAGTAAAACGTCTGAACAAGTTACGGTAATGAGAAATGGGGGCAAAATGTGTTTAAGTGTTCTAAAAATAATGTCACAATGAAAAAAGAAATGTTAATGGTCCCATGTTCATTTTCTTCATGCAAAATATAATATTTGTATTGATTTGGGGTTAAACATGACCAAGACATTTTCTTGGCAGGTTTTATAAGAATCACCCCTTATTGAGTATTTTTGTCTTATTTTATGGTAAAAAATATTAGAATGGCGTAAGATATTAAATCTTGTTTCCAGAGAAATCTAACAAAATTTGGTGTGATTTATACTTAAAACAAGAAAAATCTATTAGCCAATGGGGTAGGAAAAATTAACTTGTTTTGCCTTTGAATCAAGATTTGTTTCACACCCCATTGGCAAATAGTTTTTTCCTGTAGCATAAACCCCAACAAAGTTTGTTCGATTTCTCTGAAAACAAGACAAAATACATTACGCATGTCATTTTGCTTCTCAAGTAAATGTATCTTGTTCTAGAATTCATAGAATTCATTGTCATTCTCATAAGAAAAAGTCATACGTACATACCTTTAATTCTCTCCATAAAATCAGCCTGGCCTTGCGAATCTTTGGCGTCCTCTTCAATACTTCCTTGTAGCTGCTTCAAAACCTCCTGAAAGAGAAAAGAGCATTGTTATTTTCTCTTTAAAACACTGAAAATACATTATTTGTGTGCAGTACAATGTTAAAAGCCATCTTTAGATAATACAAAATAAAGCACGGAAGGTTACGAAAAAAAAAAAACGCAAGATATTTTTGCCTCCTGCCACATGCAAGAAGATTTCTTCTGCTTGTGGTTCAAACTGGGCTGATAACGAGAAAACTTCCATCAAAGAGCTCTGAAGTGCTTTGAAGATGCAAGACACAAACAGCTTTGAAGTTCTAAAAAATGCACCTGCTAATTCTTTAGTGCTGTGATTTCATACGTGATGTTGCCATGGATTATGCCTGATAGGCCCTGACCACACGTCATTTCTTTTTAATGGGTTTTAGACATAGGTGAAAACATTTGTGTTAAAATCAGCCAGTGTAGACAAAAAGTTCACCACAAAGCATCACTATGTAACAAACAAACCAAAGGGTCCCAACTGCATGACTATACATTTGTAGAATACCACATTTATAGAATATGATATTGAGCGACTGTTGCATGTGTGTAAATTACACACAGCACCCATAGAGGGGTCAATGACATGACGCTCACATTTTTGCCCAGATCTATTAAATCATTGAAAAATACATTCACACAAAACAATGACTTGAATACACCTCTTCTGTGCTGGACATGTTTTCTTTTTATATTTCCTGGGGCTTAAAGTAAAAAATGCTATATAGTGCAACCATCCAGAGAATAATAAATAAAAACTACATTTTTTGAACAAATTAATTTTGGCATCAGAAGTGCAGAATAAGCTTTTATAATTTCTTTAAAAAAAATAAAATAATAATAATACACAAAATGTTGTTGTTTACGCTGACAAAAACCATAAAGCATTAAAAACACTTGTAGACCCTAAAGACCCTAAATATTTGAAAAAGCATCTAATATTTTTATATTTGTATTAAAACCCACATTTTGTTCAGGTCATGTGGTTTAACCATTTGATATTCTTGACTCAAATTCATTACATCTGAAACACTTTTTGAAATTAATAATCAAGTTGTGTACACTCACATGTAATCAAGGTGCAAGGACCACCACTTGACATTTTTCCATTTTTTTGTGTGTAGAAAATGCTATTACTGTTTTTCAAATTTTATGAAATGGAATTAGATACAAATATCACATTTTTACACACTTGAAACATGTGTTTCAAACTAGATTTTTAAAAGATTTCTCATTTGTATCACCTCAAACAACCATGGCTAAGACATTCCTTACATGTCAGGGACTATATCTTCTTGCAGAATGATGACAATGCATGAATTTACTTTTTAAAATGTTTTAATAAAATGTGCACCCTTAGCATTCGAGTATAGCACACCTCTTGCACCTTATTGCATAATTACACAGACTTTAAAAATCAAATGCGAATAATGTTTAAAAGCAAAGGACAACAGAGTTTGAATACAACAATGAAATACAAAAGAGGGCCAAGCCCAAATATGAATATATGAAATCTTTGGCCAAACATGACTGATGAAAGACTATTCAGACATCAGTTGAGAGATCTAAGGACACTGCAAAACAGTCACTGCAGATTTAATGGAATAGTCTATCATTATTTAGTCACCCTGATGTTAGTTCCAACCCATTTGACTTTCTTCAGTGGAACACAAACAGAGATTTTTTATCATAAAAACAAGTGAATGGTCTTTCTACCTAACATCTCCTTTTGTGTTCCACTGAACAAAGAAAGTCATACGGGTTTGGAACCGCATGAGAGTGAGTAAATGATGCCAGAACTTTCATTTTCGGGTGAACTATTTCATTAAGAAACCAATTTCAAAGCCGAAAATGTTATTTACAGAACTTACCACAGTACATCTGCTGATGGTTTTGGTTAATATTCCTTTACAGCATCATGACCAACACCACCCAATGTGGTCCGATCCCTCCATGATACCAATAATGCCCCAAACCATGTCAAAAACAGACATTTGCAAGCCTCTTTTGATAACATTGCATTCTCTAGTGTGTTTGCGAGCTGAAGCAGCCCCAAACAATGCTGTAGCCTTACAGGAAGCTGCTACCCCCCCACGTCCCATCCCGGAGACTCAAACCCTCATGGAGAATACAGATGCTTCCCCATTCAGATCACGGGACCACCCTTTCCGAACGACCAGAGGTCAACATGGTCAAAGGTCAAAAGTGATTTGGCAGTTTATCTTGTCTTATCCAGTAGAAAGCAACAGCACAGGGTTATTCTGTGTCTGTGAAGCATCACTCTGGTGTTTTCTTCCTAGGGAGCATGACGTCACAGTGAGTCGTCTCAGAAAACAACAGCTTCATTATAGGGGAGGGGTCATGTGATTACGGAGCTTTTACCATGCTTTGAGTCATGACGATGTATTGAATCAAACAGCAGCATGACAACACCATCATTGTCTGTACTCATTAAACACATCATGAAATTAAATAAGACCTTATTTATTTTCTTAATAAATGTAGTCTGGAGTTATTTTGCAAGGGGCGGGCGATAGGAAAAAATTATAATGTGATCTTGAAATTTTCAGTCGATAACGATATATCACGATATGTTAATTTTTACGGAAAGTGATTCAAAAACTTCCTTTTTTATTTAAAACGATGTCCAGTGGTAGACCTGTCGTGCCCATTGATATATAACAACTTTATCAATAAATGAAATATTTTAAATAATCAGCTGTCTATTTTTACTTGGCATCGGTTTTTTTTTAAACAAAAGCAAAAAATGAGGCTTCTCTCTTTTAAGTCGAACATTTTAAGAGTTTGCTTTGCTTTGATCTCATCTCAGACTGTGAGAAATGCCACCTTTTAATGCAAAAGTAACAAAAAAAGTAACTAATGAATGAACATTTTCAATGACCAAATCCACATTTGAATAGACTAATGCTAGGACATTATCCCCAAGGCCATAATGGGAGTCCTAGTTTTGCTCTTCGGCCTGCCAGTCCTGTGTGAAAGTCCAAAGGAATCAGGTTACAGCGATGCAGATGCCCTTGGTACAATATTAGAGTCATCCGCCCACTCTTGTGTGGAGCTCCAACCACACAACACTTTTAAAAATGTCATCCAAACCACCCAGTAATGGAAATCAATGCTCCTAGTCAGCCATCTGCAGGGAGCTAGAAATACTTGCATATCTGATTCCTATCCAGCGTGCATTTAATCTGACCTGCAGCGATACGAGACCCGTGGGCCTGGGGTGCGAGTTATTGTTTGAGTCTGGGAGGTGGGAACGCGGATCGTGTGGACGGATGGCATGCCTCTTTGCTTTCCCAGTGATAAAGGCAGAATGTCCTTGGAAAGTGGAAAGAAAACATCACATGACACACGCGGTATGCAATTAGGAAAAAAACAAGCCTGGCGACAGACGAGAAACAAGACTGAAACGGTGAAATTGGCTACTATTCCTAAAAAGATTGAGGCTAGTGTGTGTGGCAAGAAAATGACGTCAATAAATCAAGTTATTTGCTTCAATAAGGTTTGAATTATCCATCAATATAGCCTATTTGTCTTTGAGACAAGGGAAATTGGAAAACTGGTTTTCCCCCAAAACGAAGTACTAAGCTAAAAATAAAAGGAGGTTGGTGAAATGTTTTGCAACCAAAAACACGTAAGTATGCACAGCCTGGCCAAAAAAAAAGTAGCCTTTTGGATTTAAGGCAGTGTCATGATCTGGGGTGGCTTAACTTGGTCAGGTCTAGGCTCAGCAACGTTATGCAACAATAAAATCAGCTGAGTGAGTACCTGAATGTACTGAATGACCAGGCTATCCCATCAATGGATTTTTAATTCCCTGATGGCACGGGCATATTTAGAGACGACAATGCCAAGATTCATCGGGCTCAAATTGTGAAAGAGTGGTACAGGCAGCATGAGGAATCATTTTCATACATGATTTGGCCACCACAGAGTCCTGACCTTAACCCCATTGAAAGTCTTGGGATGTGCTGGAGAAGACTTTACGGAGTGATTCGACTCTCCCGTCGTCAATACAAGAGTTAAGAACATTGAAAAAATTAAGAAATCTTACCCATTTAATGTGAGCCAGACACAAGGCTATTTAGAGTTCAGTTAATGTGTTTAGAGGTCATGTGAGAGACTAGTCGACTAAATGGTTCTGATGCTGCTAGTCGACGCTGGAATTACTAGTCGGTTAATTTTTCCCCCAAATAAACATTTTTACACATTTACTTTTGGCTTTATATTTTTTTTTTTACAGAGGCTGCAAATTACTGTCATATTAATTTGACACATTTTAAATATAATTAATAATACAAATATTATTTTAAAAAAGAGGATGTCTGGAGCAGATACAATGTTTCATTTCACCTAAGGCTGCGCGTGCTAGACAAGAAAACTCAGCAAAATAGCTATAGAAATCACTTCGGTGGTAGTGCGGGAAGCGGATTTTCGAAAAGTTGGCTTGAAAGTCGGATGTTTTAACATTTGTGTCGTCTTTAAATCTATGAGTGCTTGTAAGTTATTTTCCCGCCGAGCGGGCTTTTTTAAGCGCAGGATTTTCAAGTCTTTCACAAGACCAGACCCTGTTTTAAAGTAGTCTAGAAAATGTCTGTTTTAGGCTAGGGATGCCATTTTTTTTTTTTAATCTGCTGATTAAGAAGGCTATTTGAACGAGTTGCCGACTGCTTAACGGATTAAACTATATTTTATTCTGTGTCTCACGTCATGTTTAGAATACATTAGGTTTATTATAGGCTACATCACAGGCATATTTTTTCTATCCTATAGCTATTTGTTTTACATCATAACTGTTATTGGTTAACGTTCTTTACTGAACAGCTCTCATATTAGATCAATGGCTAATGCACGACTGCACGTCGTTTTCAGCACATTTTTTTTTCTCGCAGATTTGGCTTACCCGTTAATTATTTTCAACAATGTCCTGACTGTTTTCATGTTAAGTAACATTTACTTGGTGAACTCCATTTAGAACAGGCTATTAGGGTTGCACTATTGGTCCTACACTATTTATTCGCTTGTTTTCAATAAATATGCCTGTTAAATATTCGCTAACATTGATTTAGTATATGCGTGTCATGTTCTATATTTAATGTACAGCGATCATAATGCAAGGCGAGCACGTCTCAGATAAATGCCCCTTTTCTGCGGAATTAAGTGGCGGATTTGGAATAGATTAAGTATTTTAAATGGGTCGCATAAACACAATTTTTTTGACCGTTTTCTGAAGGTTGTTTTCTTTTTAGACCAGTCGACTCCAACATTTTCATTTAAACATCAGTGAAATTAGTCATTCTGCACATCTCTAGTGTGAACACAACCTTTTTAAAAATACTGGTAAATTCTTCCCTGTGCGCGCTCACACTAAACTCAAGCGCCAGCTGCTAAATGATGGATGCACGAGAGAGACATGATCTTGACTCATGCATATTCTGCTGTTTTAAGCGTCTCGTCTATTCACGCCCCAAAATTTAAGACCTCAGCAAATGAAATTTAAGACTTCTTGTAATTTATTTAAGACTTTTTATGGCCTTAAATTTTAAAAAGTAAATTTAAGACTTTTTAAGGACCCGCGGAAACCCTGCGCGGAGAATGGCGTGAGCCTCCACACGCACTACGTCTCCACGGTAACGCGCTCAACAAGCCACGTGATAAGATGCACGGATTGACTGTCACAGACGCGGAGGCAGCTGAGATTCGTCCTCCGCCACCCGGATTGAGTCACTACGCCACCACGAGGACTTAGAGCGCATTGGGAATTGGGCATTCCAAATTGAGGAGAAAACCCAAATAAAAATAAAAAATACTGGTAAGTTATTCTCTGGCAATTTCTGTTTATGAGAAGTTGTATCATAAATTTCCATATTGATGATATGTGTGAACAGCTCATGTGGTACATTTACAAGTAAATTAAAGTTCTGTAATTAATTATCAGTGATTTGAAACAAGATGGCATAAAACAAAGTCGAATCACCAAATTATCGGTATCGACAGAAGTCGTTCTAAATTATTGGTTATTCATATCGGCACACACATTTTGTATCGGCACTTCCCCAGTTTAGACTAGGGATGTGCACGGTTACCTTTTTTAACATTCGGTTAACCGCAGGGTTCACGAACGGTTAATCTGTTTTTTGAGTCGGGACACAGGAAAAAAGTATGTTTATTGCAATGGAACTTCCTCAAACACAACTCAAAACAGAAGCAAATTTAGCGCACAATAAATATGCGCTCCGCCCGGGCAGGTTCACCTTTCCAAGTGCTGTCGTGTGCATGGAATTACACTGCTGCGGGTAAATAGCCTCTTTGAGGTGCTTTGATTTTTAAGTGGTTCAAATCAAATGGCATTGAATCTCTAATTATTGTATGTAAATATGAACACCAGAGCAAAAGGGAAGAAACACTGTCTTACCGTTTATCAAGCGCTGAAACTTTGCTCAGTAAAAAAACACCCTGGAATCATGTTTTATAAGAGTCTCATAAAGTTCCTTTTTGCAACCTGTTCTTTTTTTTTAATCCCCTTTTTTCCCCAATTTTTGAATGCACAATTCCCACTACTTAGTAGGTCCTCGTGGTGGCGTAGTGACTCACCTCAATCCGGGTGGCGGAGGTCAAGTCTCAGTTGCCTCCGCTTCTGAGACCGTCAATCCGCGCATCTTATCATGTGACTCGTTGTGCATGACACCGCGGAGACTCACAGCATGTGGAGGCTCATACTACTCTCCACGATCCACACACAACTTACCACACGCCCCATTGAGAGCGAGAACCACTAATCGCGACTACGAGGAGGTTACCTCATGTGATTCTACCTTCCCTAGCAACCGGGCCAATTTGGTTGCTTAAGAGACCTGGCTGGAGTCACTCAGCATGCCCTGGATTCAAACTCACGACTCCAGGGGTGATAGTCAGCGTCAATACTCACTGAGCTCCCCAGGCCCCGCAACCTGTACTTCTAAAGAACGCAGCACAACGAATGAAACAACACAGGTATTTTAAGGTGCATTCATAAAAATTTAAGTTCTTTTTAACTTTACATAGTCTAAAAATGTGCCGAAAAAACATCCGTCCAGAGCGTGTTAACAGTATACAGAAAAACAGTGCAGATGCACACAAATGTATGTTTGAACAACTCGCCCTATACTGACCCAAAACCGGAAAACCCAACAGTTTGTCGGAACTCGTGTCGGGTATAGTGATTTTGGTTTTCAATTAATGGCGTGTCGAGCGGTTAACCGAATGTCGATTATCCATGCACATCCCTAGCTTAGACATGTGCCAAGTTCTTTGGGATATTTGTGTTGCGATGTTGGTTCCATACGATTTTGAAAAACTAACAAAAAAAAAAAGTTATACACATGCGTTGGTTTGGTATAATAATTATGTTCAAAACGCTTTCAAACCTATTTCAGGGAGAAGTTTTTTTTTCATTTTTAACAAATATCAAGCTTGGTCAGCCGAAAAGGAAAGCGTCAAATTTTTATGGAAGATTACGAAAACAAACATGCATTAATATATACTTTGCAAATATATTGTATTGCTCTCGTGCGTTGACTAACGGAAAAAGCTAAACCGTTAAAGTGCAGCTCTGGGAGCCTGTTGGACTGGCGAGTGCTGAGAGGGGAAGCCAAAACGTTGATGAATGTGCTGTGTTTACTTCCTGCCTGATGTTTGTTTCAGCTGGCCGGAGGGAAACGGAAAGAACTGCAGGATAAAGTGGAGTCGCATTCATCAGACGAACAAAGAAAGGAAGAGAGATCCTCTAAATTAAGTTGCGACTATAAGTGGCTGGGAAAGGGCTACTGAATACTTCCACAATTCCATGCAAAGGAAAAAAACTTTTATGATACTGGATAAAAGACTGAATGTGGAGATCTGGATTTGCCTTGTGAATAAATATGAAAACATTTCTCTCACAGTGACATCACTAGGGCTTTTCTGGCGAATTAGAATACCTCTTTTACCTGTGTAGCTGCAACACCAAAATGGTGTCATCTTGGACAGATGAAGTTGAATAGGCAGTGGTTTACTGTTGCAGGTTTAATTGGAAAGATAAGAGGGCTGTTTAACACAACTTGTTTCCAAATTCAAAACTATGCTTGTTGAAAATACTGCGTTCCACATCACATTCAGCACGTACATCTGATACGTTTTATCGGCAGAGGGCGGCAAACGTTCACAAAAAAGCTCACAGACATATAAGGAACATAACATTATGATTCAGGGAAAAATCCTAAACAACTAACATCGTCCCAAACGAGTTCTGCTTCATTGCTATTAGGGCTGGACGATGTATATCTACTATGCACAAAATCTACACAATGATTTTGCTGATGATATAAAACTAAGTAACATCATGAATATTGTGTTGATTTTAATGCACTATTTTATTTGGAAATCTTATCAATATTTGCAAGTAGATGTTTTAATAGCTGATACTTCGGTATCAAAACACACAAAATACAGTTTCACACATACGTATATATATATATATATTTTATTGAAGCAAAAAAGTGACTGGAGATCAGTCTTTCACAACGCTGTGGGGGAATTTTGGCCCACTCTTCTTTGCAGAACTGCTTTAGTTCAGCCACATTGGAGGGTTTTCGAGCATGAACTGCCCATTTAAGGTCCTGCCACAGCATCTCAATCGGGTTCAAGTCAGGACTTTAACTAGGCAACTCCAAAACTTTAAATTAGCTTCTTTTGAGCCATTCAGAGGTGGACTTACTCCTATGCTTTGGTTCATTGTCTTGCTGTATAATCCAGTTGCGCTTGAGCTTCAACTCACAGACTGATGACCGGACGTTCTCCTTTAGGATTTTCTGGTAGAGAGCAGAATTCATGATTCCCTCAATTATTGCAAGTCGCCCTGAAGCAGCAAAGCATCCCCACACCATCACACTACCACCACCATGCTTGACCGTAGGTATGATGTTCTTTTTGTGGAATTCTGTGTTTGATTTACGCCAGATGTCTTGCAAACAGTTCCACTTTTGACTCATCGTACACAGAACATTCTCCCAAAAGGTTTGAGGATCATCAAGGTGTGTTTTGGCAAAATTCAGACAAGCCTTAATGTTCTTCATTAGCAGTGGTTTTTGCCTCGCCACTCTTCCATGGATGGCATTTTTGGCCAGTGTCTTTCTGATAGTGGAGTCATGAACAGTGACCTTTATTGATGCGAGAGAGGCCTGCAGTTCCTTGGATGTTGTCCTTGGCTTTTCTGTGACTTCCTAGATGAGTCATCACTGTGCTCTTGGAGGAATTTTGGAAGGTCAGCCACTTCTGGGAAGGTTCACTACTGTGCCAAGTTTTCTCCATTTGGAGATAATGGCTCTCTCTGTGGTTCTTTGGAGTCCCAGAGCCTTTGAAATGGCTTTGTAACCCTTCTCAGACTGATGTATTTCAATCACCTTTTTCCTCATCATTTCTGGAATTTCTTTCGATCTTGGCATAGTGTGCTACTGGGTGAGACCTTTTAGCCAACTTCATGCTGCTGAAAATGTCCTATTTAGGTGTTGATTTGATTGAACTGGACTGGCAGTAATCAGGCCTGGGTGTGTCTGGTCCAGCTGAACCCCATTATGAATGCAGTTTCATAGATTTGGGGATTTAATAACTACTTTTTCACACAGGCCCAGTTGGTTTTGAATAGCTTTATTGCCGGTGGAAACAATAAACGGCGACAGAGTGACAGACAAGACACGAACAAAGGCTGTGTCTCGTTTGGAAAGCTGCGTCCTCCAGAGGTCACATTTATCGCATACGTCATCGTCATTTTTATTTTTTTGTCTTTCTTTTTCTTGTTTTTTATCTATTGTCATGCACTTACATGTATACAATTGTTAACCTTTTTTGCATTCCCATTAAAAAAAAAAAATGAAACGAGACAGCCTCGATGACGTATGCGGCCGACAAATGCGACCTCCGGAGGACGAAGCCTTCCAAACGAGACACAGCCAATATGGAAGCACTGTAAGAAAATAGTGCCGTACACCGCGGCTAACACAAGCACTACGCAAAGACACCTACAGAACCACCGCAGCTCTCAACTAAAATCAACCAGGTCTGAAGAGACTCATGTGAAATCATACAGGAGAGAAGTCAGTCAGTTGAGTTTGTGGCAAAACCCTTTACAATGCTCGCTTACTGTTCTGTCTTTTACTGCATATGATAATTCATACTCAGAAAGTAGAACTGAAGTGACAATCATTACAAGATGAATAGTTAAAACATTTCAAAACGCACCTGCATTGTTTTGCATTTTGTGACTTTCAGTCGAATAAAAGACTAATTTTCCAGTCATATACACTACCGGTCAAAAGTTTTGAAACACACCGAAATGTTTCTCATGATCTTAAAAATCTTTTGTTCTGAAGGCGTATGCTTAAATGTTTGAAATTAGTTTTGTAGACAAAAATATAATTGTGCCACCATATTAATTCATTTCATTATAAAACTAAAATTGTAAAAGTTTTTGAAATGGATGACTTGGACCAAATAATAAAGAAAAGCAGCCAATAAGTGCCCAGCATAGATGGGAACTCCTTCAATACTGTTTAAAAAGCATCCCAGGGTGATACCTCAAGAAGTTGAAGAAGAGAAAATGTCAAGAGTTCATGTCTGCAAATTCTAGACAAAGGGTGACTACTTTGAAGATGCTCAAATATAACACAGTTTTGATTTATTTTGGATTTTGTTTAGTCACAACATAATTCCCATAGTTCCATTTATGTTATTCCATAGTTTTAATGACTTTACTATTATTCTAAAATGTGAAAAAAAATTATAATAAAGAATGAGTAAGTGTTTCAAAACTTTTGACCGGTATATAGTGTTAAAATATCGTCCTGTCTCGTTCTCGTGAACCCAGTATCGTGTATCGTCTCATCTTGTGAGCTAAGTGTATCGTCACACCACTAATATATATATATATATATATATATATATATATATATATGTGCATTGAATATCCTAAAAAAGTAAATAATTGTTTTAGCTATCTCCCCCAGCTCTAGTCGCTACATCGCAAATACCGTGAAAATGAAGAAATGCATCTGATAACTGTAGTGCAACATGTAAGGGTTAGCACACATTCACTGCTGCCAGCCGCCATGGCATCTGTCACAGCTAAAAAAGCACTAGACAGAGCCAGCATGTTATTAAGTGTTTTAAGCACTATGATTATGTCTAGAGATGGCATAACCACTGGCATCAGGGTGGTCTGGATGCGCCCAAAATCAGATCATCCTAATGAGAGAGAGTTACTTCCAAAACCTCTTACGTAAGCCACACAGATTTCACTTCCTGAGGCACAACACAAACAGAGGCGAAGGGATGAAAACTTCCTTCAAAGAGAGGGGCACCTACAGTTCAGAGGCCGCCGATGGCATGGAACGTTTTGAGTCTGGATGGCAAGGACATCTGGAGAGCAGGGTGCTTTTTGGACATTAAAACATACTAAATTTTAAGTCATCAACATGATCTTATTAACTTAATACATGTTCCTGGCCTTATTGTGCAAAACATTCAGTGCACATTATTTCAAACAGTGCACAAATTGTTTTTGTAATCTGTCATGAAAATGCAACACTTTGCTCCGCCTCTTAACCAATAGTGAGAAAGCTATTTAGGCATCATTTGGGGTTGTTATAGGTAATGCAGCCTGTCTAAATCCTTGCCAAAAATTAACTTAGTATTTTAATGCCGTGATGTAATACAGGTTACAGCAATAAAAGCAAATGGCGATACATTTGAAACACTTGAAGAGCAAACACTTTTCACAATCCAATCAATTCCCAATGGATAAAATCAAGTCTAAATATGCAGTGTAACATCCAAATACATCACATTATAAGAGTAAAAGGGGTTGCGAATACCATTTCATGCTTATGTATCTTCAAAGCGAGCAAGACGGGTTTAACAAAGCAAACTTGAATTCTATAACTCATGATGCTGACATAGACTAAGTCTATGCTAATCTATTTAAAAGGATAGTTCACCCAAAAAAGAAAATTCGCTCATTATTTACTCACCCTCATGATGTCACAGGTGTGTATGACTTTCTTTCTTCAGCAGAACACATTTGAAGAAAATTTGCTAAATATCTAATCTCAGTAGGTCCATAAAATGCAAGTGGATGATGATCCGATTTTTGAAGCTCCAAAAATCAGACAGTCAGCATAAACGTCATCGTTATGACTCCAGCGGATAAAAGCGATACGATCGCTTATGGTGCGAAAAAGATCAATATTTAAGTACTTCTTAACTCTAAATTATTGCTTCCGGAACGCTTCACGAGAGATCACGCGGTCTCTCGTGTGACGTATTCACGTTGACATGTTACAGACGTAATCTCACGTTCTCCTCTCAGTTGAGACATCCAGGATAAGCACACAAACGCCCCATTTTGAGTGAAGAAACAGATAAATACAGATCTAAACCAAAACCAACGAAGCTTCGTACAGCGTTCCTCCTTCAACTTGTAAACAGCGCTGCTCTTCCAACTGTGACTCACGTGCATCAGTTCTCGCGTGTTTCAAATGCCAATAAATATTGATCAAATGCAATCGTGTCGCTTTAGAAGACATTAATTTAACCGCTGGAGTCATATGGATGACGTTTATGCTGACTGTCTGTGATTTGTAGACCTTCAAAAGTCTGATCACCATCCACTTGCATTTTAAGGACCTTCTGAGCTGTGATATTTCTCTATTTTTCTTCAAATGTGTTCTGCTGATGAAGAAAGTCATACACACCTGTGATATCATGAGGGTGAGTAAACAATGAGAGAATGTTCATTTTTGGGTGAACTATCCCTTTAAGTTTGAAACATCCCAAAATAATCGGTGGTGGAAATCGCCGTTCGTGTGTGAATGAGAGGTAGCAAAATTAATGCATTTTCAAACAAAAACGTATTAAGTGTGGACGCGGCCAAAGCAAACACAATTCTATTAAACACAAAAAAGCAATCAGATTAATCTGATAACAAACACCTTTACTTTTGTTGTGTCCATGTCTCTCTATAAAATTCACTGAACCAACCACAAAGCCTCTTTTCCCCCTTTAAGGACTCTACAACGTATGAACAAGAAGGAAGAAAATCTGCTTCAAAGATTCCCCCTTAGTAACACCGATCTCACATATTCACAGCGACACAAATTCCCTTCAAGACATGTTCAAACGTGTTAAACAGTATGAGATATGACTGCGACCCCTTTTTGTGCGCTGTTCTAGAATTCAACAGGAAATATCACCACTCGTCTATGACTCGTTGGATCTATTCTTATAATTAAAAACAAAAAAGAATTATGCAGAGAATCTGCGTTGGCAGACATGCTCTAAAACGTATACATTAACCAACTTTTAATGTCTCGCCACATTCAGTTTTGACCTAAAGTCTTTCAAAAGCTCTCTCCTCTCCTGAGACCGCCAGGTCACATCCAATTTCTTAATGCACACCTAGCAGGCTGCCGCTTCTACTTCAAAAGCTCGACTCAAAGCACTGCTTGAGAATTCTGCCTTTGGTGTCAGAAGCCGGGAAAAGAAATGGTACTTAGTGAGAAAGTAGCGGTGGGTGACATTTTTAGGCTTGAAAGTCTGTGACATTAAAGGAACGCACCGATAATAAAGCATTTTCATGATAGAATAAGGCACAGAGGCATTTAAGTACAACCCCTTTGAGCCTGCACAGAAAATTTGACTAAAAGGTAGAGAGTAAAGTAGTTCACTCAGCAGTTTCTTCAGTGGTTTTGCATATGTACAAGTGGCCAGCTACAATAAATGCACATTAACTGGACAGTTGGCTAAAACTTTTATCATACAGAAGCTAACGCATTGTTATAAAACCCAACAAAATCATAACATAGCCTTAACATAGGGGGCCTGGTGTAGCTCAGTGGTAAAAGACGCTGGCTTCCACCCCTGGAGTTCACTAGTTCGAATCCCAGGGCATGCTGAGTGACTCCAGCCAGGTCTCCTAAGCAACCAAATTGGCCCGGTTGCTAGGGAGGGTAGAGTCACATGGGGTAACCTCCTCGTGGTCGCTATAATGTGGTTCCTTCTCGGTGGGGCGCGTGGTGAGTTGAGCGCAGATGCCGCAGTGGATGGCGTGAAGCCTCCACACACGCTATGTCTCCGTGGCAACGTGCTCAACAAGCCACGTGATAAGATGCGTGGGTTGACGGTCTCAGACGCGGAGGCAACTGAGATTCATCCTCCGCCACCCGGACTGAGGATTGAAGTGAAGTCACTACGCGACCACGAGGACTTAAAAAAGCGCACTGGGAATTGGGCATTCCAAATTGGGTGAAAAAAAATAAATATATAGCCTTAACATTGTATTGCCCACAAAAGGAAATTTTTTCCATAAATATTAGCTTAATCTTCCAGCCCATTTTGATAGTCTAATATTAGGCCTATATTCAAAATCATCTTTTGTAAAGAAATGCTGGTATCACACCAATATGTAGTGTAGTTTTAAATGCCTTACACCCAGCATTCCCAGTTTCATTTTAATGCAAAACAGTTTTATTATTTAAGAAGAATTTGCTGTTTCATGAAAACAAATAATATGCAACATGTATAGATTAATTGAAATGTCAAGAGATATTTATTAAGAAAGTAAACAAGGGCAATTCTGATTCCATGTTGACTAAGTATAGGGTTCAGGCCAAGGTATACTTCAGTTTTTCGAAGTATACCTTGCATGTTACAGTCCGTGTTCAGCCCAGTTTTTCTAGACATGTGGACAGTCTGTGTCGTCTGCACATGTGACTGGTGTCAACTGTACTAAACAGTTACACAAAGCAGTCGTAGCGTGCATACATCCTGGTTTGCGGAACTTTTAAAGGTTACTGTAGTGCGTGCGAGATGTAAAAGCATGCAGAAAACGAAGTATCCCATAGCTTTTAGGCTACTGCATGATCTACACAGACACTGACGTACCTTCATATTAGACGCCTCCGTCTCCAGTTTGGTGAGGTGGTTGGAGTTGTCCTCAAGCTCTTGTCTCAGATTGGAGTTCTCCATCTTCAACGCCTCCACTTGCTTCAGCAGCTGATCATACGATGCTGCAGCCATCTTGGACTATCTCTTGACCTACATCAATATAAGAACAGAGGAATGCTCATGCTTTGGTCCAGTGGTGGTTGAACAATACAGGTTTTAATGGCTGACACTGATATCTAGAGAGCAGGGTGGCTAAAATGTAATGATTATATTTAATGGATAATGTACAGCCAGCCAGACATTATCCCAAAATTAACCCCGACAGGGTGATTTCGCCAAGTGGAGAACTCTTGAATTACCCCAAAGGGTTTTATTTTGCGATAATGACTGGCTGACTGGACATCATCTGGCTTATTACACGGTCACATACCGAATTTATAAAGAAATGGACATTTTGATTTTGTTTATTGAATTGAGTTGAAATGATTTCAGGATTTGAGAAGCATGGAGTGATACAAGAAACATGAAATTAGAACAGTCATCTAGGAAATCATTTGGTCTGGGACAATGCAAGTTATCTGACCACTGAAATCCGTGATTGACCAAAGTATTGAAAGAGAGCAAAGTAATTCATCAGTAACACAATTTCATGATAGTAAATTAGATAAACACTGCTTTTACACTCTGTTTACTCTGGGGGAAAAAAAAAGAAAAAAAAATTATCCAATGACAAATCTCTTTTGGAAGTCCAACAAATCTATTTTGGAAATTACAAGCGGACACAGTTACTAGTACAGCTGAGAAAAAAAATATGTATTTTTCGATTAATCGCAATCTTCATTTGAGTGATCCCAATGTCAATTATTAAAATCTCAAGATCTCTCTTTTACTTAGATTTACTCAGTTTGGGTTATGTTGATTATATTTGTTAAATAAATTGCAAGTGAACTGCTAAGTTTGGGCCCTGTTGTTAATTATACTAATATTGTCATAATGTATCAAGTTAAAAGGTTTGCTGTGTAATTTACAACAATAGCTGAGAGATATGCAAGCAAAATGGACATAACTATACCAAGCAAAGACGCTGACTACCACACCTGGAGTCACGAGTTCGAATCCAGGGCGTGCTGAGTGACTCCAGCTAGGTCTCCTAAGCAACCAAATTGGCCCGGTTGCTAGGGAGGGTAGAGTCACATGGGGTAACCTCCTTGTGGTCGCTATAATGTGGTTCTCGCTCTCGGTGGGGCACGTGATGAGTTGTGCGTGGATGCCGTGGAGAATAGCGTGAAGCCTCCACACACACTACATCTTCGTGGTAACGCGCTCAACAAGCCACGTGATAAGATGCGCGGATTGGCGGTTTCAGACGTGGTCTGCCACCTGGATTGTGGTGAGTCACTACGCCACCACGAGGACTTAGAGCACATTGGGAATTGGGCATTCCAAATTGGGGAGAAAAAAAAAAACTATCGAAATCGGAATCCAATCATACAGAGAAATCTGTTTCGATACCCAGCCCATGTTATTAGCCGATTACAATCATGTTGGCCTGGTCAATAAATCACTCTTTCACTAGATAGACAAAATAACTCATTCAGATGTTCCATATCCAAATCTAAATGTTGGAATAAAGTATGGCATGCTAAAAAAAAATTCCATGTGAGTTACACGCGTATCCTCCTTACAACGATTAAGCTTGAGCCAACAATGTGCTATGTCATGTAAACGCCTTAAACGGTATTACTTTATCGAGGTAAGGTCATAAACGGTTTTAGCAAAAAAAACAAAACAAAAACTATTGTCATGCATAGATTTTTGCCCATTAACCCCAATGTCCTGTTGCATGTAAACACACTGACTGGCATTTTTACCAGCTTATCCAATGTGTTTAAGTGTCTTTACTTTTTGACGGCAAAAGCAGAGACTTACCCGATGTTTACAAATCTCATATCATCGCAGTTCTCGTGTTGTCGGATTATTTGAATAAGATGATTTTAGGTCGATAGCATTGGATCTGTGTGCATGTAAATACACTAAAAAAATACATAGTGTCGTGGGGCCTTGGTAGCTCAGTGGTAAAATACGCTGGCTACCACCCCTGGAGTTCGCTAGTTCGCTAGTTCGAATCCCAGGGCGTGCTGAGTGACTCCAGCCAGGTCTCCTAAGCAACCAAATTGGCCCGGTTGCTAGGGAGGGTAGAGTCACATGGGGTAACCTCCTTGTGGTCGCTATAATGTGGTTTGTTCTCGGTGGGGCGCATGGTGAATTGAGCGTGGTTGCCGCGGTGGATAGCGTGAAGCCTCCACACGCGCTATGTCTCCGTGGCAATGCGCTCAACAAGCCACGTGATAAGATGCGCGGGTTGATTGTCTCAGACGCGGAGGCAACTGAGATTCGTCCTGCGCCACCCGGACTGAGGCGAATCACTATGCGACCACGAGGACTTAGAGCGCATTGGGAATTGGGCGTTCCAAATTGTGAGAAATTGGGAGAAAAAGGGGAAAAATAAAAAATACATAGTGTCTTGTTCTCATAAACGAGGCTTGCTTAGGAAATGTATAAAGAGTTGGCCAGAGGGTTTCCAATCAAACGTCATGTTAGCATCACACTCTGGCCTCTCATGAAGTCTATGACTGTTTCATGAAGGATTACAATAACACACGTGACTCACGTGTGTGAGACACAGCAGACGCCCCCGGGCCATTTCACCCGTGGTCAAACACAGAACTGAGAGGCGAGCGACTATGTAAAGTGACATGGTTCGCGAGCACACAGTAACATGGAGCACAGATGAAAGTTACTATTTTTATCTTGATCTTGAAGTGAGGGCTGAATCAGCCATGTGGAAAAATCTATCACCACATCGCCACTAAATTACCACTGACATGCCGAAGATCAGCAGCAAACTCTGTACAGCGCAACTATAGACTTCAGTGGCAGTTATCTGGACTTCTAATCTGTTTGTTCGATCAGCAGCAGAAGGGGGCCATTCGCAAAGCTATTTTGAATGCAATATATATTTTTGCAATTTCATTCGGTGGCACTGGCATATGTGGCATGGTGGCGCTCTTGGCATGAGACGCTGAAAACATGTATGATATATTGTAATGGTCAAAGATGTCCATCTAGTGCATTTATATTAAAAAAGCAATTAAAACATGCACATGGACGCAAGAAAGTGTCATGTGTGAACGGCCCCAAAGACGCAATTTAATTTCTTGTCTTGGTGACAGAGGTGATACCAAATTTGTACTATGGCAACTATGTTTAACTAGGTATTTTGGCATTTGCCAAGGCACAGGGCAAAATAAAAATAAATGTAATAATAATGAAAAACAGAATTAGCCTCATACTTCACAACAAGCCAGTATCATAACTGTTTTACACTGAACAATAAGGTGAATTCTTTCCATTCCACTTTTAGTATAACATTTTACCCTAGTTTTACATTAACCAAACACACAGCTGGCATTACAAGCAGCCAAAAAAAAAAGCTCTGTCAATGTGACAGCTGTAATTTGCAGCTGTGTCCAATCAATGTGACTCTGCTACAGATTCTGCCACTGTTTCCAGGGCATCCATGGCCATTAGAAAGCAGAATAGGAAATAAAGGAAAAGGTCATAGGGAAGATACTCCTATTCATAAAGCCTACGTACATGATGGTATGCATCATGCAATTCAGTGTTTTGTACTTCCACAAAAAGACTGAATTAAGGACATGCACTCCCAAAGAAATGATCAAATTGTCCTACAAATATAAGAAATGTCATTAGCATTGCTTAATTGTAATAAGAGGATCACTAGCCTGGGTTTCCAGGTGATCACAAACAATCAACTCACAGAATAAACATACACATTTAAATCACTTGTGTTTGCAACATAAAAATGGCTCCTACAAACCTAAATCTATTTCTAAAGCATAATTTCCAAAATCTCTAGTCGACGTTAATCCACATAAGCACATCAAGAGCTTCCGGTTTCAAAATGACGTTGATGATTAACCAGTGTAGATGTACACGTTGACTACAGGTCAATACATAGGCCACTGTTATTAGGGTGGAAATAGATCGTTTGCCACAGAAGTCTGCTGACACACATATGACGACACATATTTTGTGAATAAACAAACACACGTTGAAGGCTATTAGAGATAAAATACCCATGTTAATGAATAAATCAACTTATTGGTATGTTTCACACACACAAATATGAAAATAACTGCACCTAAATTATCTCTGAGTGTAGCTGTAGAGTGCATCTCACTTTTATAGCACTATTAATATATTTTAACATATGAGGGATGAGGCAAAGCTCTATCTGGGATGTCGACAGACCAAAATGGTCGACATCCATTAAGCAAAAAGGCTTGAGGTATGGAGAGAGTGAAAAGGAAATGGGGAGGAGTGGAAGGAAGACTGACTCATTAATATTTCAACACTTCCTCCAAATAAATAAAAAAAAAAAGTATAACAATGAATATGAACGTTGATCAATTTTCTATAACATTTTGCACGTTTAATGCTGTTAATGCACTATTCCAGAATTGCAATTGATTTCCAAACATCCATTTTGTCTAAAAGCTGCATGCATTTTATTCAGGTGCATTGCTGTGCATGCAACGGTTAAGATGCATTAAAAGCAATCACCTCTTCACCAGCGATGCACAATCCAAAACTCCCTGCAGTCAGCTGCACAAGCACGAATGCCCTTCCCTCAATGCACAAAGCCACTTCAGCCAAATACATTAGCTCACATCCTGGTTTAACATGCACCTGGTAAACCAACCCATGATTTACACTGAAAACGAACAGCACCTCTACTGTGACACGTCTTTGTTTGTGCATCACCGGCACATTGGCTAAAAAAGAAAAAAGCCCCTCTCTTGCAATAGCCCCTCCATTTTGACAGGGCAATTACAGCTTACATTTACTGTGGAATCCGTGTCCACTGCCTTGAATTGCTATAAATAATCGGTATGCTTTCGCATCTGTCGTCATGCAGCACAAAAGAGGCTTTTTAGCTTCTGCATTTGCAGCATCCCAGTGATAAACTCAAATCACAATTCTTGCACATCCCCCACACCCTCTCTATAAGAAGCCATCAAAACAAAAGGCTTTTCGACACCGCCTTGCAATTCCACACTAACACGCTATTATTTCTTCCCGTGAGCTGCTTGTGAATAGAACGAATATAAAACAGCACGTCTGTATGTTTGGAGGGCGATCAGGGGCGTTAAACAGAGACTTACCCCATTCTGCACCAGTGACAGCCTCCATCCCAGCAACCCGTCAAGTGTGTCAGTTGCCGGAGAGCATCCAGCCAGCACTGGGTCACATGGGCGAGGGCACAGCCAATCACAAGGCAGCCAGCCCAGACTGCTGGTGTTGGTGCAGTGGCTGATGGTGACTGGCCAGAAATGTGCCCCACAGTACAGCTGCATACCTTGAATGGGTTTTAAAGCTGTCAGGGGGGAAAGTGGTGGTGGCCCCAGAGATGCTTAGATGGGTCATAATGCCTGGAGGTTACGCAACCCAGCGTGGAATAAACGGATCAATGCGGCAGCCCAAATACTGTTGTGGTCCACAGCGGACCATACAGCTGATACATGTTCAATGCATTAAACCAAAGTTACGATGGATAAACAAACTGACAGATGCATCCAAAATCTGACCAAAAAATGTCACTAACCTCATCTATAAATGATGTCATTTGACATGAAAAAACAAAAACAGAACAAAAATTTGGATTCATTAAATGCCTCATTTAAAACTGACTATCAAGATCTCTGTTATGGAATATAGTCTACGACCACACTATTACATTTTCATTTGAAAACGCATATATTTTGCTAGTTTTTTGCCTCTAATCCAATCTAATTTTAATTTAGTCAATAATTGGCCGATTAATATCGGTGCATCCCTAACCGTTTTACATTTAAATGAATTTAGCAGATGTATTAATGCAAACTGCCACACAAATGAAGAATGCTACAGCAAAGGATTATTTCAAAGTTTACTATGCAAGATGCACAACTACACAATTCTTGCAGAAATATACATGCTCAAATATACAATGACTAATTGCCAGCAAAACAATGATATGACCAGAAAACTGTCTTTATGTTCTTCTTTCGAAATAAAAAGCAGCCATATATGAAAAAGTATTCCTACTCTCAGATAAGCACACTTAGATGGTTTATTTCAGTTTCGAGATTGCTAAAATGTTCAGCGTATTCCAAGTGCAACTAGTCTCGCTGCATTGCATGTAAAACAATATCCAATTTAAATATATTAAATAATTTGTTTTTGTACAGTGCACTACAAAAAACAAAGTGCAACGATCTCTGTCATAACAAAAATCACATTATACTTGTTGGGCCTCATGTATTCAGATAGAAGACAAAGGCAGGTCTAATACAGTCGCAAAAACCTAACTCAAGCCCCCACCTTCCAAGTCGTAAATCTTACTGATAAAAATCGCGCCAAAATCAAACAAAGGGAGTCCAAAACGGACTACAAATCCATGAAGCCTTGCTCACTAAAGGATCGAACTCTCAACTCCTATTGGATGAGGCACACAACAGAACGTCCCTCAAACATGACATCATCAGGAGTTGAAATACCTCTGAAATGCTTCCAGAACGTTGCTTCCAGCGACTTTGTTTGCAGTGTGAAGACGCAGCTCTTTGCTGCTCTCAGGTGCAACCTTGTGGCACAAGGAAGTAACGTCCGACTTGAAACTGTAGCCATACAATCTCCATCTCGCTGGACGAGTTGAGATTACTCTGTGTTCAACCGAACACTCTAACGGATCCGAAGGAGACCGCCGAGCAATTCGCATCTTCATCCGTTTGCCTACAGAAGTGAAGAGATTAAAGATTTCTCTTCCATCTTCAATCAAGTCGACATTTCTGAGTTCTAGCCAGCCCGCCGAGAATCAACAGCCGTGCCCGCCGACAGAGCGAGGAAACGGCCTCCCGTCATCACACGAGCCTCAAGGAACCGGGTCAGAGTTAAAGGACGGAGGAAAACACATTCTACCTGTGTCCTCATGCGATTCAAGTAAGAGGTTTACGTCTGGGCAGAGATAGAATATTATAGTGTGTTATTCTTGTGTTTCAAGGTTTTTGCTTGTACAGTTTACGGACCGCCATGTCCGCTCATTATTAATACTCAGGGTATTAATTATCACGAATTTGTTTTGCTGTATTGTGGTCCAACCAAATTGGACTGTTTTCGCCATCGCGGGTGAGACAGCAACTGAGTTCATCCATTAAAGAGTCAAATAACACGGGACTTTTACGAGCCATCCACCACGTCTCTGAGTGATAAACACAGCTGCTTTCTCTCCCACTATCGCGAAATCGGCTTTAGGGCTGTCACTTAATCATCTCTCTCTCTCTCTCTTACTAATCACACACACACACACCTTATGTGTTATAGGATTATTTTATTTCCATATCTAATCATATCACTGTTTAGTTTAGTTTAGTGAGTCGGATGTTTATTGACTGCATTGTATTAATTATTAATTGATATTACTGCATAAATAAACTTTGTTTATATTACAAAGAGAAGTGTTTTGGTTTGTTTTGCATACGCCTGTGTCATGCTGACGGGATGTCAGTGCTCGGATTCAAACCTTCGTTCATTGTTTTGTTTTTTTTCCGAAAATCGATATTCTTCGGATGTCAATTTTCCTAAGAAAACAATCTAATATTGAGTCTGTTTTACTATTTGGTTATTAGTCCCTAATTCCAGGGTGGTGCCCCGTCAATGTTAATCCTTATTAATATTCTATTGATTTTTGATAATTGATAATTATCTTTGATGATTGAATTTGAATGATCAATAAGCTAGTGTTAATTTTAATTAATGTTTCATCGATGTTAACAATTAACGCTTATCTTTGATAATTGTTGATTTAAAGGATTTTAAAAAGCTAACATTGATTCTCATCAATGTTCTATTGATTTTAATAATTATCTTTGATAATTATTAATTATTGCTAATAACCAAACTTGCTCCTAAACATAACACACTACATTTACTGGAGTCCCATATGAGGTTTTAATGAGTTAGATTCAATTGATTAATTTAAATATGAATTAATAACTACAGAAATAATTATTATTTCTGATAGTAACACTGATCTAAACAACCAGTAAAGCCCTACATACTTTACTATTTATTCCCAGAGGCTGTAAACGTTCATCATAGTGTATTTACTGCTACTGTACAACTTTATAATTTCAATTAAAGTCTGACGAGTTACTGAATAAACCTTTAAGAATAATAAATTGCACTCTACTGTATAAGTGTTTGAGATTTGCATTCTCAAACTGAGAAAGTGAATAGATAACAGAAGGGGGAGGTCGGTTCTTTATATCCGCTGGAAGTGTTTTCATGCAAATGAGGTTTTGGTTCTTGAGAGCTTAAAAATGGACACTGGCAGAGACCCTTGTTAGTCAGTCCTCTCTTGATGTGCCATTCAATGGAAACTGTCCTCACTTATTTTATCTTGTGTGGGAAAACATTCCAGAAAAGAAGGGGAAAGGCACCTCAATCAATGATATTCTTCCTTATAAAATCCTGAGTTTATTTCAGGCTTACACCAATTGTTTACCATGTAGGGTATAAATGTATTTATAGAAATATTTTGAGTATGAACAGTGCAGTCCAACAGTTAGGCTAATTGTTGCAATAATTCGGTTTCAGTTATAAGTTCATGATGTCATTGGTGTTCATGCAAAATGCACAACTCCTTAATCAATTTGATTATGTTTTAGAAATACAAGGATGACAAGACTTTATATCAAGCTATAAGAGAGTGTCACCAAAGATTTGATAACAAATTTTGAAATCAACCATGCACAAAACACAAATGAACACCAAAGAGGCCTGACTTTCAATACTCCCTGCATAGCTCACTGAACGTTACTCTCACTTACTCACTTCAGCTCAACTAGATGTTAAACATTAATATGAGGTTTGTGACTCAAAAGTCCTTTCTTCAAAAATGGGTGTGTGCATGGAAAAAAAAATGAATGACCTAACTTTATACATTTAACCCACAGCAAGAATACAGGGAATGTTAAAATAAAACCTAGGCTAAATTGCAACTTGGCAACTCCTGTTCAGAGCGAGATTTAAACTATTTCAAGTTCAAAATCTGATCTGAGCCCTTCACAGAGACAATTCAAATACAATTTAAGATGAAACCAACAAGTTTAGTATGTCTTTCTCATTCACGGAAGCCGAACAAGACTGGAGACCAAAGTGGAAATTAGGGATGTGCATGAGTAATCGATTAATCGATTAATCGAGTACTCATTCAACTTTAAATATTCAACAGGTAAAAACACTACACGGATATTGCAATTTGATTTTCTTTGTGCCGTTGCCTGCTGTGGGCAAAAATTAAACTTCTTTCCTCTAAATCTTTCTGTTACAACTCAATGCATCAGTTATGGATTCATGATGCTGTTAAAGGAATTGTTCACCTAAAAAGGACAAAAAACTTGGAATGTATGTTTCTATGTGTGAGCACATATGTTTCTGTCATTTTTTAATCTAGATGTTATTTTACCCTTGTGTTGTGTTCACTTTGTGCTAACACATTTTGTGTCCTTGGTCAAAAATGACCGTTCCACTCAATGTTTATAAATCTCTCATACTGCATTTATTATCACAAGATATTGCATTAGATCTTTTTAACAACTTCTTTTTTTAAAAATCATTTTTTGAACACATTTAAAAAAAAAAAAAAATTTTATTGATCGAAGGATTAATTGAAATTAGTTTATACCGGGCCAGTGGAGGGCACTCCCTGCGGCAAACAAAGAAAATAATAATAATAATAATAGTTAGGCTAACTAATTAATACATTTATAATAATAATAACCACTTGCTTGATCTGAACAAAATAGGTGTAATTTTAAAGTTTGGAATCTGGACTTTACAGTGCATATACAGTTGAAGTCAGAAGTTTACATACATCTCAGCCAAATACATTTAAACTCAGTTTTTCACAATTCCTGACATTTAATCATAGAAAACATTCCCAGTCTTAGGTCAGTTAGGATCACTACTTTATTTTAAGAATGTGAAATGTCAGAATAATAGTAGAGAGAATGATTTATTTCAGCTTTTATTTCTTTCATCACATTCCCAGTGGGTCAGAAGTTTACATACACTTTGTTAGTATTTGGTAGCATTGCCTTTAAATTGTTTAACTTGGGTCAAATGTTTTGGGTATCCTTCCACAAGCTTCTCACAATAAGTTGCTGGAATTTTGTGCCATTCCTCCAGACAGAACTGGTGTAACTGAATCAGGTTTGTAGGCCTCCTTGCTCACACACGCTTTTTCAGTTCTGCCCACAAATTTTCTATTGGATTGAGGTCAGGGCTTTGTGATGGCCACTCCAATACCTTGACTTAGTTGTCCTTAAGCCATTTTGCCACAACTTTGGAGGTATGCTTGGGGTCATTGTCCATTTGGAAGACCCCATTTAACTTCCTGGCTGATGTCTTGAGATGTTGCTTCAATATATCCACATAATTTTCCTTCCTCATGATGCCATCTATTTTGTGAAGTGCACCAGTCCCTCCTGCAGCAAATCACCCCCACAACATGATGCTGCCACCCCCATGCTTCATGGTTGGGATGGTGTTCTTCGGCTTGCAAGCCTCACCCTTTTTCCTCTAAACATAACGATGGTCATTATAGACAACAGTTCAGTTTCAAAACAGATCTTTGTCCCCATGTGCACTTGCAAACTGTATTCTGGCTTTTTTATGGCGGTTTTGGAGCAGTGGCTTCTTCCTTGCTGAGCAGCCTTTCAGATTATGTCAATATAGGACTCGTTTTACTGTGGATATAGATACTTATCTACCAGTTTCCTCCAGCATCTTCACAAGGTCCTTTGCTGTTGTTCTGGGATTGATTTGCACTTTTTGCACCAAACTACGTTCATCTCTAAGAGACAGAATGTGTCTCCTTCCTGAGCGGTATGATGGCTGCGTGGTCCCATGGTGTTTATACTTGCATACTATTGTTTGTACATTTGTTTTGATTTTCCCATGATATCAAGGAAAGAGGCGCTGAGTTCGAAGGTAGGCCTTAAAATACATCCACAGGTACACCTCCAATTCAGTACACCTCCTAGCAGAAGCTAATTGGCTAATTGTCTAAAGGCTTGACATAATATTCTGGAATTTTCCAAGCTGTTTAAAGGCACAGTTAACTTAGTGTATGTAAACTTCTGACCCAATTAAAAGTGAAACAATCTGTCTGTAAACAATTGTTGGAAAAATTACTCATGTCATACACAAAGTAGATGTCCTGAACGACTTGTCAAAACTATAGTTTGCTAATATAAAATCTGTGGAGTGGTTAAATAAATTAGTTTTAATGACTTCAACCTACGTGTATGTAAACTTCTGACTTCAACTGTAGCTGATCCTAGCAATTCTTAAATAATGCTTTTTAATTTGCTGACAAATAAGAGCTGTATCGTCCTCATCATTTGCAAATTAATTATCACAACAATTATATTCAGAGATGGTAAAACCATAAAAAGAGGAGATAGCCATGTATTATATATCGTTGGAAAGGTCTCAATTAGTAGAATGCAATGAGCAAATTTGTTTCACTCAAAGGCCAAACTGCAGTGAGTTTTAGTGTATGAAATTCCACTGACACATATAAATATAATTAACAGCAGCAGCTTTTGTCACATTTTTCCTAATTACTTCCTGAAACATACATATAACATAGACAATGACATATCATAACTTACAGCTGACTATCCCGATTCAAACGAGCCCAAACACAACATGATAAGCAGATCTTGAAATATTCCTCAAAGAGTATCCATGAAAAGTACACAAAAGTACACAAAAGGGCGCTCAACACATTGTTTGTGTGTGGGTGTGTGTATGTGTGTGTACATGTCCGAGGACTTGACTGGGAACACCACAGGTGTAACAAAGTGAAATAAAACCAAAAGAAGCACTTGATCCAAAACTGTACAAGCCTCTTACTAGTCAAGTAATTTCCTGAAGGAAAATAAACATAATAACACCAGTTATGGGCATTTTAGACCATCCAGACAGCCATTATTATTACTAGAGACAAAAGTTGAAACTATATGTTTTCTCGTAATTTAAGTAGAATTTCACTCTGTTTTCTCACACGAGATCGTAACGACTCCAGAAAAAGTGCTACACACATGACAACAACAGCTGAAACAATGACAAACCATTTTTAACAGCTCTGTTAAACCAAAACATTACTTATCCTTTAGGAGGAGGGGTAAAAACTACAGCACTTTTCTGTAGAAGAAGAAGAAGAGTTAAAGTATGGTACAGTTAAGTATAGCAAAGTACAATTATTTGAGCAATAGTAAATATAGGCCTAGTAGATACAATTAATAACATTACATTAAGAGTAGAATTTAGTAGAGGTCGACCGATAGTGGATTTTGCCAATACCGATAACTAAGGTGGTGGAAAAGGCTGATAACCGATTAATCGGCTGATTGAATTTTTTAATCGATTTATAGAATGATCAGTGATTTCATAGTCTTTCCTTACTATGATGAGCACAGACATTGAGGCTACAAGAGTCCAAAATGAACAAAATCCCAAAAGCATTTTATTGTGCAACCAAAACTCCAATAATAACCAGAAAAATTCAGATTTGGTGCAAAATGTGGGACTTTTAACTATAAACAAGCCCGATATACACTGGGGTGTTTTATTTTGAAAATTATAGAAACTTGCTCCATTACAAAGATCCATATGCAAGTATTTAACAAATTATACATTCACCAGATATGTGTGTGTGTGTGTGTGTGTGTGTGTATATATATATATATATATATATATATATATATATATATATATATATATTCACATATATTTATAATTTCACCAGATGAGGTTTACTGTTGAGGAATAAAGAAATGAGGAATAAAAAAATTAACTATCGGAAACTATCGGCATATACTTTTGCCGATAACCGATAGTGTAAAAAAGCAACTATCGGCACCGATTAATCGGTAAAACCGATATATCAGACTACCTCTAGAATTTAGTATAGTAAACTTTGTTTACTCTAAATTGCAGTGTTAAAACAGTACTGTTCAAACAGTAAAACATTGAAGAGCAGCAAAAATACACAATAAAAATAAAATAAAGTAAATAAAAATAGAGAAGCTACAGTAGATCTCATCACTTAAAAATAGACACTTCAGCTCGACTTTGGAAAGTACCACTTCTTTTTATAGTACACAGCTTTACAGTGTCACTTGACTGTTATTAACAGATATTTATGCTTATTATTGTGTGTTTTCTATAAACATTATTTAAGCTGTTTAAAGTGTTACCTGCACAAACATTCGTCCCCTTCCACGATATAACTTGATTTTAACGCCCTTGGCCGGTTAAATCCCATGGAACCATGATGTTTGAACGCTACTAACAGATATTAGTCTGTTTGCTAATTAAATCATGAGTTTGTTTAAAACTTTGCCTTCTTTAGTGTGATTTGCTCAGCAGCAGCTCCTGTGCCTGCGACGCTTCGCCATGTTGTTAGAGGAGTCAGGCTGTGCGCATGCGCGGTGAGATGTGAGCTCAACACGCCACCATGCGACGGGAAAAGGAAAAGCTTTTATTATTGTTTATTCTAATAAAAACGTTATACATTTTATTTATTATTTTATAATCATATTCCGATTAAATTGTAATAATTTAATTATTTTAATCATAATATTTTTATGAGTTTTTGAAACATGTATTTATAAATCTGTGGTAACTCTAACACAAAAAATGACTAAATGATCAAATGTTTTCAAGAAAATCTTATATTGATTTATAATGGTTTTACAGACGTAACAATAACTGTAGTAACTATGATATTGTGACGAAATTATGGTACTTTTTTTTTTCCTCAGGGAATTTCCATACACATTTTCCATACAGCTCAAATTGCGTTAGACAGAAATAAAAATACCTAAATAAATATTATTCACTTTTAATAAACAAATAAAACGATTTCCATATTCACATGCCATGGTAAAATGTGGTATTTCGACGCACTTTAAAGAAAAACACGGTTTTATCCTGATGGTGTCCGAATTTACGGAGGACAAAACCTGCAAAAATAATAAATAAATAAATAAACAAACAAATACATATATAAATAAGCAAATAAATACATATATTTGTGCATAAATAAATATATAAGTGCTAAATGTGCGAGGAGATATACAAATAAATAAATAAATAAATATGATTTCGTTTTTAAGAAACAAATAAAACAATGTAGACATTTATTTACCATGGTATTTTAGTGGTATTTCAAGCAAGGTACTTAAAACATGGTAATATAATATATATGTGTGTGTGTGTGTGTGTGTGTGTGTGTGTGTGTGCGTGTGTGTGTGTGTGTGTGCGTGTGCGTGTGTGTGTGTGTGTGTGTGTCATGACGGTAGTGTCCAAATTACACAAAAATAAAAATAAATAGATAGATATGAAAATAAATACATTATAATTAAGAAATAAAATAAATTGTTATCAAAGTAATAATCGAACAACAACATCAGGGGCACAGAAAGCTGTCTTTATTACGCTATTATTATTATTATTATTATTATTATTATTATTATTATTATTCGTGCAAAAAATAAAAGATGAAAGACTGCGCTCAGTTTCCAACAGGTGGCAGAACTGTCCTGCTCGTGTGTGTGTGTGTATATGTGTGTGTGTGTGTGTGTGTGTGTGTGTGTGTGTGTGTGTGTGTGTGTGTGTGTGTGTTGAGGGAGGAGTCACACACATGAACAATCGCTCGTGGGAGAGTCTTTTAGGCTGCTTGGCAACACACAGCATGAGTGAGACACATTCAGAAGAATCAGGAGAATTTGATGGGACACTCGAACATCCTGAGATGAATTCAGCCAGTCATCACGAGTCACCGTCATCTACACTTCACAAACCATTGTGAAGCTTCGGGATTCACTTCGGCCTGAATAAACAGAGTTTATTCATCATATGAGTTCATATATGGGACACTTGGATAGTCAGGTGCGTGCAGAAGATCACAGAACATGTAACATTTGTAACAAAGGAGGACACTGACGTCACTTTATGATGGACTGTAATATTATGAATGAGGAAATGTTACTATAAGCGGTTCGGGTTGGATCAGAACTCTGGAATTATTGTGGATCTTGTATTTGGGTCAAAATGAGTTGTTTCTGTTCGGTTCAAGAGGAGTTTTACTGTGAGGTTCTGCTACTGGATGAGTCCAAGTTGACTTTAACCACTCAACAGCAGGGCATAAAGGTGAGAATTATTTGATTATACATACTTGTATTATATTTATATATAATATTATTATAATAGCATGGTACTTTTATGCAAGGATAAGACATATATGAGTTGGAACATTTTGTCTTCACATTGAGAGCTTTGTTTCCATGTGTTTTTATTTACTCTGTATATTTTGGAGAGGTTCACACCCAGCACCCATGAGCTCACCACTGTTGACCAGATTACAGTAACCAGATGATCTGGTTAAACACAATGAGAATGCTTTAAATCTTTAACTCACTGCACATTGTATATGTGTGTGTGTATATATATATATATATATATATATATATATATACAGTTGAAGTCAGACATTTACATTCACTTAGGTTGAAGTCATTAAAACTAATGTTTTAACCACTCCACAGATTTTATTAGCAAACTATAGTTTTGGCAAGTCGTTTAGGACATCTACTTTGTGCATGACACGAGTAATTTGTCCAACAATTGTTTACAGACAGAATGTTTCACTTTTAACTGACTATATCACAATTCCAGTGGGTCAGAAGTTTACATACACTAAGTTAACTGTGCCTTTAAGCAGCTTGGAAAATTCCAGAAAATGATGTTAAGCCTTTAGGCAATTAGCCAATTAGCTTTTGATAGGCTAATTAGCTAATTGGAGTCAATTGGAGGTGTACCTGTTGATGTATTTTAAGGCCTACCTTCAAACTCAGTGCCTCTTTGCTTGAAATCATGGAAAATCAAAAGAAATCAGCCAAGACCTCAGAAAACAAATTGTGGACCTCCACAAATCTGGTTCATCCTTGGGAGCAATTTCCAAACGCCTGAAGGTATCGCGTTCATCTGTACAAACAATAGTACACAAGTTTAAACACCATGGGATCACGCAGCCATCATACCGCTCAGGAAGGAGACGCATTCTGTCTCACAGAGATGAACGTAGTTTGGTGCGAAAAGTGCAAATCAATCCCAGAACAACAGCAAAGGACCTTGTGAAGATGCTGGAGGAAACAGATAGACGAGTATCTATATCCACAGTAAAACGAGTTCTATATAGACATAATCTGAAAGGCTGCTCAGCAAGGAAGAAGCCACTGCTCCAAAACTGCCATAAAAAACCCAGAATACAGTTTGCAAGTGCACATGGGGACAAAGATCTTACTTTTTGGAGAAATGTCCTCTGGTCTAATGAAACAAAAATTGAACTGTTTGGCCATAATGACCATCGTTATGTTTGGAGGAAAAAGGGTGAGGCTTGCAAGCCGAAGAACACCATCCCAACCGTGAAGCATGGGAGTGGCAGCATCATATTGTGGGGGTGCTTTGCTGCAGGAGGGACTGGTGCACTGCACAAAATAGATGGCATCATGAGGAAGGAAAATGATGTGGATATATTGAAGCAACATCTCAAGACATCGGCCAGGAAGTTAAAGCTCGGTCACAAATGGGTAAATGGACAATAACCCCAAGCATACCTCCAAAGGTGTGGCAAAATGGCTTAAGGACAACAAATTCAAGGTATTGGAGTGGCCATCACAAAGCCCTGACCTCAATCCGATAGAAAATTTGTGGGCAGAACTGAAAAAGCGTGTGTGAGCAAGGAGGTCTACAAACCTGACTCAGTTACACCAGTTCTGTCTGGAGGAATGGGCCAAAATTCCAGCAACTTATTGTGAGACGCTTGTGGAAGGATACCCAAAACATTTGACCCAAGTTAAACAATTTAAAGGCAATGCTACCAAATACTAACAAAGTGTATGTAAACTTCTGACCCACTGGGAATGTGATGAAAGAAATAAAAGCTGAAATAAATCATTCTCTCTACTATTATTCTGATATTTCACATTCTTAAAATAAATTAGTGATCCTAACTGACCTAAGACAGGGAATGTTTTCTACGATTAAATGTCAGGAATTGTGAAAAACTGAGTTTAAATGTATTTGGCTAAGGTGTATGTAAACCTCTGACTTCAACTGTATATGCACTGTAAAGTCCAGATTCCAAACTTTAAAATGACATCTATTTTGTTCAGATCAAGCAAGTGGTTATTATTATTAATTTATTATATAGCCTAATTATTATTATCAATGTCATGTGGTGTAACTATCAAGTAAACCATGGTCAGAAATGTAGGGGGGCTCGGGGGAAAGATGCCACCAAAATGCTAAATGTGGAGGCACAAAATGGCCAGTTTTTTATTTGTAGCATATTATATAGTTCTTAATATATTGTATTATAGACTGTTATACATATTATGGCACAAAATATGAATAAATGTTGATCTTTTTCTTACGGTAAGAGGAAATAAATTCTCAATACTTAAAATGATGAGACAGTTTATGTTTTAAATGGTTAGAAAAAAAATATGCCCTCATAAAGGCAAAAAAACGCCCCTGAAAATCACATCCTGGGGGCAATATAAAAGTTAAAAATACGTTGTTGGTTTTTTACAAATATCAGAAGATTTTCAAGAATTTTCAAAAGTCAAGAATAACAAGATGTTGTCTCAGGGTTGCTCCATATGACCTGAACAAAATGTCAAAATATTAATATTTGATGATATGACAAAATAATTATATATATTTTAAACTTCTTAGACAGTCATGAGCGTCTAAAGTGCTCCTCTATTTTTTTTTCTTTTTTTTTTTTTTTTTGCTACCTACATGTTGGTTTCACCACCTGACTTTGATTTTGTGGACAAAAGTGTTTATTATTAATCTTATTATTATTAATTATTAATTAGTTATGCATTTTATTATTTGTTATTTTGAAACAAAATTGTTTAACTGCTTATTTTTTTTATATGTTTTTTGAACGTTAATTCCATGGCATTCCTTAAAGTCTCTTGAAGTATCATGCAAATACCATGGTAAATTAATACAATCATTCAGTACTATAGTACATCAAAGGTAATGCAGTTTTCTAACTTAAATATCCTATTTAGACCTTAAACAGTTGTGTCTTAGCACTGACCTGCAAGTCATGACGATAGAAGTTTAAATCTTTATCTTTCATGCAGCAGGTGCACAACACAATCAGCAAGCACCAGTTAGTCTGCTAAATGTCTTGTATGTTAGTCTCATTATTTCTGATATCACTGGGTCAGGATTTGTTAATATGGGACAAGTGAGTGCAAGTCTTTGAGACACACTCACAGCATGCTTTTCTCTCTGGACAGAGTATCATCAGAGCTATCGTGTTGCTCGTTTGCTTTAAATTGTTAATGTGTGGCGGAGCAAGTATAGTATCTTTAGCAAGTCTTTAATACTCAGTACGTAAGTACTTCAAAACATAAACAGTAACAGTGGGGTTTATCAGTTGTTCTACACAATCCTACATCCATGTTCTGTCATTGTCAAACAAGTTTGTGTGAAAAGGATGCAGAAGAAGAGAATAGAACTTGATTTCATCCACTTGCTCAAGCAAATATTGTACAGTAGATTAATTGTAGGGTTTTTTGTTGTTGTTGTTGCATTTTGCAGGACATGTAGCTAATTCATGGCCATCGTGACTCTGAGTTAAAAATTGAGTGTCCAGCTGTCACCCTTGTCCAGATCTTCTCAAACACACACACAAAGGCTTCACTGAGTTTACCCAGAAGGCCGTGTGAGGAACAGTTAGCATGTTTCCATCATCACAAAAGACAGACGGCAGCTTACAACAGCGTGTTGTATTTGTGTTGTCTTTGGCCTGTGGAGGAGATGCTCTCATGACATTTGGACACGTCTAACAAAGAGAAACATTTATTTAGTGTCTGTCCAGTCTGTGTTTCCTGTGAGAGAATGGGAGTGCTTTTCTAAACAATAATGTCCTTTGACACTCTTATATAAAGGGCCACATTTCATCCCAAAAAAAAAAAAAAAAAAAAGACAGTTTTTCTTGTAAAGTACAAAAACAGTGCATTCATTTAAAACAGGTGTAATTACTGTCATTTTATAATAATTGTGCCTATGATACAGTGATTGTATCAGATATCAGGGTGAATCTCAAGAACACGTCCAGGATATATTTGAACCCAAAATCAATGGAACGAAATTGGAAATTATATTTTGCTTAAAGAAATAAATGAGGCCTATTTCTAGGACGATTAAAGGGATAATTCTCTCATTATTTACTCACCCTCATGGTATCCCAGGTGTGTATGACTTTCTTTCTTCAGCAGAACACGTTTGAAGAAGCTCAGAAGGTCCTTATAATGCAAGTGGATGGAGATTTCTCTTTTGAAGCTCCAAAAATCACAGACAGTCAGCATAAACTTCATCCATACGACTCCAGCGGTTAAATTAATGTCTTCTAAAGCGACACGATTGCTTTTGGTGCAAAAAAGATCAATATTTAAGTACTTTTATAAACTCTAAATAATGAATCCGCTCTGCAGCGGTATGCACTTGTGACGTAATCACATTAGCATTTGAAACACGCGAGAACTGATGCACGTAAGACACAGTTGGAAGAGCAGCACTGTTTACAAGTTGAAGGAGGAACACTATACAGAAGCTTCGTTGGTTTTGGTTTCTATCTATCTTTATCTGTTTCTTCACTCACAATGGTGCGTTTGTGTGCTTATCCTTTATGTCTCAACCGAGAAGAGAATGTGAGATTACGTCTGTAACATGTCAACGCAAATACATCACACAAAAAACCACTTGGACTCCACCCTCTCGTGAAGCTTACCCGTTACATTGGATTATAGTTAAAAAGTACTTAAATATTGATCTTTTTTCGCACCAAAAGTGATCGTTTCAGAAACAGATGAAATTTTTTTGTTGTTAATAATAACACTTTTTCGGGCATGCTGAGTGACTCCAGCCAGGTCTCTTAAGCAACCAAATTGGCCCGGTTGTTAGGGAGGGTAGAGTCACATGGGGTAACCTCCTCGTGGTCGCTATAATGTGGTTTGTTCTCGGTGGGGCGCATGGTGAATTGAGCGTGGTTGCCGCGGTGGATGGCGTGAAGCCTCCACACGCGCTATGTCTCCGTGGCAACGCGCTCAACAAGCCATGTGATAAGATGCGCAGATTGACTGTCTCAGACGCGGAGGCAGCTGGGATTCGTCCTCCGCCACCCGGACTTAAGCAAATCACTATGCGACCACGAGGACTTAGAGCACATTGGGAATTGGGCATTCCAAATTGGGAGAAAAAGGGGGAAAATACCCCCCCCCAAAAAAAAAATAATAACACTTTTTCTAAAGAAAGATAAACATAGATGATGATGAAAGACAAAATATTAAATGCCAAAGATCAATATTTACAGAGTCATTCATTATTTTGTAGAGGGGGGTCAAAATGACAATTGGAGCAAAACTACAGGTCAAAACAATAACTTTAGAAAGATGTCAGCATCATGATTTCATTTTTACACAGAGATTGGTAGATCTGTTACTAAAATCAGTTAACTTCCTCAATGCTTGTTGCATTATATGCCAATGGTGTGAGTCCAGAAATGGGAAAAAGCCCTTTTTTTAGTTGTTTTTCCAAAGTTGGAGTGCCTATAACTCCAGAAGTATTAAAGATATCTTAATATCCTTTTAGATTCTGCTTCAGAACAAACTTTCATTTTTCTGTCTTCTTTTTTAAGGCCCTATATGGTTAAAATCCAGAGATATGGGGCTCTCAATGTGGATCCACCTGTAAATTGTTCAATTTTACCCATATTCAGTGGTGAAAATCCAAATGTGGGTCACATGGTATGAAGCTACTTTTTCTTGTCCAACAAAACAAATGTCTAAAGTACAAATAATGTTGAAACTAGAAATGTACCTTCATTTATTCACATAAAAACAACAATGTTTTTGGGGAAATGTTACTTACCGGTAATTGTCATGAAAATGATTTCACAATGCAAAAATCCTAATTGGTGTTGGAGGCTTAATTTTCCTTGTGCAGTATATAACTTCTTTTTTATTTAAATGTGTTTTTTATGAGATTCACCCAGATTCACAAGGTATTGTCTGTTTTGCAAATTCATCCTAAATGTGAATTTTCACATTGCACTTAAAAGTAGTTCAGTTCCATTCCATCTTTCCATTGCACGATCATTATGGTAGCGTAAAGCATAAAAACATAGTCACACCATACTACTCTTTTGTAAGGGGATGCACAGACAGAGAAAATGAAACGGGAGTAATGTGGATTACTCAGTGCATTATGCCACTGGAACATCACAGATTCTCCCACCCTTCAGCGCAATGTTTTGTTGTGTTTGGGAGTGTGCCGGCGCTCCAGACAAAGACCGAGGATTCCCGATGCACAGCAGGACTGATAAGATAGAACAGATTTCCTGTGACTGGATTTTAGACAGACTAATGCAGAGCTTCAGATCAAATCCCTCATTGTTGTGTTTAATGGGATTTTAAACGGGCTTGTGTCGTAACAAACGTGTCATACTGCACATTTACTTGAAAACACTTTTCACAGCTCATATTAATAATGATGATGAGACCCGTTAACTAATTATAGAGTACAGAATAAAATGGATGAGACATAGATAATGGTTTTATTTTGCAGTCAGACCTTTAAAGACTGTTATCTGGTGCTCATCATATTGACATGTGCCATGTGAGATAGAAATAAACCATAGAGTATCGAGCAAGTGTTGTGTTTGTAGATCATAATGTGTGTGTGTGTGTGTTTAGGGTTTATTTGGCTTCTTAGAAGTGAGGTTAATCTGACAAAACCTCCTTTTGGTGACATCTAGGGACATCCTCAGATGGAACGATTTATACATAAAATAAATATTTTTTAACACTAAAAATATGAAAAGTTCTCTTACAGGTGTGCTTTGGGTGTCTCAGAAGTACTATTTAGGTATGGGAATAAGAAATTTAGCCTGTGTCAATGTGTGTCTTTAACTATATGTTGTCATTCCAAATAAGTACCATGACTTCAGTTTTTGGTTTGTTAATTTCGAGTTGGACATGATGAAACAAACGACTTGCGGTAAGTTTCTCATTCACTAAAAAGAACCCTGAGAAGAGCCGTTCGTTCCAGAGGAAGCGCTGTAAGTTTTGCAGTTTACATTAAAATAAAAACTGGTATTTGTTCAGGAAATGGGATACACTGGTCTCACTATAGTTTCAAAAGAATCGGCTCAAAAGAGTCATTCATTCAGGAATCAAACTGCATTGGTCGCACTGTGTGTCACGCTGTAGATTCAAAAGAATCGGCTCATAAGAGTAATTCGTTCAGGAATCAAACTGCATTGGTCACACTGTGTGTCACGCTGTAGATTCAAAAGAATCGGCTAATAAGAGTCATTCATTCGGGAATCTGACTTCATTGGTCGCTGTAGATTCAAAAGAATCGGTTCATAAGAGTCATTCATTCGGGAATCGGACTAAACTGGTCGCTGTAGATTCAAAAGAATCGGTTCATAAGAGTCATTCATTCGGGAATCGGACTTCACTGTCACACTGTGTTTCACGCTGTAGATTCAAAAGAACCAACTCATAAGAGATATTCATTCAGGAATCAAACTGCATTGGTCACACTGTGTGTCACGCTGTAGATTCAAAAGAATCAGCTCATAAGAGTCATTCATTCGGGAATCGGACTTCACAGATCACGCTGTAGATTCAGAAGAATCAGCTCATAAGAGTCATTCATTCGGGAATCGGACTTCACTGTCACACTGTGTTTCGCGCTGTAGATTCAAAAGAATCAGCTCATAAGAGTAATTCATTCAGGAAACAAACTGCATTGGTCACACTGTGTGTCACGCTGTAGATTCAAAAGAATCAGCTCATAAGAGTCATTCATTCGGGAATTGGACTTCACAGATCACGCTGTAGATTCAGAAGAATCAGCTCATAAGAGTCATTCATTCGGGAATCGGACTTCACTGTCACACTGTGTTCACGCTGTAGATTCAAAAGAATCGGCTCATAGAGTGGCACGCATTCAATGTGGTCATTAGTTCGGGAATTGGACTTCACTGGTCACGCTGTAGATTCAAAAGAATCGGCTCATAAGGGCAATTCGTTCGGGAATTGGTCTTCACTCGTCGCGCTGTATGTTTCGCGCTTTAGATTAAAAAAACTTAACTCATAAGAGTCATAAGTTCGGGAATCGATCTACACTGGTCACGCTGTGTTTCACACCATTGATTCATGAGTAGTGTTGCAATGCCTGTCAGTATTTTTGTTTGGTGTTCTGTCCACATCGGTGGACGAATGCACGTTCACGAACCGTCAATGTAACCAAAAGTCTTGAAAATCATTCATCATAGAATTCCACCCCTGAACTTAGTTTTGTACAAAATCAAAGTCGATGGAATGTCCTCATTTGGATTTAATGTATATGTGTGTGTGTGTGTGTGTGTGTGTGTATGTGTGTGTGTGTTGTGTGTGCATGTGTGTGTGTGTGTGTGGGCAGGTTTAAATGGTGTACGAGAGGACTTTATTTTAGGTTATAAACTGGTAATTACAATGGTATTATGCTATAAATGTGGTTTATGAGGACATTTCTAGTGTCCCCATAATTCAAATCACTTAAAAAACATACTAAACGATGTTTTATTGAAAATGTAAAAATGCAGAAAGTCTTTTATGAGGGTTAGGTTTAGGGGTAGGGTTAGGGGATAGAATCTATAGTTATACAGTATAAAAATGATTATGTCTAAGGAGAGTCCTCATAATGATAGCTGCACCAACATGTGTGTGTTGTTTGTGTGTTTTTGTGTGTGTGTGTGTGTGTGTGTTTGTGTGCGTGCATGTGTATGTGTGTGTGTGTGTGTTTTGTGTGTGTGAGTGTGTGTGTGTGTGTTTGTGTGCGTGCATGTGTTTGTGTGTGTGTGAGAGTGTGTGTGTGTGTGTGTGCGTGTGTGTGTGAGTGTGTGTGTGTGTGTGTGCATGTGTGTATGTGTGTGTGAATGTTTAAGTGTGTGTGCGTGCATGCGTGTGTGTGTGTGTGTGTGTGTATGTGTGTGTGAATGTGTGTGTGTGTGTGTTTGTGTGCATGCATGTGTATGTGTGTGTGTGTGTGTGTGTGTGTATGTGTGTGTATTAGTGTGTGTGTGTGAATGTGTGTGTGTGTGTGTGAATGTGTGTGAGTGTTTGTGTGTGCGTGCGTGCGTGCGTGCGTGTGTGTGTGTGTGTGTGTGTGAATGTGTGTGTGTGTGTGTGTGTGTGTGTGTTTATGGTCCTGTCAGCGGCTGGCACAGACAGCCTCCAAAACTAAACTCTGAAACTCCTTACAGCCCAGATATGCAGTAGTTTATTAACTCTACCAACCTCTAATTCAAGTGAATGTATACGTTAAACATACATTAAACTTTAGTACATACTCTGGTGCTGAATGATAAGCATATTTATATACAATGGTATTCACATGATCATAATTATTATTAGCATGTAAATGTTCAAAATGAAACCATTACCCAAGAAAGTATGGTAATTACTTTTTTGTTAGTGAATACAAGCATGCCAAAGAGAAATATTATATTTACTGACCCTAACTTTCTAGCTGTGAGCCTGTAATTCTACATCCCACTGAAATATCTCACCTCGTGTTTAATTAGCTGAAAACAGTCATTTAAAACCAATAGTATCAAGGTGTTTGTTTGAAACACATGCACCTTGACCGTGTTGGGGCTAACTAACTAATTGCTTTTAGATTAATACCACCACCAATCAATCACTGTCACATTTGTTTACATTTTAATTTCACTAAATGTTGGTGGACTACTTTGCTTTGTTTTAAAGGTGCAATTCAACTTTATAGCACTTTTCACAAAATGCACACGTCATGTGTATTATTTGAGCAGTGTTTGGGCGTGAGCTGAGGTCAAAGGATTTAACAGACATTCAAAGGAATGGGAATAAGCTCGCATCAGCGGCTTTCTCTACTCACAAAGAAGGATGTAATCTCTCCTTTCAAACACAAAATCAACACTGATCACTTTCTTTTGTACAGACACATTCCTGGAATGTGCACACATGGCGTGATTCAACTCAAAAATGTTGTTAGAATGAACGCCCGCCGTCTGTAATCAAAATGCCAATTATTCGGTTGATTGAGACGCTCATGAAATTTACATCAGTGATCCATTTGAGATTCGCTTTAATTATGCATCTTAAAAAAGAAAGCAAACTCAAGTAAGCAGCTATGTAGGTTGTTCTTTGTCTGGTTTATTTACACGTTTCATCACTTTGATGAGAGTAATTCCTGATCATCCGCTGGGCTGCAGCTAATTCCAGATTTAAATACTGTTTCTGGATCAGTCTGTTGATTAATTCCACGCTTCTGACATCAATAATGGCCCTGTAAGTTTCCTCGGATGTAAAACTGTTCAACAAAGGATTCCAGAAACACTTGTCTGTCACCAAGCTGAAATGTAGAGTCTGAAATGTCTCAAATACGAGCGACACTCTCCGATGCATTTTTAACAAGCCTCATGCTTATGAATTATTACTGACACTGGAGTCTAATTTTAAATCCGTCTGCCGTGCACAAGCTTTCCCAAAAATGACAGCTTTAGAAAGATTGTGCATCTGGTTTTTGGTTCCTGGAGTTTGAAATTCAAATTTTTCATATCGTAAGACGGATCATAACAGCATCACTGCTTTCTTAGATATACACTCGTATTAGAAACAAAGCATGGAAAAGTCTGTATCATTATAGCAAAACCAAGAAACGTCCTTCGATTCTGTATTCAGTCATATTTAGGAAGATTTGGGTTCTAATTCTCCAGATGTTGACTAGAATCATTAGAATACCTCTGTTAAGGCTTCCTAGATGAGAGAGGTTGCTCTTTCAAAGCTCACGAGACTTAATTGATTATCAACTACCTAAAACCTTAAAGCAATATTTCACCCAAAAATGAAAATTCTCTCATCATGTACTCACCCTCATGCCATCCCAGATGTGTATGACTTTCTTTCGTCTGCAGAACACAAATGGTGATATTTAGAAGAATATTTCAACTCTATAGCTCTGTACAATGCAAGTGAATGGGTGCCAAAATTTTGAAGCTCAAAAAAATCATGTAAATCAGCATAAAAGTAATCCATAAGACTTCAGTGGTTAAATCAATATCTTCACAAGCAATATGAAAGATGTGAGTGAGAAACAGATCACTTTCACATTCTTCTTCTTCGTGCATATCGCCCTCTACTGGGCAAGAAGAATTTCTAGCAAAAAAGGACTTAAATATTGATCTGTTTCTCAACCACACCTATCGTATCACTTCTAAAGATATGTATTAAAACACTGGAGTCATATGGATTATTTTTATGTTGCTTTTATGTGCTTTTTGGAGTGTCAAAAATGTTGCACCCATTCACTTGCATTGTATGGACCTACAGAGCTGAAATATTCTTCTAAAAATCTTAATATGAGTTCTGCAGATGAACTAAAGTCATGCACATCTGAGATGTCACGAATTTTCATTTTTGGGTGAACTATCCCTTTAAACCTAAACCTAACCTAATAGTGTCAGAAAATGCAAACGTGAGATGAAAAACACAACCACGTCATTTTGTGGTGCTTCTATGACACTTTCGGCTATTGCGGCTACTGAACTACCGCGCAGTTTGATCACACTCGAACAAGCTTGCAAATGTAGATGGTTATGTGATGCAAACGTTAAAATGAGTCATGCGCTGTAGTAAAAGTGTTTAGATGTCATAAAATAGTATTGTGTGAGGAACTGGATGAAAAGTAAGTGTGAGTAACTGATAATCTTCTGCGAATCATTCAACAGGCCACGTAAAAGTAATTACACAAAAATGTAGGTATAGTAACGTGATTCTATGACACCAGTGGTTTACTCACTATCCACTCAAAAATATTTGAACCCATTGACATCCATTGACAAAGCTGTTAGTAGATTTTTGGAACACTTCAATTGATTGGCAGTTATCAGATATCAGCCAATTAATCGCCTGGTCTGTCATTACTTTTATAGGAGGGTTTTACAGCATTTCACAGGGCGTCTTGCATTTTTAACCCACTAATTTACAAGGTATTATCACATTTACTACTCCAAGAATGTAAACCGCTTGTAAAATTGCTGGTTAACAATGCAGTGTTTTTATCGTGACTCAAGACTGTGCTTGTCAGCTGTATTCACTGCGCTGCTGGTGTTTTGTTGAATTCACAGGCACCGTAAACTAGTGCTGCTCCATGCGTCGCATCTTTGTCTTTATTTTTGAGTAACTATGGAAACTGGGAGGGTCTTTTTCAACGCCATATGGGGGGTTTCAGACATCTGGAACGTTTCCAGCAGTAACCAGACAAAATGCGGGTTTTCAGTTTGGTTTAATCTGCAGAACACACTCACATCCTAGAAGAACTGAACAGAAAACCTGCACATTACAATGACAGTGTCTCCTACACTTGTATCCATTGTGTTAGATTTCTCAAAAGCTACACTCTTAATATCTGTTCGGGTGAATTTCACAAAACCTGTCAAGAACACGTCCAGAACATACTGTATTACACCCCAGTTGAAAAGAAAAAATAAGAAATTATATTTTGCTTAAGGAAAATGTAAAAAAAAATTTAGACCATTATATATATATATATATATATATATATATATATATATATATATATATATATATATATATATATATATATATATTTTTTTTTTTTTTTTTCTTTTTTTTTTCTTAAGCAAAATATAATTTCTTATTTTTTTCTTTTCAACTGGGGTGTAATACAGTATATATATATATATATATATATATATATATATATATATATATATATATATATATATATATATTATTTTTTATTTTTTTTATTGTGACATTATTATTACAATCAAGCACATTTTCCCCCAAATTCTCATTACCCTAATGCATATGGACATTTTACCTCCAAGTTTTTTTGTCATTTCCATTGGTTGAACCAATGTTGCTGTGTCGGGCTGGTCGGGATGCTCAAACAAGCAGAGCAATGTTTTGAAAGCACCACAGTGTCACAGTGAAATATAACCTGAACATGTTATTGGCAGATTTTGTGAGATTCACTCATTTAGGCGCTTTAAGGTCCCTGGAGAGTGGGGGAACATCTGCTGACGAGGATATCTCCACCACACACACACACACACGCACAGGGTCTGTGCGACCAGCGGTCATCACCACACCCATACAGCCGGTAACAGCAGATGGTCAGGTCTTGTCTGTAATGACCTCGTTGCCATGGGGACAACAGGCCACGTCAAAGAGAGTTAATTGTTTCAAAGTATGTCTTAAATGAACAACCAAAACTTGTAACTTTCACCCACTGCCATTAGCTGACCTCTGAATGCAGGGATTGACTCACGAAACCTGTCAAGAACACATCCAAGTCATATTTCATAGCCTTTTTAGTCCCATTAAAGGGACAGTTCACCCAAAAATGTATATTCTCTCATCACTTACTCACCCTCATGCCATCCCAGATGTGTTTGACTTTCTTTCTTCTGCAAAAAAAAATTTAGATTTTTGAAAGAATATTTCAGCTCTGTAGGTCCACACAATGCAAGTGAATGGTGACCAGAACTTTTAAGCTTCAGAAATCACATAAAGGCAGCATAAAAGTTATCCATAAGACTTCAGTGGTTTAATCCATGACTTTAGAAGTGACATGATAAGTGTGGGTGAGAAACAGATCAATATTTAATTCCTTTATTTCTGTCAATCTCCAATTTCACTTTCACTTCCACATTCTTCTTTTTTGGCAATTTGCATTCTTTGTGCATATCGCCACCTACTGGATAGGGAGGAGAATATATAGTAAAAAAGGACTTGAATATTGATCTGTTTCTCACCCACAACTTTTTGAGCTTCAAAGTTCTGGTCACCATTCACTTGCATTGTGAGGACCAGCAGAGCTGAGCTATTCTTCTAAAAATCTTAATTTGTGTTCAGCAGAAGAAAGAAAGTCAAACACATCTGGGATGTCATGAGGGTGAGTAAATGATGAGAGAATGTTTATTTTTAGGCGAACTATCCCTTTAAGTTTTTATATATATATATATATATATATAGAGAGAGAGAGAGAGAGAGAGAGAGAGAGAGCGAGAGAGCACATTTTCCCACAAAATTGTCATTACCGTAATGTGAAAGAAATAAAATACATTTTTTTATATTGTAAAATATTAACATGATTGTAATATTAATTGTACTGTCTTTAATTTCGGCTGATTTATATTTAAAAAATAAGGGTCCCACTTTATATTAGGTGTCTTAAACTACTATGTACTAACATTAAAATACATACAATGCAATGCATTTATTGTGTAACTAAATTATGTTCTGTTCATGTTGTTCACAAGATTCAAATTTGCTCCTCCTAAGGTTGAGGTATGGGTAGGTTTAGGGTTTAGGGTAAGGGTTGGGGTAGGGTTAGGTTAAGGGTTAGTGGTAATGTTACCAGTGAAACTACAGTTAATTAATTAAATGCATGTACATTAAATGTAAGTACAATGCAACAACACTTATGAACATAATAAGTGCATTGAAGCAAATGCTTAAGTACATAGTACTTAAAGACACCTAATATAAAGTGGGTGCAAAATAAGTTAACACAGAGCAGAGAATCACTATCTCTGAAGTGAAACGTCCAGACGCATTACAATAATGAAAATGTAAACACATCAACTGGATAGCATTATGTTTTGCTTTTGTGTCTTTTGTGTTTTTATCTATTAGTCCGGTTTTGAGTGACTATAGTTTATTGATTGATTGATGCAACACTGACATATGTTTGAAATGAGTTTAATTGCATTAGCAGCAAATTAAATGGCTTGATATTTTTCAGAATAAACATTAAAGATACATATTCTGCTGAAAAGCGTTTGACCACTTGTTTGTTTTTCGTCTTTTTTATCATGTGCATTTGTAATTGGTCTTGAGTCGGATTGTGTTAATTAGTTAATCCTCTTTGTGCCCTTTTGCACATAAAACCACAATCAGCCTTTCATTTGATTAGCTCGTTTGTTCAGAACGACGGCTGGGATAAACGTAGCCTGCAATTCATTTGGTTTATCCTGAGAACAAACCTTTGCATCTTACAGAACAACAATAAAGCATACTGCAGTTTCTAAATGCTTACTGTTGCATACTACGGTGTATACTGTTTCACATACAGTACACACAATTAAAAAGAAAATAGTGTAGTCAGCATACAGTGTGTACTGCACAGTTTGCACTAAGCAGTATGCTAGTATTGGATTTGACTGATCATGCACATCAAATTAACGTAAAATTTCAGATATTTGCTTGTCCTTTTTTTTTGTAGTTTTGCATCAAATGTTAAAGCTGTGCAATGCATTCTTTATTCCAGATACAAAGAATACATAGCACAGCTTTAACCTTTGACCTAAAACTACAAAAAAATACTGTTAAAGCTTTTGTCTCGAGTCACGCAATGCCGTCTGTTGTCAGATTATACAGTTGTGCAGCGATGTTATTGTATATAATGCATTTGTCTAATCTTCCCTTGGGTTTGTTTTTAACATTTGTCCAATGGAAATAAAAAGATATGGGTATTAATATAATGGGGCATCTTAAGTTTCAATCCCAGTACTACAGAAAAAGGTTTGCCCTGGCAAACATATCATTTTTATCCAGGTGGGAAAATGGCCAATGCCAAGCAACAGCTCTCAACAAGGAAATCCATTTCCTCTCCATCCATTTAACGCTTCCATGTTATTTTAACATTCCCACCGTGAACTGCCAGAAAACTCTTATCGGGAGGGCAGATATAAGAGGAATGTGGAGAGCAGGTTTTGGGAGGATTTTTTTCGGATGGTAAACTGGGTTGTGTTAGTGTCAGGTTCTGCCAGGAACCTTTGGAAGCGTTTTTGCGGTTTGTCATGTTCACGTCTCCTCCCGTAGGGCTTTTGGGATTTAAGTTACGACACTGACATCAGAGGTCACATACAGCGGGGGATTTTTCCCTGTTTTCTTTCTGATTGCAAAGCTTTGATTTTTCGCCACTGGGTACCAACAGTGAGGGAATTTGAGCGCTTTAACCCTTGAATGTATTCGTCGGGTCTTTACTGACCTGGGACGTTATACCAGCCCCTGTACCTCATTCATGTTTTGTTATGTTAAAGTTATGTGTACCCACTTCTTTAGGATTCATCAGCCTTTCTCCTATGAACCATCTTACAATAAAAAAAAATGTTTTGTTTATTGTTTAACTACCAAAAGTGTACAGGGTCATTAGTGACCCGATATATGCAGTAGTGTCGCAATACAGATTTCCACTTCTATATATCATATTTTTATGATTATTTAAGTTTATTTGTTTATTACAAGACAAATAAGTGCCATATTAATGGTGACAATGGTGGTGAATTATCAGTATCCCATATGTGTGTACACATACATATTATATACATTATGAACCAAAGTTTCTGACAAATATCTTTGTCACTATACTGTGAGCCACAGTTACGTTATTTATTTATTTTTTTTATTTATTTGTTAGTTTTCCTCTCCTTTTCTCCCCAATTTGAATGCCCAATTCCCAATGCATCCTCGTGGTGGTGTAGTGACTCGCCTCAATCCGGGTGGCAGAGGACGAATCTCAGTTGCCTGTGCGCGTTACCACGGAGACGTAGCGCGTGTGGAGGCTTCACGCTGTTCTCCGCGGCATCCACGCACAATTCACAACGCGCCCCACCGAGAGCGAGAACCACATTATAGTGACCACGAGGAGGTTACCCCATGTGACTCTACCCTCCCTAGCAACCGGGCCAATTTGGTTGCTTAGGAGACCTGGCTGGAGTCACTCAGCACACCCTGGATTCGAACTTGTGTCTCCAGGGGTGATAGTCAGCATCAATACTCACTGAGCTACCCAGGCCCCCGGCATGTTATTTTTTATGAGATCGGGCTGCAGGAGAAACATCTGAGAAGCTGGAGACTTCAGCAAAAGTCTCCCATTTGTTCTCCATTTAATCTCATTGCTGTCTAGGAGAAACTATTCAGATATTTAAGAGATTTGTGATTTTCTCTCCAGCGTATTGTGTTTCACACACTAATTTGAAGTTTGAATTGTTGTGTTTCTCCCTGCGGCGTGTAATTCAAGCAGTCATGACAAACGTCTCTATGGAACTGAGTTTTGACTCGCGGCAGGGAGATACTCATACAAGTTTCCTCGCTCACCTGTGTGTCAAATGATATGACGTGTGTTATATTTGTGAGCTGCAGTTGCACATGTAACAGCAGATTTATTACCGTTGTAAATCTTTTATTGGTGGTAAGCTACTTGTTGCAAGAATGTACAAGTACTGGGCCGGTCCTGGCACTCTGGTTTAGTTCTTTTCTGGAAGATAGGGCGTCAAACCCGTTGGAAATATAGGGGTTGAAAATTCACAAAACGTTCAGCAACTCTTTGATTTTAATGTGCTTTTTGTGGCTATTGAGTTCTCTAAAGAGCATGTTTTCCCCATCTTCATCATGGCTGTGGGGATTGAACCAGCAACCTTCTGATTACCAGTTATGTGCTTTAGCCCACAACGCCACCACCACCACCACCACCACAACCACGAATGGCTATATGCATATTAGAGTATTTTAATATCCCAAAAAAATCACGCACATCACCTTTAATAAAAGTAAAGTTTGTTGTTAATTCTCAGGGTGTGACACAAAATCCCGTCTGGGCATGTGTTTCCTTTGATGTCACCTCACGGCACTCTCTCTGTGGTGTTTTTGAGTGATAATAATCGCTCACGTCAGTTAAACGGCTCCTCCACACAATGTTTGATGTGCATACTATGACTGAAAGAAATTTGAATATACGAAACATTTATAGAGCAACAATGTAACAATAAAATGTCAAATGTAGCAAACTCATGTCAGATTACAGATCCCACCTTAATTTTAAAGGAATGATCTGTGTTCAGTACAAGTTAACCTGAAATTTACAGCATTTATGGCATAATGTTTATTTGCACAAAAATAATTTTGTCTTGTCCCTCGTTTATATATACTGTATTAAAAAAGTGCTTACAGTGAAGCACTTACAATAGAAGTGAATGGGGCCAATACTTAAATGTAAAAATACACATTGTTTTAAAAGTATAGCCACGTGACATAAACATTATGTATGTTTACACATGATTTTAGTGTGATAAAATCACTTTAACCATGTCTGTGTATAGTTATGTCCAATACCAGAATTTTAGGGTTTTGTTGTCATGGCAACAAAGTTGTAAAATTGTATGTAACTTCACACAAAAAAAGGTTAGTAAGCAATTTCATCACAGTAAAATCATATTATCATGTATAATCTTTATGTCTTGGGTCTATACTTTTGAAACTGTGAGTATTTTAACGTTTACAGATTGGCCACATTGACTTCCATTGTAAGTGTCTCACTATAACACACATTTTGGCTATTTTCAAAGAAAAGGAGGACAAGTCGAAATAATTTTTTGTGGAAATCAACAGTATGCCACAAATGCATATATATATATATATATATATATATATATATATATATATATATATATATATATATATACTAGAGCTGTCAGTAGATTAAAAATTTTAATCGTGATTAATCTCTTGATATTTCATAGTTAATCACAATTAATCAATATTTTAAAAGTGCTGAAATTTGACTCTATATATACTTATTTCCTGTCAAAATGCATTTATGTCCTTCTTTGGAAAGAACAGCACAATATAACAAAACAATATGTAACAAAAATGCTTTATTAATATTTTCTGAACTCCACAGTAAAAAGACAGAAACACTAAAATAGCACCAATTATAGTAACATTTTTTCTCCTCTTTTCTCCCAATTTGGAATGCCCAATTCCCACTACTTAGTAGGTCCTCGTGGTGGTGCGGTTACTCACCTCAATCCAGGTGGCGGAGGACAAGTCTCAGTTGCCTCCACTTCTGAGACCATCAATCTGTGCATCTTATCACGTGACTCGTTGTGTATGACACCGCGGAGACTTGCAGCATGTGGAGGCTCATGCTACTCTCCACGATCCACGCACAACTTACCACACGCCCCATTGAGAGCGAGAACCACTAATCGTGACCATGAGGAGGTTACCCCATGTGACTCTACCCTCCCTAGCAACCGGGCCAATTTGGTTGCTCAGGACACCTGGCTGGAGTCACTCAGCACACCCTGGATTCGAACTCACGACTCCTGGGGTGGTAGTCAGTGTCAATACTCGCTGAGATACCCAGGCCGCCTAAATTATAGTAACATTTAACATTTCCCAAAGTCTAAATGGGATGTTGACTGATTGATAGAACTACTATTCATTGCAATGCGCATTAAATCTCATTAACCCTCATCCTCCACAATATTTATCATCATCAGGCTGTCTTTTCACTTTGAATATGGAATGCACATGATTTGATTCAGGGAGCAAGCGCCGCATTGAACTCCACATGAATAGCGTGTCTTGTTCTGCTTTCAGCGCTGGCACTGCTGATGGAAATATAATTCATCCTAATTGTCTGGTAATCATTAGCTGACGCTTCAGAAGCTTGGCGGCAATGGGTACAAAGTTGAAATTATGTTACATTTGAGCGGAGCGTCAACAGACCCTTCATGTGGTAAAATGCCGACTTAACTTTTCTCACAAGTCCCATCAGCATTTGTTTTATAAGAGGTCCTTTCTCCAGCATGGACTCACTGTTGTGTGTTTGTGTGTAGTATGTATATGAGTGTAATGTCCCCGCTGGACACATCGCGAGGGTTCAGACCTCTAACCAGCGTTCAGAACTCACACAGAGCTGAATAAAATGTCAGAAACTAAATGTACGCATAATTAATTAAAATTAATAGCATGCATTATATATACAGTATATATTTTAGCATTAATACTCTCTTTTCACGTTAATAATCATATTTGAGAAAAGAATAGAAATAACAAAAACCAAAAAGAAGAAAAAATCATACACGAAATCAATATACAGTTTTAGACTTCTCCCATTTCCAAACAATTTACATTCAAAATGATATACATTCAAATTTTGTGGAGCAGTTCAGACAGTGAGTCATTATGTTCCCTTTATATGAACTCTGTTTTATTCGCATTAGTCACGCTGGGCTGTATTGGTATTAGTTGTGTGTTTTCATGCTGTAACCGGCGTATGCCCGGGCGGGTCATTCATCATATATGTGATTTGTGGTTATGAGAAACCTGTCTAACACTGTATTAAATCACCGAACAAAGCCGCAAACCTCCTCTCACTGTTGGCAAATACACAAGAGAGATAAACAGAGTCTGTGATTGACGGACATAGACTGAAATACCAAAAATAATACAGACCATCTCCTCTGAAATGTGACATTTTGTATTTCTACTTTCTCCACAGAAATCAACAAGAGGTTCTGTAGTTCTGGACTGTGTGTTCAGTCACGTGAATCTCGCAGAAACTGAATTTTTCGGGCTTCGCTATTGTGACCGCAGTCATCAAACGGTGAGTGCCTGAAATCGCAAACATTTTATGTAATATCATTTGTATTGCTGCTTTGTAGGAAACTGCATCGCTTTTAAAGGGTTACTACACCCCATAATTAACATTCTGTCATCATTTACTCACGCTAATGTTGTTCCAATCCTGTATGAATTTTCTTTTTTTCAGTGGGACCCAAAAAGTAGATGTTTTGCAGAATATTCATGCTATATACAACAATGGTTCATAGTGACTTTCAAGCTTCAAAACGGCAAGATAAAAGCATCATAAATGTAGTCTATACGACGTGTCCACTATATTCCAAGTCTTCTAAGACCATTTGATAGCTTTTCATGAGGAACAGACAGAATTTTAAACCATTATTCACTGAAATCTCATTCAAATCTCTCTCAAATCTCATTTGCCCGTGCATAAATTCAATATTGACGCTGACTATCACCCCTGGAGTCACGCGTTCGAATCCAGGGTGTGCTGAGTGACTCCAGCCAGGTCACCTTAGCAACCAAATTGGCCTGGTTGCTAGGGAGGGTAGAGTTACATGGGGTAACCTCCTCGCGGTCGCTATAATGTGGTTCTCGCTCTCGGTGGGGCACGTGGTGAGTTGTGCGTGGATGCCGCGGAGAATAGCGTTAAGCCTCCACACACGCTACATCTCCGCGGTAACGCGCTCAACAAGCCACGTGATAAGATGCACGGATTGACGTCTCAGACGCGGAGGCAACTGAGATTCGTCCTCCACCACCCGGATTGAGGCGAGTCACTACACCACCATGAGGATTTAGAGCACATTGGGCATGCCAAATTGGGGATAAAATAAAAAATAAATGAATAAAATAATAGACGTAGACCAATATATCGGATTTACCGATTAATTGGTGCCGATAGTTGCTTTTTGGAACTATCGGTTATCAGTAAAAAAAAATAATATATTTTATTTTTCTCATCAATAATTCTCATTTGGTGAAATGTATTAATAAAAATATTTTCATCTGGTGAATATATATATATATATATATATATATATATATATATATATATATATATATACATACAGTATATAGAGCATTGTAACAGAGCCAAATTTCTTTTATTTCAAAATAAGAGTTCCCGGTGTACTTCGGGCTTCTTTATAATTAAAAGTCTTGCGTTTTGGAACAAATCTGAATTTTTCTGGTTATTACTGGGATTTTGGATGCACAATAAACTGCTTTTGGGATTTTATTCATTGTGGAGCCTCAATGTCTGTGCCCTTCATATTTTTAATTTAATTTTATTTTATTTTATTTTTTTATCATTCTATAAATCGATTAAAAAACAAATTGGACAATTAATCGGTTATCTGCCTTTTGCACCACCTTAATTATCGGTATCAGCAAAATCCTCTATCGGTCGACCTCTAATTAATAATAACTGTAACATACTCATAATACAATCATCTTAAAAAAGGGGAAAAAATAAGTAAGGAAAGTCATAAATAAGTAAATAAATAACTAGATAAAAAAATAATTACAATTTGCTACATGTTTTTGTAATTTTGCACATTATAGTGAACCAAAATATGTTATTTTTATCTACTGAAATTATTGTGCCATTTTAGCCAGAGTAAAACTGACTATAATTAATGAATATGACATGATGAAATATTGACTAAATTTAAAGAACATTTTCCTCAAAAGACAAAAATTAAGACTAAAATAAACAACTGTGAAAATCAACACTGCCCTGGTCACTGTATGTGTTCATTGAATGGAAAAGAGCAGCATGAACATTGTACTAAACATCTCCCTTTGAAAGAAAGTCATACAGGTTTGGAATGACATGAGGGTGAACTGCTCCTTTAAGAAAGTTTATTAAACCAAATTCTGGTTTGTCACGCCTTTATGTGGTCACAACGAGGTTCCCAAAATCAGCTTGACCTTTGACATCCTTACAGAAAGGATACATGTGAGGTAAAGGGTGATCAGGTTCAACTTGGGGCCAGATTTTGGGTTAGTCAAGTCAGTAATTAGCTCATAAGATCAGCCGATGAAATAAGGCGTTTCCCACAATGCCCTCTGGGCCTGTCCGATCAGTTTGGATTTATTACAGAACCAGTGATGGGCGAGAGGCACGCCGTGAATTACATTTACACAAATCTATCAAGTGTAGAACACTGATTACAGGAAAAAGAGACATGAGGTGAAAATCCCCTCAAAAATGGTACAAATTGCACAGTAGTGTCACGGTTTCGGTTTTTTGGGTGTGGTTTACATGCATTCTTGACTCACTGTTTCTTATAATTATAAGGCACAAAGACAGACGAGAATTCCTGCCTAACACATGTTTGATTTTGTGCAGGCATTTTCAGCATGCCATAAGACATGTCAAATAACACATCTGTCAGTATCTGCGGGTCGAAAAACTGTACACCTACTCTTATTTTATGATCATGTTCCCTTTTATCTGCCATGAATATTAGAAAATAATCCTTCTCTTGTTTTTTATAAATGAAGACACTGTGTGGTTCGGTTGTCACCGCCTCATTTCCATAATGTTGAGTTGAGAGAAAGACACCAGCTGCTGTAATGTGATTAATGGATGAGTCTTACAGATTCAATTAATGAATTCCAATTCAATTACGCACAGCATTAATCCTCTTTCAGTCTGCACACGCACCTTCACTCATTTCCTATTGTTTGCACATACACACGTATGCACGCATGCATGTTTGTATAGAATTTACATTGAAATACTTATTTTGCATATGTCATATGGATGCTATATTCTTAATGTAGCCTACACATTCAAAACAAGATGAGAACCATGTTTCAGAATTAATATATTGCTGTTTTATAATCAACACAGTGCCAAAACAGCTATCCAAATGTTTAATAAATTATACAAAACACGAGGAACATATCTGAGATTGGTTGCAATGCTTAGCCCCTGCAATAAACACTGTAAATATAACATTTTGATGCAACTGAAGTAGACCTCAAGTTGATCAAATCACATTTTATGCCATCAAATAAGATGTTCATTAGCTTTATAGAGACAAAAAATGAAATTCTGTAATTGTTTACTCACCTACTGAACTTTACTCTTGTCATTCCAAACTTGAGGACGACCGATAGTGGATTTTGCCGATACCGATAACTAAAGTGGTGGGAAAAGCCGATAACCGATTCATCAGCCGATAGTTTTTAAAATCTGTTTATAGAATTTAAAGAAAATGTCTTAGTCTTTAATTATTATGATGGGCACAGACATAGACGCAACTTTTGGCACAGATTAATCGGTAAAACCGATATATCGGTCTACCTCTATTTGAATGTTAGGGACTGACAGCAGTTTCAATGAAAGTGAATGGTGACTGAGACTAGGGCTGGGCGATATGACTCGAAAAATGTAATTTAGATATTTTTCAGCCTGTTGACAGTATTCGATATATATTTCGATAATTGCATATTTTCTCATAAATAACTTAAAATTGATTTTAAATAAGAGGAACCATCATTTCATCCACACAGCAATTGTAGCCAAGTAGATTCAAAATGTTTAATGAAATAAAATACTATAGTTAAAGATAATGAAGACATTTTTTTCAGTTTTTGACTTATGAACACAAAGAATGGCATTTAATTTATGATAAATATTATCTAAATGCACCAATACAACAAAGCCATATTTAAAAAAGTAGTACAGTGCATTCAAAAAGTATTCAGACCCCTTCATTTTTTCACATTTTGTTATGTTGCAGCCTTTTGCTAAAAGGCTTTATTTTATTTTTATTTATTTTTTCACATCAATCTACACTCCTTACCCCGTAATGACAAAGCAAAAACCAGATTTATGATAACTTTGCAAATGCATTAAAAAGAAAAAACTGAAATATCACATTGACATAAGTATTCAGACTCAACGCAGTACTTAGTTGAAGCACCTTTGCCAGTGATTACAGTCTTTTTGGGTATGATGCGACAAGCTTTGCACACCTGGATTTGGGGATTTTCTGCCATTCTTCTCTGCAGATCCTCTCAAGCTCTGTCAGGTTGGATGGGGACCGTCAGTGGGCAGTCATTTTCAGGTCTCTCCAGAGATGTTTGATTGGGTTCAAGTCCGGGCTCTGGCTTGGTCACTCAAGGACATTCACAGAGTTGTCCCTAAGCCACTCTTGTGTTGTCTTGTCTGTGTGCTTAGGGTCATTGTCCTGTTGGAAGGTGAACCTTTCAGCTGCGTTCAGCTTTCCTTCAACCCTGACCAGTCCCCCATTCCCTGTGGCTGAAAAACACCCCCACAGCATGATGCTACCACCACCATGCTTCACCGTTGGGATTGTATTGTGCAGGGGATGTGCAGTGCCTAGTTTCCTCCAGACATGACACTTGGAATTGAGGCCAGACAGTTCAATCTTCATTTCATCAGACCAGAGAATATTGTTTCGCACAGTCCTTTAGGTGTTTTTCATGTGTCTTGTACTGAGGAGAGGCATCCATCTGGCCACTCTGCCAAAAAGCCCAGTTCGGTGGAGTGTTGCAGTGATGGTTGTCTTTCTGCAAGTTTCTCTCATCGCCACACATGATCTCTGGAGCTCAACCAGAGTGGCCATCGGGTTCTTGTTCACCTCTCTTACCAATGTTCTTCTCCCCCGATTGCTCAGTTTGGAAGCTCTAGGAAGAGTATTGGTTGTTCCAAACTTCTTCCATTTAAAAATTATGGAGGCCACTGTGCTCTCGGGAACCTTCAATGCATCCAACATTTTTTGTAGCCTTCCCCAGATCTGTGCCTCGACACAATCCTGTCTCTGAGCTCTGCAGGCAGTTCTTTTGACCTCATGGCTTGGTTTTTCCTCTGATATTTTATGCCTTCATTAAGTTGATGATATGACGGTGGTAGGTCTGATCACTGACAATGATGGAACAGCCTACAGAGAGGAGGTGCACACTCTGACATGCTGGTGTCAGGTGCACAACCTCTCCCTCAACATCAGTAAGACCAAGGAGCTTGTGATGGACTTCAGGAGAAAAGACAGAGAACACAGTCCCATCACCATCAATGAAGCACCGGTGGAGAGAGTCAGCAGCTTCAAGTTCCTGGGTGTCCACATCACTGAGGAACTCACATGGTCCATCCACACTGAAGCCGTTGTGAAGAAGGCTCATCAGCGCCTCTTCTTCCTGAGACGGCTGAGGAAGTTTGGAATGAACCACCACATCCTCACACAGTTTTACACCAGCACTGTAGAGAGCATCCTGACTGGCTGCATCACTGCCTGGTACGGCAACAGCACCGCCCTCAACTGCAAAGCCCTGCAAAGGGTGGTGCAAACTGCCAGACATATCATCGGAGGTGAGCTTCCCTCCCTCCAGGAAATATATACCAGGCGGTGTGTGAAAAAAGCACAGAGGATCATCAGAGACTCCAGTCACCCGAGTCATGGGCTGTTCTCACTGCTACCATCAGGCAGGCAGTATCGCAGCATCAGGACCCGCACCAGCCGACTTCATGACAGCTTCTTCCCCCAAGCAATCAGACTTTTGAACTCTTGATCGCTCACGATACATATATCAGCACCGCACTTTATTAGCCTCAGACTGGACTCACATTTTATACTTCTCTTAATAACACACTGGCAACTGACTATCAACCGACAGCTGAATGTCAACACAACACTTCATATTTATTTCCACTGATTTCATGGGATGGGTGGGGGGGGGGGGGGGGGGTACAGTGTATTTTTATTGCATCTTCTTATTTTGTGTATACTGTATATTGTATATTATTAGGTGTAAATTGCATATTGTGTTGTGTAACAAGGTGTGTAAACTGTGTTATGTGTAAATCAGATGTTTATTGTAATTGACATACTGCTATGTTGCTTGTAACTGCACCCAAGACTTTCACCCACTGTTGCATCTGTGCATATGGTTGAGTGACAATAAAGGGATTTGATTTTGATTTGCTCTGATATGCATTTTCAGCTGTGAGACCTTACATAGACAGGTGTGTGTCTTTTCAAATCATGTCCAATCAATTGAATTTTCCATAGGTGGACTCCATTCAAAGTGTAGAAACATCTCAGAGAAATGGGATGCACCTGAGCTCAATTTCAAGTGTCATAGAAAAGGGTCAGAATACTTATGTCAATGTGATATTTCAGTTTTTTCTTTTTTATAAATTTTAAAAGTTATCAAAAATCTTTTTTTTTTTTTTTTTTGCTTTGCCATTATAGGGGTATGGAGTGTATGTGAAAAAAAATAATTTAAAGCATTTTTGCATAAGGCTGCAACATAGTTTTTTATTTATTTTATTTTTTATTTTATTTTTATTGAAGATTACTCAATTCAATTTGAATTTGAAATGCATAATTCTTCAAATTATTTCTTTGAGTGCACAGACCATGCATTCGTTCAATTAAACCACAGCCTTTTGCAGTTTAATAATCAAACATGACCTTATCGTGATGTTGGTGTTATTTAGTTTTAATCGTTCAGCCCTGAAGGATCATGAAATTAGCCTAATATTTAGATGGGTGGCTCAGCTGTACACTACATGCTCTGACATGCTCCAACTTCATGTTTTATTGATGGAGGCCAAAATGACTCTGACACAAATTTTTAACAGCCTGTTTCAGAGAGCAGTTTAATAGGCCTCATTTTTATTCAGAGTTTGCATGACTGAACATCTCATGAGTTTAAAGTTTTTGCTTCACTTGCTCAAGTCAGGAAATAAAGTGAAATCTAGTAAGAAAATACACAAGTCAAAGACAAATGCTGTAGGTACACAAGATATCTTTTTTATAAACATCCTTAAAACAAATGACAATAAAGTTTACGCCATTGGCAAATATTTAAGCATAAAGCTCACTTCATTTTGGTAGTCTCAATATCTTACACAGATTTACTTCTCAAGGAAATGTATCTTGTTTTAAGGATGTTTAGATATGCATGGTGTCTGTGTTTCGTATGATGAAATCTGTGATCTACGTAGACTGTAACTGATCAAATCTTTTTTCTATTTGATATTTACAGTATTGGCTAGATCCCTCAAAAACGCTCGCTGAACATAAAGATTTGATAACAAGTAAGTAATGTATGCACTGTTTTTCTATTAAAAAGTCTGAAAAGATATTGGGTTATATGGCGTGCTGTCTCGTGAAATCTTTCGAGACTTTCTTAAATTCTTTGTGCACAACGAAATGAAACATATTGACCTAATGATTACCCACCCATTATATGTGCTGATTAAAAATGGATTAGCTCAGCATGAGTTGGTAGAGTAATTATTCTTTAAAGGCCTCCTGATAAAACTCATATTGCTTTTCAAATTATAATTTGAACGTAATTATGCGGTTAAACCCGGTCAGATTTGTATTAATGAATGAGATTATGTTTGTGTGTGTTTAGACTCATTGTAAATTTTATTATTTGCATATATACTGGTCTGCTCTCAATGTAGGTCAACATTTACAGCAGCATTTGTTTAATTCAGTAATTCACTCCTCTGAGAAATTAATATTTTAAAATTCAGTGTTGCTTCCTTTTAGTTTAGAATTTATCTTAGAAATAACCTCCATATTCTTAGAGTTCTGCCTTTATTTTAAGTCTATTCTAACACACCTGCCTCTAACGTAAATGTGAACCCAAAATTACCATTGATTACAGTTATTGGGGGTCTGGGTATCTCAGTGAGTACTGATGCTGACTATCACACCTGGAGTCGCGAGGTTGAATCCAGGGTGTGCTGAGTGACTCCAGCCAGGTCTCCTAAGCAACCAAATTGGCCCGGTTGCTAAGGAGGGCAGAGTCACATGGGGTAACCTCCTCGTGGTCACTATAATGTGGTTCTCGCTCTCGGTGGGGCGCGTGGTGAGTTGTGCGTGGATGCCGCGGAGAATAGCGTGAAGCCTCCACACGCACTACGTCTCCGTGGTAACGCGCTCATCAAGCCACTTGATAAGATGCGTGGATTGATGGTCTCAGATGTGGAGGCAACTGAGATTCATCCTCCGCCACCCGGATTGAGGCGAGTCACTACGCCACCACGAGGGCTTAGAGCACATTGGGAAATGGGCATTCCAAATTGGGAAGAAAATTGATTACAATTATTATACGTCTATACCATTATGAAATATTTTAGCCGATTTTTTTAGATTTACACATTTCAATTTTTATAACAAAATTTCATCAAATTGAATTAAGGAATCTTTAACAAAATGTAATTAATAAAACAAATTTAACTCCAGTTATTTAATCAAACATATTTAAGTTTTATTAAGTTTATTATGTCAGAGATTACTCAATTCAATTCAATGGAATTTTGTTATGAAATTGAAATGTGTAAATAGGCTAAAATAATTTTTTGCCGTGATACTTTTTGGGCAATTCTACATTCTGCTTGGGCGTTCAGTAATTAAATATTTTTGTATAATTAGAGTTAAATTGTATAATTGACTGTAGTCTCAGACAAGTGATTTCCTATGCTAGTTTTGTGTCTCTTTCTTCTCTCGTAATGTAATCATTTCAACTCAAATCAATATTTCATGTGCATTTATTTATTTATTTATTTATTTCTCCCCAATTTTGGAATGCCCAATTCCCACTACTTAGTAGGTCCTCGTGGTGGCGCGGTTACTCACCTCAATCCAGGTGGCAGAGGACAAGTCTCAGTTGCCTCCGCTTCTGAGACCGTCAATCCGCGCATCTTATCACGTGACTTGTTGTGCATGACACCACGGAGACTCACAGCATGTGGAGGCTCATACTACTCTCCACGATCCACACACAATTTACCACACGCCCCATTGAGAGCGAGAACAACTAATCGCGACCACAAGGAGGTTACCCCATGTGACTCTACCCTCCCTAGCAACCGAGCCAATTTGGTTGCTTAGGAGACCTGGCTGGAGTCACTCAGCACCCTCTGGATTCGAACTCACGACACCAGGGGTGGTAGTCAGTGTCAATACTCGCTGAGCTACCAGGCCCCCGTCATGTGCATTTATTTATTTATTTATTTATTTATTTGTTAAGGAACCATGAAACAAGATGGATAATGTACAGTGAGCTGGTCATTATAATGAAAATTAACCACTTCTGATCACCCTCTCGGGGTTATTTTATGTATTGATTGGTTTATTTTAGTTTCTTTTATTTTTTGCAGTAATGACCAGTTGGCTGTACTGTACATTATCCCTTACACTATAAAATAAAGTGTTACCAGTAAATCTCCAAATCACTCTATCTGAGTTTAATGTTTGTTTGTTTTTTTATTAATTACAGCTGGACCTCCGTATACACTCTATTTTGGGGTGAAATTTTACACCGAAGATCCTTGTAAACTGAAAGAGGAAATTACAAGGTGTGCATTCTGTTTTAAAATGAAATTAAATATAGATTTCACCATATAGAGGAGCAATCAATCAATTATTTTAATCATTTCAAAATCATTAGTCATTGCATGTGATCTAGTCTAAGAGTGCAGTATATCTTTAATAATATTTGTCTGTTTGTCTGTCAGGTATCAGTTCTTTCTGCAGGTGAAGCAGGATGTTCTTCAGGGTCGACTTCCATGTCCATTTAATATAAGTGCACAGCTGGCAGCTCTTGCCATTCAATGTACGTACAAGTGTTTATTTCTCGTACAGTGTTTGCTCAGCAGAACTGTATTGAAATCCCTCATGCTTCTTTATATTGTTCATTAAATGAACTTCTTTTCTTCTTCACAGTTTTCTGCAATTAATTCAGCTTGAACCTTTTATGGATAATTTCATTTCTTGGTCTGCTATGTATTTTTGTTTTACAAAACAAAGAAATGCAAGAAATGTAACATTAAAGTCTGACAATCTCCTACTGACTTGATGTGATGATGTCATTGTAATATTTAACTATATGTGGATTTACAACTTTTCTAACTACATTTTTACCTTAAACTCAACACTGTTTTCATGCTGTCTTGCAAGCACTGGCGTTTCTTTCATGAAATGCAAATCTGACTAATAGGAAAGTTGATTACCTCACAGATTACAGTCAGTCATTTTAGCCTCTTGCTCTGATATTAACTGTGTCTTCTGTGTGTTCTTCCACAGCTGAGCTCGGAGATTACGACCCGTACAAACATACGCCAGGTTACGTGTCAGAATATCGCTTTGTACCCGATCAGAAAGAAGAACTAGAGGACGCCATCGAGCAGGTCCATAAAACTGTCATGTAAGACAATAAGCAACTCCATGTCACACACCATAATCCATATTCTCTTTTATAAGTACGCATTGCAACCACAAAGGGCGCTGTAGCACACTGTGTGTATACTGTATCCCACAATGTCATGCACTTAATTTGACCTTCCGTTTCCAGTGTGACAAATGAGCATTAAACATGCTGTTTAGCATGCAGCATACATACTACAGCGTAATGTTTTATAGAGTATATACTGGTCAGTATGCAGTATGCAGTATGCATAGCCAGTGTTTCAGTTCCAGTGATTACAGTTTGTAGTTACTGTTCTTCTCAGCCCAGTAAGTACTTAAAAGTTTTGTTTTCATTTTCAAGTAGACAATAACAAATAGAAGAATAATTTAAAAACAATCCAGCAGTGTCATTATGTCCATATTTTTGGATGTGTACAAGTCCCTAATATCATAACATGTTTTGGGACATGCACCAGGGTGATACCATCATTTTGGACATTTACCATGGTAATACCATGTTTTTGGACATGTACTTGGGTGATACCATCATTTTGGACATTTACTATGGTAATACCATGTTTTATGTTCATTCTATGGTAATACCATGTTTTTGGACATGTACTAGGGTGATACCATCATTTTGGACATTTACTATGGTAATACCATGTTTTTGGACATGTACTTGGGTGATACCATCATTTTGGATATTTACTATGGTAATACCTTGCTTTTTGGTCATGTGCTATGTAAAACCATGTTTTTTTTTGGGGGGGGGGGGGGGCCATTTACCATGATAATACCATGTTTTTTTGTTCGTACTATGGTAATGCTATGTTTTTGGACATGTACTTGGGTGTTACCATCATTTTGGACATTTACCATGGTAATACCATGTTTTTTTGTTCATACTATGGTAATGCCATGTTTTTGGACATGTACTTGGGTGATACCATCATTTTGGACATTTACCATGGTAATACCATGTTTTTGGACATGTGCCATGGTATACCATAATTGTTTACATTTACCATGATAATACCATGTTTTTGGACATGTACTAGGGTGATACCATCATTTTGGACATTTACCATGGTAATACCATGTTTTTGGACATGTGCCATGGTATACCATAATTGTTTACATTTACCATGGTAATACCATGTTTTTTTGTTCGTACTATGGTAATACCATGTTTTTGGACATGTACTAGGGTGTTACCATCATTTTGGACATTTACCATGGTAATACCATGTTTTTGGACATGTGCCATGGTATACCATAATTGTTTACATTTACCATGATAATACCATGTTTTTGGACATGTACTAGGGTGATACCATCATTTTGGACATTTACCATGGTAATACCATGTTTTTTTGTTCATACTATGGTAATGCCATGTTTTTGGACATGTACTTGGGTGATACCATCATTTTGGACATTTACCATGGTAATACCATGTTTTTGGACATGTGCCATGGTATACCATAATTGTTTACATTTACCATGGTAATACCATGTTTTTGGACATGTACTTGGGTGTTACCATCATTTTGGACATTTACCATGGTAATACCATGTTTTTTTGTTCGTACTATGGTAATGCCATGTTTTTGGACATGTACTAGGGTGTTACCATCATTTTGGACATTTACCATGGTAATACCATGTTTTTGGACATGTGCCATGGTATACCATAATTGTTTACATTTACCATGGTAATACCATGTTTTTTTGTTCGTACTATGGTAATACCATGTTTTTGGACATGTACTAGGGTGTTACCATCATTTTGGACATTTACCATGGTAATACCATGTTTTTGGACATGTACTTGGGTGATACCATCATTTTGGACATTTACCATGGTAATACCATGTTTTTTTGTTCGTACTATGGTAATGCCATGTTTTTAGACATGTACTAGGGTGTTACCATCATTTTGGACATTTACCATGGTAATACCATGTTTTTGGACATGTGCCATGGTATACCATAATTGTTTACATTTACCATAGTAATACCATGTTTTTTTGTTCGTACTATGGTAATACCATGTTTTTGGACATGTACTAGGGTGTTACCATCATTTTGGACATTTACCATGGTAATACCATGTTTTTGGACATGTGCCATGGTATACCATAATTGTTTACATTTACCATGGTAATACCATGTTTTTTTGTTCGTACTATGGTAATACCATGTTTTTGGACATGTACTAGGGTGTTACCATCATTTTGGACATTTACCATGGTAATACCATGTTTTTGGACATGTGCCATGGTATACCATAATTGTTTACATTTACCATGATAATACCATGTTTTTGGACATGTACTAGGGTGATACCATCATTTTGGACATTTACTATGGTAATACGATAATTCTGGACATTTACCATGGTAATACCATGTTTTTTTGTTCATACTATGGTAATGCCATGTTTTTGGACATGTACTTGGGTGATACCATCATTTTGGACATTTACTATGGTAATACCTTGCTTTGTGGTCATGTGCTATGTAAAACCATGTTTTGTTTTTTTTGGGACATTTACCATGATAATACCATGTTGTTTTTGTTCATATTATGGTAATGCCATGTTTTTGGACATGTGCTATGGTAATATGATCATTTTGGACATTTACCATGTTAATACCATGTTTTTTTGTTCGTACTATGGTAATGCCATGTTTTTGGACATGTGCCATGGTAATATGATCATTTTGGACATTTACCATGGTAATACCTTGCTTTGTGGTCATGTGCTATGTAAAACCATGTTTTGTTTTTTTTGGGACATTTACCATGATAATACCATGTTGTTTTTGTTCATATTATGGTAATGCCATGTTTTTGGACATGTGCCATGGTAATATGATCATTTTGGACATTTACCATGGTAATACGATAATTCTGGACATTTACCATGATAATACCATGTTTTTTTGTTCATACTATGGTAATGCCATGTTTTTGGACATGTACTAGGGTGTTACCATCATTTTGGTCATTATGATGGTAACACCATTTTTGGATGTGGAAAAACAGACGAATCTGTCCTGTAGATTCATCACTCGAACACAAAAGCAAGAGCAGGATTAGATGTTATCACGCATTCAAATGATTTTATGAGTAATCCGAAAGCAGAAGGTGTGTGTTGATTATGTCAGATGTTGAGCTTTCAATTCTTTTGTCATCATGTCTTGTTTCTCCTAAAGACATTCATGGGCGGATATGCAGACACAGATTAATCATAGTTCTAGATTACCAGTGGTTCTCCATTGAAACTCAATATTATGTATCAAGACTGTCTGCATGTGTGTAATTAAATGAAACTCAATCTGTTGTCAACACACTGAAGATTTAGATTGTTGAGCCAAACCAGACATACACGTCTACTCCAGAAGTTAATATCACTGGTATTACATTAAAGCGATGGTTCACCCAAAAATTTAAATTCTGTCATTATTTACTCACCCTCATGTCATTTTAAACCCATCTGACTTCCTTTCGTGGAACCCCAAAAGGGAAATGTTTGAGGACTATTCTGGCTGGTCTTTTCCATATAATGAATGACGTGAATGAGGACTGGGGCTGTCGAGCATCATATAAGTAGTTCATGCGAGTCATGTGCTGTATTGGAAGTCTTCTGAAGCCTTACGAAAGCTTTCTGTGAGGAACAGATGTGAATTTAAGTCTTTATTCACTGAAAATCTTGAAGCTCTCAAATAAAAAAATGGCACGTTAGACCCCAACACCTGTATATTCTCTGAAAACAAATCTTATTATCTTGATTATAATACATAACAATAAATAGCTGCCTTTAGGAAGGGGATCGACATATTTAGGGGTCCTTGGCATAAAGCCGCCCCTCGTGCTAGTATTCCATTCCACACAGCCGTAGACAAAGAGAGTGTAAGGATATGGAAAACGCTCTTAGTGTCAGAACAAAAGAATCGTGGGTGATTTGAACTCGTGTCTGTGATGTTTCTCACACTGCACCAGATTTGCTGTGCACAATAAACGCTGCAACGATTAGGAGGCAATATGCAGCCACACGCACGCACAGGGGCCAAATGAAAGGGCTGAATGTGGTTAAGTCCCTGGGGTGGCTGCAATTGACGGGGCTCGACACTTTATAAAAGAACATCTACAATCACCCAGGCCCCACCCTGCACGCTCGCCTGCCCTGCGCCAATCTGCTCTGTGAAAGGAATCCTTAATGCATTCACACATATGTGATCCTCCCTGCTGGGCATGATGGGGCGACTCGTGAACACAGGAGCACGAGACGGCCGGCGAATGAGCGGTGATCACACATCAGCATGTGTTTGAGCATTACCAGAGTGTGTATATCAACAGACACTGTATATATAGCATGGTGAATCTCACGAAACATGTCAAGAACATGTCCAGGTCACATTTCACGCCAACATATAATACAAATTATGTAAGAAAGAAATTAAAGCCTAGGAAAAATGGGTGGAAATGTGTTTAATTGCCATGAAAATAATGTTGCAATGCAAAAAAATTAAAATAAGCTTCATTTTCTTAATGCATTGTTTTGTTTTGCTTTGTTTAGGGGGGGGGGGCATTAAAAAGTGCATTAAAAAGCATGCAAAAAAATTACATTGCACCTAATTAAATCATGTCCGAATTTGAAATGTGATGATGCTTTGCATCATTTAGTAAATAATCATAATCAAATTGGTGTCTCAGCCAATATTTACACCCCTATGAACATACAGTATATCTGCACGTTACTCTTGATTGTCCTTCCTGAATGTCCCCTGTGGGATCAATAAAGTTTAATCTCATCTGAATTAGTGTTAAAATTCTGTGCCTGCCTCAATGCTTTTGCATTAGTAGGTTAAATTAACAGCTGATTTTCGTTTGACCTCACTGGAATGTGTCTGTTAATCAGTCTGTGAAAAACACACTATACAAATCACTGATTTCTTAAACGAGTTTGAAAAAATGCTGAAAATTACGTTCAAATATTTCTGGATAAATATGTGAGTTAATGATTAATATTTGAAGGATTGGTCCTGAAGGAGCTATACGGTGTGTCTTGCACTTAATAAATGTTTTGTCAGGCAACCTCAGAATGTGCTTCATGTGGTAACATCTACATTAACTGGTTTTAGAAGTCAAAAATTATGTTCAAATGACTGTCAGTTTTAAGGGTGAGATGAAGTAAAAAATTGTTCCTTGAGGTAACACCTGCACATTTTCAGTTTACGGTGTATTTTACCTATGGCTTTGATTATTGCGTTATGCATTTTGATTGTTTCTCTTCTAAGTTTTGTGTTCAATATCATGACCTCTCTGTGCAGGGGTCAGGTGCCCGCAGAAGCTGAAAATAATTACTTGGGAATCGCCAAGACACTGGAAATGTACGGAGTCGACCTGCACCCTGTGTTTGTAAGCAGAGCCACAAGCTCTTCAGTTCACTTTAATCTCTGTTGTTATATTACAAGTTTTTATTTTCCTCTGTTTAGTTCTGTGGTGTTGGTATTTATCTTCTGTATTAATTATTTAAAGCTTTTAAATGCGTATGTTTTTAGGGTGAACAGCAATCTGAATACTTTCTGGGACTGACGCCTGTTGGAGTTGTTGTTTACAAAAATAAAACACAAGTCGGCAAATATTTCTGGTGGGTTTACATATACAGAATTTTTTACCTGCTTAATTATTTAATTTAATTGAATTTAATATTATATTATTTTTTATTTTATTTATATTGTATTATATTATTTTTTATTTTATGTATTTTTTTATAAAATATATATATATATATATATATATTTATTTTTTTTTTTTTTTTTTTTTTTTTTTTTTTTTTTTTTTTATTATACAACGTAATTTAAAAAATCCTAAGGTCTTTTTAATGTATGATGTTTCAGGCCAAGAATTACAAAAGTATATTTCAAGGAGACGCAATTTGAGCTGCGGGTTATGGGCAGAGACGTAAGTAAAATATTCAGTATAATGACAAAATATTTAGATTTTTATTTTATTTTTAATTTTTTTATCCCCTTTTCTCCCAATTTGGAATGCCCAATTCCCACTACTTTGTAGGTCCTCGTGGTGGTGCGGTTACTCACCTCAATCCGGGTGGCGGAGGACAAGTCTCAGTTGCCTCCGCTTCTGAGACCGTCAATCCGCGCATCTTATCACGTGACTCGTTGTGCATGACACCGCGGAGACTCACAGCATGTGGAGGCTCATGCTACTCTCCACGATCCACGCACAACTTACCACATGCCCCATTGAGAGCGAGAACCACTAATCACGACCATAAGGAGGTTACCCCATGTGACTCTACCCTCCCTAGCAACCGGGCCAATTTGGTTGCTTAGGAGACCTGGCTGGAGTCACTCAGCACACCCTGGATTCAAACGCGTGACTTCAGGGGTGGTAGTCAGCGTCAATACTCGCTGAGCCACCCGTGCTCCACCTCTATTCCTTTTCAGAGCAAGCAGAAAAATTAGATATTAAAACTTGTACATGTATTTCCAAAACATGTCATTGCAGATGCTTTCGTTACATCCATTTGCACCAATCATGACCTCTGTGTGGAAAATTCCATGTGAGAACCGTTCAACACACAAAGGAAAATTCTTTGTGGAGTCAATGAAAATCCCATTATTGATCGAGTGTTATGGCGGCCTTTAAGCCCCTCGTGAGATTCCCTTGAAAGTGTGTATAAAGCCTTTCCTCCAGGGGCCGATTAATCGTGTGAGTGCAGGGGGATCTGCCTTTAACGACCCAGTTCATTTAATCTCGTGAGAACAGACTAATTACAGCACATCAGGGTTATGAGGTTCAACATTTAACATAAAGCAGAATATAGAATATACATCTATAAAACATTTTCTCTTTTTTTCTTTTTTTCACAGTGTAATGAAACTTCATTCTTTTTTGATGCTCCCAGTAAGACGGCGTGTAAGAATCTCTGGAAATGTTGTGTGGAGCATCACACCTTCTTCAGGTAGAAGACAACTTACACTTTCTGGTATTGGTATTTCATTGTGTTCCCTTGGTTTTGGTCTTGTACTATGTTAATACCATGTTCTTTGTCAGTTTACTATGGTAATGCCATATGTTTTGGTCATTTACTGTTGTATTGCCATGTTATCTGGACATATACTATGTTAAACCGTGATTCTTTTTTACATGTAAGATAATAATGTCATGTTTTTTAGTCATGTACAGTGTTTTTGGTAATTTACTGTGATAATACCATGTTTCTTGGACATGTACCAGGGTAATACCAGATTTTTGGATTTATATTGTGTTAATACCATGATTTCTTTTGGACATGTACCCTTATAATACCATGTTTTCTTGTCATTTACTATGGTAATACCAGTTTTATTTGAACAAAAACCAGGGTAATACTATAATTTACTATGGTAACACCATATTTTTTGGGCATGCACTATGGTATTAAATATATATATATATATTTTTTTTTTTTTTTTTTACACTAATGCCATATTTTACACTAATGTAATGCCATAACATATCCCATGGTAATACCATAATTTTCTACATTTACTATGGAAATACCAGATTTTTTGGACATGTACCCTGGTAATACCATGTTGTTTGTGGTACTACGTGGTACTATGGTAATGCCATGTTGTTTGTGGTACTATGTGGTACTATGGTAATGCCATGTTGTTTGTGGTACTATGGTAATGTCATGTTGTTTGTGGTACTATGGTAATGCCACGTTGTTTGTGGTACTATGGTAATACCATGTTGTTTGTGGTACTATGGTAATGCCATGTTGTTTGTGGTACTATGGTAATACCATGTTGTTTGTGGTACTATGGTAATGCCATGTTGTTTGTGGTGCTATGGTAATACCATGTTGTTTGTGGTACTATGGTAATACCACGTTGTTTGTGGTACTATGGTAATGCCACGTTGTTTGTGGTACTATGGTAATACCATGTTGTTTGTGGTACTATGGTAATGCCATGTTGTTTGTGGTGCTATGGTAATACCATGTTGTTTGTGGTACTATGGTAATACCACGTTGTTTGTGGTACTATGGTAATGCCACGTTGTTTGTGGTACTATGGTAATACCACGTTGATTGTGGTACTATGGTAATGCCACGTTGTTTGTGGTACTATGGTAATGCCATGTTGTTTGTGGTACTATGGTAATGCCATGTTGTTTGTGGTACTATGGTAATACCATGTTGTTTGTGGTACTATGGTAATACCACGTTGTTTGTGGTACTATGGTAATGCCACGTTGTTTGTGGTACTATGGTAATACCATGTTGTTTGTGGTACTATGGTAATGCCATGTTGTTTGTGGTATTATGGTAATGCCATGTTGTTTGTGGTACTATGGTAATACCATGTTGTTTGTGGTACTATAATAATACCATGTTGTTTGTGGTACTATGGTAATACCATTTTGTTTGTGGTACTATGGTAATGCCACGTTGTTTGTGGTACTATGGTAATACCATGTTGTTTGTGGTACTATGGTAATGCCATGTTGTTTGTGGTACTATGGTAATGCCATGTTGTTTGTGGTACTATGGTAATGCCAATGACATGTTGTTTGTGGTACTATGGTAATGCCATTTTGTTTGTGGTACTATGGTAATGCCACGTTGTTTGTGGTACTATGGTAATACCACGTTGTTTGTGGTACTATGGTAATACCATGTTGTTTGTGGTACTATGGTAATGCCAATGACATGTTGTTTGTGGTACTATGGTAATGCCATGTTGTTTGTGGTACTATGGTAATACCATGTTGTTTGTGGTACTATGGTAATGCCATGTTGTTTGTGGTAATATGGTAATGCCATGTTGTTTGTGGTACTATGTGGTACTATGGTAATGCCATGTTGTTTGTGGTACTATGGTAATGTCATGTTGTTTGTGGTACTATGGTAATGCCATGTTGTTTGTGGTACTATGGTAATACCATGTTGTTTGTGGTACTATGGTAATGCCATGTTGTTTGTGGTACTATGGTAATACCATGTTGTTTGTGGTACTATGGTAATGCCATGTTGTTTGTGGTACTATGGTAATACCATGTTGTTTGTGGTACTATGGTAATGCCATTTTGTTTGTGGTACTATGGTGATGCCATGTTTTGGACGTGTACCAGTCAGGGTTATACCATAATTTTGGACATTTACTATGGTAATACCTTTATTTTTTACATGTACCCTGGTAATACCATGTTGTTTGTCGTACTATGGTAAAACCTTGTTTTTTGGTCATGTACCATGTTTTTGGTCATTTACTGTGGTAATACCACATTTTTGGATATATATATACTATGTTAATACCATGATTTCTTTTGGACATGTACCCTGGAAATACCATGTTTTCTGGTCATTTACTATGGTAAAACAAGTTTTTTTGGACAAGTACCAGGGTAATAGCCTTTGTTGTTGACATGTGCCATAGTAATGCAGTAGTTTTGGAAATGCACTATGGTAATACCAACACTACTGTATATTTATGGAGATACTATATTAATTCCATATTTTTTTGGGACATATACCGTGGCAATACCATAGTATTAAGTGAAATTACTTGTAAATTCCATGGTATATAAATAACGTAATCTTTCAGTACCATGGTATTACCCTATAAGTTATTGTCAGGTAACCTACAAATGTGCTTCATGTGGTAACGTAACATAACCAGTTTTATTAAAGTAAAGAATATGATAGAATATTGCAGAATCAATCTGTACATTTCAGGTAAAAAATAGCTGAAGTTTGAACAACTTTATACACTTTAAAAGCATCTTAATCCTCACTAACCTTTTTTTTAGTGCAGAAAGACCAATCCTGATGTGTTATACTTCATCCTGTTTGATCTCACAGAGAAACACTGTGAACTGAAGGGCCATTTACATTCCTCAAGCTTTACTGAGACTTATATTCAAGGAAAGCTTTTGGGGAATACCGTGCAATCCTTCCCCTGTCCCTGGTGTTTATTTAATCAGAACAGTGTTATTTCACTCCCCAAAGAGCTTTACCGCGCTCACAACGCACAAGGACGGGGATTTCTGCTGGTAATCCGTGTGTGAAACTCAAGATGCTTCAGGAAACACAAAGAGCAACAGGAGATAGATTGACACATGTTACACCTCCAAACTCAGGAGACAACGTGAAAAACGAATACTGAAACTTTATGACTTTAAAGAGGATGAATAAGAACAAATTATTGATAATTGGTATTTGCTAGGTCATTACTATTACTATTGCTCATAGGGATTTGATCAAACCTCTAACATTAAGAATTAAACGTTCAGTGTTTTAATCGGTGTGACCGTTACTTTACTAAGAGATCACACTTACCATTTTCATCTAAAAAAATCCCAAAACTTAAACGTGTTTTAAAAACATGCCAAATCTTGTTTTATCATCATAGCAGTCGTATTCACAGCGATCTCTGAATGTTTTATCCAGCAATAACATCTGCACTGTAGAATTAGACAGAATACAACATGCCTGCGTTTTATTCAAATCTGTCATTATGTTCTGGCTTTTAATTTGTCTGCCGGTTGGTGAAACAAACTCTGTGTGTTCTCAGAGTTATACTTTCAAAGCTTTTGCATTTTAATGAGAGAAAAGCTTTGTAATTAACCTCATTAAAATATGTGTCTAAATAACAGATTTTTGGAAAAAGACTTTTTCTCAGGAGTGAAAATTTAAAGAAGAATTGTAAGAACTATCACCCCTGGAGTCACAAGTTCGAATACAGGGCGTGCTGTGTGACTCCAGCCAGGTCTCCTAAGCAACCAAATTGGGCCGGTTGCTAGGGAGGATAGAGTCACATGGGGTAACCTCCTCGTGGTCGTGATTAGTGGTTCTCGCTCTCAATGGGGCGTGTGGTAAGTTGTGTGTGGATCGTGGAGAGTAGCATGAGCCTCCACATGCTGTGAGTCTCCGCGGTGTCATGCACAACGAGTCACGTGATAAGATGCGCGGATTGACGGTCTCAGAAGCGGAGGCAACTGAGACTTGTCCTCCACCACCCAGATTGAGGCGAGTAACCGCGCCACCACGAGCACCTACTAAGTAGTGGGAATTGGGCATTCCAAATTGGGGAGAAAGGGGGATAAAAAAAAAGAAGAAGAAGAAGAATTGTAAGAAATGCATATAACGAAGTGTCATTATGTGAAGTGTTTTTATATATTTGTCTATTTGCTCTATTTAAAATGTTCTATCATTTACAGAATGCCAGAAAATGAGTCTAATTCATTGACGAGGAAACTGTCTAAATTCAGCTCTCTGGGCTCGAAGCATCGCTACAGGTTAGTACACATTATGTATATATATATATATATGTTAGGGATGGGAAATTTAACGCGTTAATTTCTGCAATTAATATTTTTTGTTTAACACGTTAAAAAAAAAAATTACGCAATTAATGCAGTATCCGTTTTTTTTACTTCCTGAAACTTAACGCAATAGGAGAAAGGTGTCCCGAGTTGTTCCTGGCAGGCTACTCAACCTACAGACTCCAATTAGGGTGGGGTTAGGGCATCTGATGCCTGCCAGGAACAAACCCAGGCACTTTTGTACAAAGGGCAAAACTTCACTAATGTTTTTCCCCACTTTCTGTGGCTAAAATTGACATATATAAATATTCAGGAGGTACACGCTCGACTCAGCTGCACATCCTAATACAGAAACTGATTGTGCGAAGCAACGCACGCTTATTCATTACACACGACGCATGTCCTGAGCAGATGCTAACTGTACGGAGCATGGAGACTTCACCCGCAAGCGTTGAACCAGAGGTGCGAGAGATACAGGCAAGCTGCCATATCTCTTTGCATCACCCGAAAACACTCACTCACTTTCATTTGAACCTGTTTCAAAAGCGAAACCGTGAAAGAGACCCAGCATGTGCGCGATAGAGACTGAGAAGGGCCTGATCGTTCAGCAAGCTACTGTCAGGTATACTTGCAAACACTGAACGGCAGCCAGAGAAAATAGTAGTTTTGAGATTTTAAACTTCAGCAAATTAAACTTCAGCATTCAGTATGTATGTATATCTGTATGTATAGTGTCTAATAATGCATTGGTACTGTACACTTAAGTTTCTCTTGCCAATAAAGTTTGATGTGAATTAAATCTGCCCATTTGATCCTATTATTAAACAAAGTCCACTGGAAAACCCAAATTGTAATTACAACATGACCACTGATTTTATGGCATACTAAATTAACTCTATCCGTGAAAAACAAAACAAAAACACATTTTAACACGTACATATTTAAATAATTAAAATAAATGATGACTAACCGATTTCTTGTAAGTTCTTTGGAACAAAGTATAAATTAAATTGTTTATGAAGATTTATTAAATGTTGCAATGTATCATGTACAATAATTTAATTGCGATTAATCACGATTAATCACAGAAAACTGTACGATTAATTATGAAAATATTTAATTGATTCACAGTCCTAATTTATACAGTATATAATATATAAAGGCTATATATATATATAAATACTGAAATTTTTTTACTTTATCAATTGAATGTTATGGCTGGCAGTTTAGCAGTGGAAAAAGAATATAATGATATTGAAATAAGTGAATATAAGTGAAATAAGTGAAGCAACACTATGTAACTGCTAAACAGTGATTATTTAAATATATTGATTTGGTTAAAACTCATGTTTATAGGGATACAGAAGCATGTATTATTTATTAAAGGGACAGTTCACCCAAAAATGAAAATTCGCTCATTGTTTACTCAACCTCATGGTATCCCAGGTGTGTATGACTTTCCTTCATCAGCAGAACACATATGAAGAAAAATAGTAAAATATCTCAGCTCAGAAGGTCCTTATAATGCAAGTGGATGGTGATCAGACTTTTGAAGCTCCAAATATCACAGACAGTCAGCATAAACGTCATCCATACGACTCCAGCGGTTAAATTAATGTGACACGATCGCTTTTGGTGCGAAAAAGGTCAATATTTAAGTACTTTTTTAACTATGAAGCCTTGCTTTCGGTTAGCAGCGGTATGGCCGTGTGATGTAATCGCGTTGGCATGTTCAAGTGAGAACTGACGCACGTGCGACACATCCGGAAGAGCAGTGCTGTTTACAAGTGAGAAGGAGGAGTGCTATACAGAAACTTCGTTAGTTTTGGTTTCGATCTGTCTTTATCTGTTTCTTTACTCACAATGGTGCATTTGTGTGCTTGTCCTGGATGTCTCAACTGTGAGAAAAACATGAGATTATGTCCATAACATGCCAGCGTTAATACGTCACACGAGAGATCGCGTGAACTCAGCGTTCTCGTGAAGCTTACCAGAAGCGTTGGATTATAGTTAAAAAGTACTATTGTGATTGTATCACTTTAGAAGACATTAATTTAACCGCTGGAGTCATATGGATGACGTTTATGCTGACTGCCTGTGATTATTGGAGCTTCAAAAGTCTGATCACCATCCACTTGCATTATAAGGACCTTCTGAGCTGAGATATTTCTCTGTTTTTCTTCAAATGTGTTCTGCTGATTTACAAACTGTTTATTCAGATTATTAATCTTCACAAAAATTTCATTTTTGGGTGAACTATCCCTTTAAGCTATTATTTAGGTATGATTTGTTAATTATTAAGTTGTCTGTCTCTGTCCCCAGTGGAAAGACTGCGATGCAGATTGGACGAGAGTCTGTATCTGTACCTCGAGCAGACCTGCAGGTGATCAGATCCCGCAGTAAGACCTACCCAAAGAGAAGCACACAGAACATCACTGCAGGTGAGCAGGACCAAGACCGTAATCATGTTACAGGTCCATGTTATTGCAGCACACACCGCACAAGACATGGCATTCATAATGTAATAAATGTCTATAGTGGCCACAAGTAAGAAAGAATTGGACACTTAAGTCACACTTATATATGTCTGAAAGTCATTGCTTAACGCCATGGTGATCTGGCATGCCAACAAAAAGCCAGAGTTGCTCAGCCAGGTCAAGAAATGTGTTTGTGAAATGACACGGTCCGTAACACATGCCTGACCTGACACGTGTGCTACACCTCTATTGTTCTGTCATTCGCACACGTAATCGTGGAAACGGCCTTTGAACGGTAATCACTTGAAACAATAAAAGAGAGACGAGCATCTGGTTGTTTGGAGGATACAGATGGGCAGATTTAATGTGATAAGAAATTGTTCTGGATAACTGAATGCAGACAGTAACGTTAGATTGATGTCTTCGGCTCAATTTGTGCTTTAGGACGGAACAGTGGAGGCCAGACGATCACAAAGATGGAGAATACGAGTGAAGGCCAGAGCAAAATGACAGCACTGTCACCAGTGAAGAGGTATTGCTCTCTTTTATTGAGTATTGTGTCTTTGTAGCTGCTCAAAAGTTGCTCTATTTGAGCTCATGAGACTTAAAATAAATAAGGTTCTCATTTATGTTTGATTGAAATATCAGTTGTGTCTCAGATGCTTCTTAAATTCCTTAGGAGGAATACAAATAGACACAAAAAGAGTATAGAGCTACAAAATGAATGTGGATAGCAGAGCTCAGATCATTTGTTGTTGGGAGAGTTTGATGAGAAATGTTTGAGTTCACATTGAGATCTCTGACGTTTGAATGCAGACTTTGGGTTCTTGATTACAGGTGCATCTCAATAAATTAGAATGTCTTGGAAAAGTTCATTTATTTCAGTAATTCAACTCAAATTGTGAAACTCGTGTATTAAATAAATTCAATGCACACAGACTGAAGTAGTTTAAGTCTTTGGTTCTTTTAATTGTGATGATTTTGGCTCACATTTAACAAAAACCCACCAATTCACTATCTCAAAAAATTAGAATATGGTGACATGCCAATCAGCTAATCAACTCAAAACACCTGCAAAGGTTTCCTGAGCCTTCAAAATTGTCTCTCAGTTTGGTTCACTAGGCTACACAATCATGGGGAAGACTGCTGATCTGACAGTTGTCCAGAAGACAATCATTGACACCCTTCACAAGGAGGGTAAGCCACAAACATTCATTGCCAAAGAAGCTGGCTGTTCACAGAGTGCTGTATCCAAGCATGTTAACAGAAAGTTGAGTGGAAGGAAAAAGTGTGGAAGAAAAAGATGCACAACCAACCGAGAGAACCGCAGCCTTATGATTGTCAAGCAAAATCGATTCAAGAATTTGGGAGAACCTCACAAGGAATGGACTGAGGCTGGGGTCAAGGCATCAAGAGCCACCACATACAGACATGTCAAGGAATTTGGCTACAGTTGTCGTATTCCTCTTGTTATGCCACTCCTGGCGTCTTACCTGGGCTAAGGAGAAGAAGAACTGGACTGTTGCCCAGTGGTCCAAAGTCCTCTTTTCAGATGAGAGCAAGTTTTGTATTTCATTTGGAAACCAAAGTCCTAGAGTCTGGAGGAAGGGTGGAGAAGCTCATAGCCCAAGTTGCTTGAAGTCCAGTGTTAAGTTTCCACAGTCTGTGATGATTTGGGGTGCAATGTCATCTGCTGGTGTTGGTCCATTGTGTTTTTTGAAAACCAAAGTCACTGCACCCGTTTACCAAGACATTTTGGAGCACTTCATGCTTCCTTCTGCTGACCAGCTTTTTAAAGATGCTGATTTCATTTTCCAGCAGGATTTGGCACCTGCCCACACTGCCAAAAGCACCAAAAGTTGGTTAAATGACCATGGTGTTGGTGTGCTTGACTGGCCAGCAAACTCACCAGACCTGAACCCCATAGAGAATCTATGGGGTATTGTCAAGAGGAAAATGAGAAACAAGAGACCAAAAAATGCAGATGAGCTGAAGGCCACTGTCAAAGAAACCTGGGCTTCCATACCACCTCAGCAGTGCCACAAACTGATCACCTCCATGCCACGCCAAATTGAGGCAGTAATTAAAGCAAAAGGAGCCCCTACCAAGTATTGAGTACATATACAGTAAATGAACATAATTTCCAGAAGGCCAACAATTCACTAAAAATGTTTTTTTTATTGGTCTTATGATGTATTCTAATTTTTTGAGATAGTGAATTGGTGGGTTTTTGTTAAATGTGAGCCAAAATCATCACAATTAAAAGAACCAAAGACTTAAACTACTTCAGTCTGTGTGCATTGAACTTATTTAATACACAAGTTTCACAATTTGAGTTGAATTACTGAAATAAATGAACTTTTCCACGACATTCTAATTTATTGAGATGCACCTGTATATATATATATATATATATATATATATATATATATATATTTAAGCAGTATCAGATGAGCAAGAGTGCGATGTGGCCCTTCATCAGCACTGCTGTGATTCAGCCGTAGGTAAATCACAGCAGTGCTGATTTAGGGCCATTATAGCATGATTGCGAGTTTGGTATTGCTTATATACAACAGTTCAATGAACAAGTCAATTAAAAAAAATTAGGAAAAACTGAGTACGGTAATAAAAACCGCATTTGTACATGGAACTACTTTCTTACATAACGGATCAGAATCTACCGTTGCTGGTTCAAACCAAATGATGCGTCCAAGCCTTCGTTAGTAATTCAAAAGCATCACTTTAGAACTAGTATCACAGTTTGTGCTGTTTCTATCAAGTTATTGAATAAACAAGGATGTGTGTGTATGTGTGAGAGAGAGAGAGAGAGAGAGAGAGAGAGAGAGAGAGTGTTTGCAATCACCTGTTGATGATGCTGTAGTCTGTTAGTCAGCTTTCTGACTAGATAGATAATGTCATTTTGGTGAAATTCATCCTATATTCTCAGTGGACAAATAGCCATCCAAGCGGGGTTATTCCTCCCTATTTCACGGTAGCTTTTGCGTGAGTCTTTCACTAAAGTAAGTGCAATCTCCTCCGTCATTTTGAACAGTATTTCCTCTCCAATATAAAAATTCCGGTAAGAGATAAGCGCCTTGAGTTTGTGTAATTAATCAGTCTGTTGTGTCTCTCAGCTGTGATGAGCCTTAATGCTGAAGTTCTTAGTTTAAAGCTGTTAAAAGCTATTTCCCAGCTTTAGTAGTGTAGTCGTAATCCGAGCAATCACGTAGTGCTGATGAATGAAAACACTGACTGATGCTGACTCACTTCACATCACCTGGCTCATATTACACACAAAAATGGTCTTTTGCCGCCACCTGCTGGCTAAAATATGTAATGTCACAAAAATAAATGTAAAGAGACACATATAGCTCTTAACACATATACATTGCTCTTACAATTTAGTTTAGAACCGCATGAACACAAGCAGAGTGATACAAACAGTGAAGCATCCGAGTGCTGCTGGTGTGAGACCATCAGTGCTCATGGAACGTCTCTCGTCCAATCAGATTCGAGGACCGGAACTAACTGTTGTATATTTATATATATATATATATATATATATATATATATATATATATTGTTTTAATTGCTCTACTTTGTCTTATAATGCATTTTTTGTTAAATCTTTATGCTTTTTAATGTGAGAATGTTTAGGTGGTATTAGTGTCCTATTATTTATTTACGACAAGGCTTTGTGTTTTTTTTTTTTTTTTTTTATTTCTTTTTTTTTATTATTATTTCAAGACAAATTTTCCTGCAGGCTCAATAAAGTGTAATTAATTTAATTAATTAATTCATAAAACAAAACCAAAAAAAGAGTTACTCAATAACTTTCGACACCTTATTTTTGCATTTCCTGAAGTCCCAAGGCAAAGACAGACTGCACTTCAGAAGACCAACACAACAAACATAGTGCACCCTGGGAAGAAGACGCACCACAGAGGTACAGAACTGTGATTCTGTGTTCAACGTTGAATAACAAAAGATCAGATAATCCCAATCACACAGAGCCAAAAGCTGTGTTCAGTCAACATAAAATGTAATTTTACTTACATAATCTCCAGCCTGATCTCGTGAAAAATACGTGACTGTGGCAAAATTTTTACACATATTGCAGCAGTTCCAAGGTGAAATTTCCACTATGTGGCGCTAAAAGCGAGTTAAATGCTCTTCCAAACAGATGTCGAGTTTTAAATCAACAAAACCGACCTCCCTACCCTAGGTCTTAATCCTAAACCTAACCGATAGTGTCAGAAAAAGCAAATGTGAGATGAAAGACACAACCACGTCATTTTGTAGTGCTTCTATGACACTTTAGGCTCAAATGTGTCGACTTGTGCTCTTCAGGACTCATACCCCGCTCCTTTACATCACAAGTGCAACACTCTATCAGTCGAGCTACAATTTGATCACACTCGAACAAGCTTGTAAATGTAGTTGGTTATGTAATGCAAATGTTAAAATGAGTCATGCGCTGTAGTAAAAGTGTTTAGATGTCATTAGTATTGTGTGAGGAACTGGATGAAAAGTAAGTGTTTATGACCTGATAATCTACTATTTTACACGTGATTTGTGTTCAAGTGAAAAGTCATTGATGATGTTCATTTCATCCAGAAACTGGCGCGATACATACAACGAGCTGCGTAAAAATCATTTTACAACAATGTAGGTATAGTAATGTGATGAAGTGTGCACAATAATACCTGTAACGTGTGTTAAGAACATAAATAGAGTCAACTTTGATTTCATGGTTTCATGTTGGGTAGATTAAGCTCTAATAATGTTTGCATATTTACTTATTAATGTGCATACTTGTCTTTTCGAAGTCTCCTCTAATTTGTCCCTCTCTTTGTTTCTCAGTGGGCTTTATAACTCGGCCAGCGAGCGGAACAAATCTCCCAAATTCCCCAAAGCTCACAGACGCTCGCCCTCGGGGGGAAACGAGAATGAGACATCTCACTCCGCCAGACGCAGGTGTGTGGGGTTATACACTCGTCGTTCTGTGTGCATTTGTGTGCCGACTGCATCTCTTTTCATTTTTAAGTGATCTTGAGTGTTAGTGAACTCTTAAGAAGCACATTAGATTCGTTTTGTACATTGGTGCTGATTCTAAATCTAGAAAGGCATTTGCCCCCTCTAGTGGACATTTGTTATAAAAGTGATTGAACTGTTCATATTTGTTTTCAAATTGTATGTAAATTGTGTAGTATTGAAGGATTTTGTTCCAGGTTTAAAACAACTGAAGCTCTATTACCACCAACAAAATTTGACTCGTTCCTTAGTGTGTAAAAGCAAGCAAAAATCATGTTTACAGGAATTCAGTGGAAGTCTTTAGGGCAAGCGTTCTAAAAGGTTTAAAAGAAGAAATGTGTGCAAGGATAGCAGAAAGCAACATGACGTAACTATCTGTCATATCATACTGTTCATGTGTTAAACTTGCTATAGTTTACTTTCACGTTGCTTCTTCATCAAATAGCAATGTCAAATGTAAATCAAGTCAATCACTGAAACATCAGCAGCACATTAAGGAACAAATAGCATGTTTAATATGTATGTGTACACGCATATGGAATACTGATAATTCACCATTGTTGCACAGAAAATCATTGTGATACAGTACTCATTTGTCTTGTGATAAACAAAGAAATGTTTATCCTGTGATAGTAAACTTATAGATATGAAACAATCATACAAATATGATTTATGGAAGCGCAAATAAGCGTCTCTGATTTTTAATGATCCTATACACTTTTGGTAATTAAGCAGTTATTAAAAATATATATATATATTTATTTATTTTTTTGCAATTTTGGCATTTGTGTTGTGATACACTATTTGTGAGAGAAATGTTGAGGAATACTAAAGAGGTGTGGGCACAGTTCCAAAAAATAGATGAGGTACAGGGGGTGGAATGAGGTCCCGGGTCACTAAAAGTTAAGATAGTTAAGATGTTTTATTGTCATTGTATACCACACAACAACATTTAGTTTGGCAACCCTCAAAGATAGCACAAAAGTAGTACAACAGTATTACACAGTACAAACGCAAGCAACAGTAGAAACAAGTGAATAAAGCTATACTAAAGTAAAAAAAAAATCAAATATAAAAATATATTTATCAATATAACTGTATTAACAAAAGTGAGACGTTGTAGTATATACAGTATGTATATTGCACATAGATCATTGATACAGTAAGGTAGATCAATACATTGATGTGGTAAAGTGTTCTGAAGTGCATTAGTGCAAGATGGCATTAGTGCCATATTAGTAGTGGGGGTGGGATGGGATGGGATGGGAGGAAAGAAAGGCTGTTTAGTGTTCAGTCTTTGGCAGCATTGAGGGAGCGGGGGTAATGGCAGCTACAGCTCTAGGAAAGAAGCTGTGCTTTAGTCTGTTTGTGCAGGACTTGATGGCTCTGTACCTCTTCCCCGATGGCAGCATGAAAAATAGACTGTGTCCTGGGTGGGTCTGGTCCTTGCTGATATTGTCGGGCTAGCATACACAGTGTCCAGGTCTGGCAGCTCAGATCATATGATCTGCTGTATGGCGTTCTAAATGGTCCAAAAATCAGACCACTGACCTGCCGTGGGAGGTTACTCCGCTATCGCCAGCCGCAATTAAGTCACCCGCTGATGATAGGCTGGCGCTGGCAACTGAGAGTGGATTGGGGTGCAGTCATGAGTGAAGAGGGTGAATAGGGCTGTGCTGAGCACACAGCCCTGCGGCACACCTGCGTTCAGGATGAGGCTGGAGGAAGTGTGATCGCCTATTCTGACATTTGTGGTCTGTTAATTAGGAAGTCCGCAATCCAAGAGCAGAGTGAAGAGCAGAGGCCCAGGTTGCCGAGTTTGATTGTGAGTTTATGAGGGATTATGGTGTTGAAGGTGGAGCTGAAGTCAATGAATAACATCCTAGCATAAGTGTTAGGCTGCTCCAGGTGTGACAGGGCTGTATGAAGTGCAAGCGGACAGCACCTTCTGTGGATCTGTTCTCTCTGTAGGTGAACTGGTACCTATCTAGGTCTCTGGGGATGATGTCCTTGATGTGCAAGAGTACGAGTCTCTCAAAGCACTTCATAATAACGGGTTAAGGCAACGGGTCAGTAGTCATTGAGGCACTTCACTGCAGACTTAAGGCAGGTGGGGACTGTTACGAGTTAAAGCGAGAGGTTGAAGATGGAAGTGTACACAAGTTGATCAGCACATGTCCTCAGTGTGCGGCCCTAAACCCTGTCTGGTCCTGCTGCTTTGCTGATGTCCATTTTCCTCAGAGTGGCTCTCACCTTGTGGTGCTGTAAGATGAGCGCTGGCTCATCCTCTGGTGGTGTAGTGTGAGCTCCAACTCTGCTACTTTGGTCATCAAAGTGAGCTGGTTCAATGTGTCAGGGAGTGTAGTCATATTGCTAATTTGTGTTGACCCTCCTTTATAGTCAGTAATTTTCTTGATGCCTTTCCACCTCTTTGATGCCCTCTCCTGGCATTCCTGTAGGCCAGCGCGTCGCCTGATTTAAATGCAGCATCTCTTTTTTTGAGCAGAGACTGTACATTTCTGTCCAACCATGGCTTCTGATTTGGGGACACTTTAATGGTTTTGATGGTCAGTATAGTCTCAGTACAGACGTCGACTGATATAGCATATTCCTCTAGGTCTGCTTCCAATCTGTGACAGTTTTAACAGCTGGCCTTGTTCTGCAAATTAGAGGTCTGTAGGATGGAGTCCTATAAAAGACCTGAGGTATGGTCTCACCATACATTGGGTCTTTAGTGACCCGGGACCTCATTTCACCCAGAATTGAAAATAAATAAATAAATAAATTAATTACATTGATTTTCTGTGCAACAATGGTGAATTATCAGTTTCCCATATGCATGATAAACGTGCCCATATGGCGAAACCCATGCATTTAAGGGTTACTAACTAACTGCATAGAGCTAAACTGAAATTTCTAGATCTACTTTATTACTTTTAGCAACTTGTTCAACAATGCATGTAATATATGGTCAGATAAGGACTATGGCATCTTATAAACATGATATAATCCTCAGCAAGTATTTTTCAACTCTTTTTTATCGTTTTGCAAGTTACTGTTAATGTGCAAGTTATTTGCCTCTGGCCGTCAAAAAGTCGTAACATCTCGTCTCAGGCGAGGAACTGATGAAAGAATCGCTCAGGATGAATAAATACTGCTAAATCCTCAAAGTATTTCAGGAGTTTCTGTGTCTGACATTCAGAGATGATGAAAGTAACTCAGTGTTTGTTTCTCGACTTTGTGTTTTTGTCTCAACAGAAGAGGACACAGCACTGAAGACCAACAAACAAACAAACAGCACAGGAGAAGGTATGCTTTTGTTTGTTTGCTTGTTTAGATATCAACTGCTTCACAACTATAGTCTATAATAATAAAAAAATTATGTGTCCCATTTTTCTTACTGTCGTTAATTCAGTCTCTTTGAGTTTCTCATTGGCTGTTTTTGGTGTTTAGTCAAGATTTCTCTTCTAAAAACAAAAAAGGCATTTGTGCCTGTGAATTATTTGTCACGGCCATCCAAGTTGGCATGGAGATGCAGAAGTACTTTGTAATTCTTGCATCAGAGGGTGCATTCTTGTGAATTGTAGGATGTGAATATTTCTAAACTTCCTTGAACTTTACAGATTTTTTCAGGACTCAGTCTCTCTTTTCTCTCGTGTCACCTTTTCACCCCAATTGGCTCTTTAGGTCACGTTCCCGTGGCAACACCAGCAGCGGAAGCGAATCAGAGAATTCCAATAGAGAACATCGTAAAAAGAGAAACCGGTCAGTAATTAGACAATAAAAGGGAACAGAGTTGCTGTCATAGTGGTCACCTGAAAATATTCATTATAAATCATGCCATTAATAGTATTTAAAATCAACGAATTGCAAGAAAATTTTCATTTTCAATGCAGAGCATATCAGAATCCAACTAGATACTAAACTAGATACTATATATAGAGAGAGAGAGATAGACAGATAGATAGATAGATAGATAGATAGATAGATAGATAGATAGATAGTGACAGACAGACAGACAGATAGATAGATAGATAGATAGATAGATAGATAGATAGATAGTGACAGACAGACAGACAGACAGACAGACAGATAGATAGATAGATAGATAGATAGATAGATAGATAGATAGATAGTGACAGACAGACAGACAGATAGATAGATAGATAGATAGATAGATAGATAGTGACAGACAGACAGACAGATAGATAGATAGATAGATAGATAGATAGATAGATAGTGACAGACAGACAGACAGACAGACAGACAGATAGATAGATAGATAGATAGTGACAGACAGACAGACAGACAGACAGACAGATAGATAGATAGATAGATAGTGACAGACAGACAGACAGACAGACAGACAGATAGATAGATAGATAGATAGTGACAGACAGACAGACAGATAGATAGATAGATAGATGGTGACAGACAGATAGACAGATAGATAGATAGATAGAGACAGACAGACAGATAGATAGATAGATAGATAGAGACAGACAGACAGATAGATAGATAGATAGATAGAGAGTGGCTGACAGACAGATAGATACATAGATAGATACATAGATAGATAGATAGATAGATAAAGAGTGACAGACAGACAGATACATAGATAGATAGATAGATAGTGACAGACAGATAGACAGATAGATAGATAGATAGATTAAGAGTGACAGACAGACAGATAGACAGATAGATAGATAGTGACAGACAGATAGACAGACAGATAGATAAATAGTGACAGACAGATAGACAGACAGATAGATAGATAGACAGATAGATAGACAGACAGATAGATAGATAGTGACAGACAGACAGATAGAGAGTGATAGACAGATAGATAGATAGTGACAGACAGACAGACAGATAGAGAGTGATAGATAGGACACGAATTTTGATCATAATATCAATACGTAAGCTGGTATGACTTTTGTAGAAATATGACTATATGTTGCAGGTCTCGTCAGGAGAACGAGATGGTGGATTCTGGTCCGCAGTGGGAAGTTGTTCTCCGCAGACAGAAAGAGAAAACGGCCAGCGATCCAAACCATCGGCGCTCACGACACCGCTCACGATCGTAAGCATCTGGCCAGGAAATTCCCCAGAATGGAAATAAGTCTGAATTAAATGAGTGTTTTAGTTGACTAATTACACGTGGTCTCTCTTTAAGTCAGAATCAAATCACTTTGTCACTTTCTTGTGTACACAATCGCAATGATGGGGAAATCTTGTGTGTGTGTGTGTGTGCGTGTGTGTGTGTGTGTGTGTAGAGCCAGAAGAGCTTAATATACACAAAAATGTAATGAAAACACAACATGCATACAATTTACACCAATACGGTGGCCTCAAATAAGAATTTTGACACTAAACCACACTTACAAATGTCAAAGCAAATGTCATTTATTTTAAAGAAAGAAAGCACAAGCTCGCTTTTCAAGCAAAATGTTTGACAAAATTGAAGTTTGCTTTCATACTTTGTTTTCTAATGCAATATCACTTAAGTGTTTTTCGGGTCATGCACATAATATACACATAATTACAATGCACAACATATTTAAAACTATTCCAGTTGGAACCTGTGGTAGTATGCAAACGTCTTGTTCAAACTTTTTCCGTTTTCTATCAAAGACGCAGCCCTGATGTTCAAGCTAAAGAACAACTTTGGAAGCACATACAGTGAGTTTAACATCACTACTTACTGACTGAATCTCTGAGCAGGTTTGTAAATGGAGCATACAGTGATGTTGTGATGTTTCTGTGCAGGAAGGAGCTGGTCGATCCGTCTGGTTTTACTGAGGAACAACTAAAGGAGATTCCATACAAAAAAGTGGAGTGAGTGGAATCAGACTGCCCTCTGTGAACCCTACGGAATTAGATCACTGTTAAAGGTTCTGCCAAAGATGAAAATTCTGTCATTATTTACTCACCCTCATGTTGTTCTGAACCAGTATGTCTTTCTTCAGTGGAACATTCAAGGAGATGTTTAGCAGAATGTTAGAAACTGACAGCCTCAGTCACCATTCACTTTCATTGTTTGGAAAAAAAATACATACCTACAAAATGTATATCCTCGTGCAACCCCGCGTCCCTCTGCGCGGACATTGTGTTTTGGCTTTGCTATATGCAACGCATAATTTAAATGAATTTAAACCAACTGATCTCAGTTCAGAAGCCTCTGGGCTGTCCTTAAAGGGTTAAATTCTGTGACAAAACAACATGCCGGAGATCACAGCACAGCACCAACAAAACTACATCTGGTAAGAAACCTCATTAAGTTATTACATTGAAACCTGTTTGAGTCAAAAGATTAGAGCCTCTAGTTTCCTTCGATGTGCCATTTTTACATTTTTTGCAATTTATCATGAAACAGCACACTGTTAAACACAATGACCACTATAGTGGACAGCAGTGCTAGTTTTTCATTAGAAATCCCATATTTACTGTGCATTTCACATTGAGAAAAAACTATGTTGCTTTCAGAGGCTTTATATGGAGTTAGGATGAAAATAAGGTGCATTTCAAACTGTTCTGAGACCAGTGCAGACAGACAGCACACTGGAGGTTAAGTCATTCCCTTAATAGGGAGCAAGGGAGCATCCTATAGCTCTCTATGCAGTTAAGTGCATTCACTCCTAAAATCTGATCAAAAGTTCAGTTTCAGGCTGCAGATGATGTTTGGATCACTCAACATGTTTGACAGACATGAGACAATGATAATCAGTACATAGATTCAGAATTTATAATGTATCATTTTTATTTTAACATGATTGGACGATGATGGCCATTACTTCGAATCAGAATTAATTATGCTAATTTGTGATTGGTAAAATGCTTCAGCACTGGCTTTGACTTGTTTGACAGTGCAAAGAGAGAACATTGAGATTTTGTTGCGTAGAAAAAACATTGTAACAAAAATTCAATCAAGTCAAATGATTTGTAAATTATATTCCCCTTTGCTATATTAAAAGCACCACAACTACACATTATATGATGTTTTATCTTGTGAATTTCATTGTTTTTTTTAAATGTACAGTCATTTCAAATCAGATTATTGCAACACACTCCAAAAAAGTTGGGACAGTCGAGTGTTTACCACTGTGAAACATCACCATCTCTTCTAATAACACTTATTAAGCATTTGGGCACTGAAGACACAAGTTTGTTAATTTAGAAAGTGGAATTTTCCCCCATTCATCCATTATGCAGGTTTTCAGCTGCACAATTGTACAGGGCCTTCGTTGCCATATTGTGCGCTTCATAATGTGCCACACATTCTCAATTGGAGATGTTCAGGACTGCAGACATGCCAATCTAGCACCCGCACTCTCTGATTATTCGGCCGGTATGTGGTTTGAAGTTGTCCTGCTGAAAATGCCGGGACGTCCCTGGAAAAGATGGTGCTGGATGGCAGTATATGCTGCTCCAAAATTTGTCTGCATTAATGGTGCCCTCACAGATGCCATCTGGCACCAACAATCATGCCACGGTCCAAATCACTGAGATCACATTTTCTCCCCATTCTGATGGTTGATGTGAACATTAACTGAAGCTCCTGACCCGTATCTGCATGATTTTATGCACTGCACTGCTTCCACACGATTGGCTGATTAGATAATCACATGGATGATTGTTGGTGCCAGACGGGCTGGTTTGAGTATTTCTGGGATTTTCACACACAACAGTCTCTAGAATTTACTCCGAATGGTGCCAAAAACAAAAAACATCCAGTGAGCGGCAGTTCTGTGGATGGAAACACCTTGTTGATGAGAGAGGTCAACAGAGAATGGCCAGACTGGTTCAAACTGACAAAGTCTACGGTAACTTAGATAACCACTCTGTACAATTGTGGTTGTACAGAATGCTGTTCTGAGATGCGGGTTGGCGCTGTTTTGGCGGCATGAGGGGGACTTACACAATATTGGGCAGGTGGTTTTAATGTTGTGGCTGATCGGTGTAAATACAGAGAGAATTTTTGCCATAACTTGCACCTCTGAATCTGAGGTGTGCGTTTACTTAGTTGTCACTTCTAATGGGAAAAATAAAAACATGAAAGTGAATGGTGACTGAGGCTAACATAATACCTCCTTTTGTGTGCCACAGAAGAAAGTCAGGTTTGGAACACAGGAGGGTGAGTAAATAATGTCAGAATTGAGTGCTAAATGTCCCTTTTTCAAGTTTTGAAAGTAGGTAGTTCGCATAATTCAGTTGTGAACAAATATTGACTTATTCATTTGTGCTATTTTGCTTTTTGAGATATTAAACCTTGCATTTTTGGCCTGGTTTTTATTCTCACAGAGTTTTTTTTTTTGGGGGGGGGGGGGTTTATATACTTGAAAAGCTACAGTCAGTACTTTTGACACAAATCAGTATAAACTCAGCAGTGAGCTATTGAACTTACATTGTCTGATGGTCCAACCAAGTTCATTTATAAAGTGTCGAATGTTTACTGGGCCATTTATTGCAGTGTATAACGGTGCATCTCCACAGCAGAACGTAAACATGTCCATATAGACATCATTAATTACTGATGTTTTGGCATATTAGTCCAATGATTGCTAAGTTTGCAGTTTGCTGTGAAAGCTAAAAGGAGAATTAGGTTCAAAGAAAGACAAAGGCCCGATTCCTGTATCCCGTTTCAGGACACAAGGTGACCCGATCAAGATCCGGCATTCACATTCTCCCCGAAGCTTCCGACAGTATCGACGCTCCCACTGTTCAGACGGAGAGAGATCGGTGCTCTCCGAGGTCAAGTAAGTCCTTCACTTGAGAGTAATATTTGTACCCCAGTCACCACTGTGCACAGATCAGCTCTCCATTTTTCATTATTTTCCTACATATTCACATCTGTAGCTCTCGGACTGATCTGGTGCCCCCCCTCCCCGTCACCCGCACTGCAGATGTGCCCGGTTCCAGCTCGACCCCTGTACAGGTCAGTCACCCCTTTACCTGCCCTCACCCCATGACCACCTTTATCATTACTGCAAATGCCTACATAAGTATTTAACCATTTCATGTATTTTTAAATAATAAAGGAATATTCCAGGTTCAATACAAGTTAAGCTCAATCGACAGAATTTGTGTCATAATGTTGATCACCACAAAAATAATTTCGACTCGTCCCTCCTTTTCTTTACAAATGTAAAAATGTGTGTTCCAGTGAGACACTTACAATGGAAGTCAATGGGGTCAATCTGTAAACATTAAAATACTGTTTCAGAAGTATAGACACAAGACATAAACAATATGTGTGTTAACATGATTTTACTGTGATAAAATCACTTACTAACCGCATCTGTGTAAGCTTGTAGCCAATTTTACAATGTCAACAAACTATTTTATAATATAGGCTATTTTATTATTGATTCATATATTTTGATGAAAGATTACAAAGACAAAAAAAATGTTTTTAAAATAACATGCACTGATGAAACGTTCACAGTAACACCAGAAACATTCTCTCATCATTTTCTCACCCTCATGCCATCCCAGATGTGTATGACTTTCTTTCTTAAGCAGAACACAAATTAAGATTTTTGGAAGAATATTTCAGCTCTGTAGGTCCATACAATGCAAGTGAATGGTGACCAGAACTTTGAAGCTCCAAAAAGCACATAAAGGCAGCATAAAAGTAATCCATAAGACTCCAGTGGTTTAATCCATGTCTTCAGAAGCGATTTCAGATCAATATTTAAGTCCTTCTTTTGCTATAAATTATTCTCCCTGCTCAGTCAGGCTGCACTTTCACATTCTTCTTCTTGTATTTTTGGGGATTCACATTCTTCATGCATATGCCCCCTACTGGGCAGGAAGATGAATTTCAAGCAAAAAAAGGACTTAAATATTGATCTGTTTCTCACCCACACCTATCATATCACTTCAGAAGACATGGATTAAACCACTGGAGTCTTATGGATCACTTTTATGTTTCCTTTATGTGCTTTTTGGAGCTTCAAAGTTCTGGTCACCATTCACTTGCATTATATGGACCTACAGAGCTGAGATATTCTTCTAAAAATCTTAATTTGTGTTCTGCAGAAGAAAGAAAGTCAAACACATCTGGGATGGCATGAGGGTGAGTAAATGATGAGAGTATTTTTATTTTTTTGGGTGAACTGTCCCTTTAAGAAAGTAAATAGGTTATCACAAATAAAGTTATCACATTGCTATTAACTACTTTTAAAGGAATATTCCGGGTTCAGTACAAGTTCAGCTCAATCGACAGCATTTGTTACATATTGTAGATTACTGCAAACACTAATTTCGACTCGTCCCTCCTTTTCTTTACAAAAGCACAAATGTGTGTTCCAGTGAGACACTTACAATGGAAGTCAATGGGGCCAATTTTTGGAGGGTTTAAAGGCAGAAATGTGAAGCTTATAATTTTATAAAAGCACTTGCTTTAATTCTTCTGTTAAAACTCATGGATAATTGGAGCTGTAAAGTTGTTTAAATTGTTGTTTTTACGGTCATTTTGGGGTTTTAGTATTTTCAGCATTATGTTGTCATGACAACAAAGTTGTAAAATTGTCTAGAGCTTCACACAGATGTGGTTAGTAAGTGATTTTATGACAGTAAAATCATGTTAACACACATATTGTTTATGTCTTGTGTCTATACTTTTGAAACAGTGAGTATTTTAATGTTTACAGATTGACCCCATTGACTTCCATTGTAAGTGTCTCACTGGAACACACATTTGTGCTTTTGTAAAGAAAAGGAGGGACGAGTCGAAATAATTTTTGTGGTAATCAACATTATGACACAAATGCTGTCGATTGAGCTTAACTTGTAATAATTCCACTCAATGTATTCAAAATAATGTCTATATTTCCTCCTTGTTCATTGTTGCACATGCTGTCACACTAAAAAGATGTACATAGAAACATATTAATTTATAATTTAAATTTACTATACTGCACATAAATGATATTATTTTAGAAATATGTGTAACCCAACGTAAAAGTAATTACCTTAATTGAAAGTCACTAACAGTAATGTGATTACAGGAATTTAAAATGTAATGCGTTACACTACTTTTGAATTAAATAAATGAATTTGATTACATCAGAATGCACTCAACTCTGGCTCTGGCACAGCACACTGTAGGGCACCTCATTCAGCAGATTTAGCTCATGCTGAACCAGAAAACAAACTACCGCCAGCTTTATGTCTTACACTGTAATGTGCGTTCCGTTTTTTGCTTTCAGAAGAAGAAAGGGTCCAAAGACAACCTCTCTGAGAGCTCCGAACACGACACAAAAACCAACGCCAAGGTGGTGAAGACTGTACACACATCTCGCGTGAAAACAGACACGTGACCGTTTTTCACAACAGACGTGTGGAGAAGGAACAGCGGGATTGCCAGTGGAATGAAAAGTCCTATTGGGACCTTTATGGAAACACTCAAGTGATCACCAATCAAAAGTCAAGCTACTTTCATCATAGTACAGGCCATAAATCTGAATGTTTCTGCACTGAAAGTGTAGTGCTGTGGTTCTCGACTGGTGGGTCTGTTCTGATACGTTCACATTGTTAAATGAAAATAATAAAATGCATCATAAATAGGCTTTTAAACAGGTGGGGAAAAAAACTCTTGCCATATCTTTTGTTTTTTTGACATCAAAGTTCCAGTCGAACTCTACAGTATTTTGGCACAAGTTCGTCAAATTAGACAGATGTCAACATGGACAGGTTGCGTGACGTGCCCTCATCCTCACAAAACATGAACAAAACACGAGGTAAAAGAAAATACCACCCAGACGACATTAAATACAGGTTCAGTGACAATAAACGTGGCTTGTGTCGACCACAGTGTGTTCTGTGCATTGAATTAGTGGCTTCCGAGAGCAGGAAACCATCGGAATTAGAAAATTCAGCCCATGTTATATTATTGGATGTCCACTGTAAAATGTGGGTCCTGAAGCAAAACCAGTTGAACCACTGATTTTGATGGAGGTTTTGTGTAATGCACAACTACGTTGCAAGCTTTTAGATTAGATTAATTTCCGACTGACAATCAAATGAAGGATGGTGGATTGTTGGCATAGCATACACTTTCTAGTCTTACGGTGTTATGTGTGATAGTATCGTAAACACAAGACTCTTTTTGAACATTTTAATACAGTATTAACGTTTGTGAGTATGTGGGAATTATAAACAGTGCTTTGTATTATTATTATTATTATTATTATTATTATTCATTGTGTCCTCATATTTTAGATTAAACTCTGCTGTAGGAAATATTGCTGCTGTATTTCTATATTTGGTTTTGCACAATAATGTAGCCCTGTCATTTCTGTAAAAAAAAAACAAAAGTATCACTGTAGCAAAGTTGGAAACTCAGCGTCTTGAATTACAACATGTTTTTGTCAATAAATACATCCAGATCACATTCACTTGTTGTTTTATTTGCATTCTTAAGTGAGTGTAATTGTCTGATCCAGAGAGACAGATTAATTAATTCCCTAAAGTTTTCATAAGATCATATGTAGAATGAGCAGCCATGGACAGCAGCTCCCTTTAGTAGTTGTTTCCGGGAGGCACATTAATTGCTACAAAGCATTCTAACTACATTTTACCTCATTAAAGGGATAGTTCACCCAAAAATGAAACTTCTCTCATCATTTACTCATCCCAGATGTGTATGACTTTCTTTCTTCTGCAGAACACAAATGAAGATTTTTAGAAGAATATTTCAGCTCTGTCGGTCCTTACAATGCAACTAAATGGTGACCAGAACTTTGCAGCTCCAAAAAGCAAATAAAGTCAGCATAAAAGTAAAAGACTCCAGTGGTTTAATCCATGTCTTCAGAAGCATATAATAGGTGTGCGTGAGAAAGAAAAATACTGTATTTAAGTTCTTTTTTTACTAAAAATTCAACTCCCTGCCCAGTAGGTGGCGAGACATACGAAGAATGTGAATTGTCAAAAACACAAGAAGAAGAAAGTGAAAGTGAAAGTGGAGATTTATAGTAAAAAATGACTTAATTATTGATCTGTTTCTCGCCCACACCTATCATATCACTTCTGAAGACATGGATTAAACCACTGGAGTCTTATGGATTACCTTTATGGTGCCTTTATGTGCTTTTTTGAACTTAAAAATTCTGGTCACCATTCACTTGCAATGTATGGACCAACAGAGCTGAAATATTCTTCTAGAATCTTCATTTGTGTGCATCTGGGATGGCATGAGTGTGAGTAAATGATGAAAAAATTTGCATTTTTAATCTCATCAATTAATCTAGTTGTAGATCAGAATGTATCCGCTGTCCTTTGAGTTAATCTTCTCTTATGAGACATTCGTACTAAGCAGTAGCCTACATTGTAAAGTCTTTGTGCATTTCTTGAATATATTGGACCAAATATATTAAACTAATTTTTAATTTTTATTTTTTTATAACAATATCAGAATTATGTGGAAATTGGTGTGAATTTTAAATAATTACGTATTTGAGAAGATGTTGCTATTTTTGCCATGCTCCCCTGGTGCTATATGCACTTAACTGGTCATTTATATAAGGAATAATGTTCAGTCAGCCTGTGTATATTGCAAAATAAACCCTGACAGGGTGAACAGGTGAAGCAGATTAGCTGTTTGAAATGCTGAATTGACCAATGACCATACAGCACCGTTTTGTCATTCAATATAATACATAAATATCTTTTCAAAAGAATTTTCAAATGTGTCAGTACCAGTGTTGGGTAAGTTACTCTAAAAAAGTAATTAATTACTACTAATTACATCTTCTACAGTGTAATTAGATTACTGTACTAATTACTCTGTCTGAAAGTAATTGCATTACTTATTACTAATTACTTTCTAAAACCCTGATCAACCTCGACCAGATGAAAAATACAAGAATAAACATGAAACTGTTCTTTTAATTCTATCAAATAAATCATATAAAGTCAAATAAATTATTCATGAACTGGCCAAAGAATTTAAGGGGGCTGCATTAAATTAGAAAACATATATTTGAACATTAGATGTTCAATTTCGATTTTAAATTCACTATTGTTTTATATAGAATTGTTCTAGAGTCTATACAGTATTTAACGCCATTACATCAGAAGTAACTGTAATTAAATTACAGAACAATTAAGAGTAATCCCTTACTTTACATTTTCAATGAAAATGTAATTTAATTACAGTAATTAATTACTTAGTAATGCATTACACCCAATACTGGTCAGTAATAAAAAAAACTTTAGAAAAGACAGAGAGCGTATTTTCAGTTGCCGCCAAAAATAAATCGTTTGCAAACTGTTCGCCTGAGGAGACGAAAGCATGACAACAGCAGACTGCGAGCACTTTCCATTAGGATCAGTATACGACGGTAATAAGTTAGCAAAACTCTGTCATAGTCATTATTTATCACTTTATTTAAATGTATATATATATATATATACTGTATATATATATACATTTCACAAGTAAACTCAGAGATTATTTAGCAGAGATGGGCCACTTCTATTAAATTGAATGGGAGAAATTGGAACACTCAACCAAGAAGCTCTAGCGCAAACGGTCAATGGATATAGAAAGGAAGTCCCGCCTTACAGGTAAAAGAGCCAATCACCTTTTAGATAGAGACATCACCTGTCAATCAAGTTTAGAGCACCTCCCTCCTTCATTAGATCAACCTCACCTGTTTACTGAATCTGCTTGCACACCTGCACTCACACTGATTACACCTGCACCTCTATATACACTCAGTTTGTTCTCACTCTCATTGCAAAGTCTTGCCTTTCACTCGTGTTAGCATTATACTGATTCTGTTTACCTTGGTTTCTGGATTTATGCCTGTTCTCTGTTTACTCTTCTGTCTGTCATTTTGGATTTGTTCACTGTGTATCAACCTACCTGGTTTTGACTCTTGCCTGCTAAATAAAACTCTGCAAATGGATCCTAAACTTCTGTCTCAGTCTGAATCGTTACAGAGGACTTCGCCTCAAGACGATTCAGCAGAGTCTCCGTTTCAGCAAACGATGTTCAACGCACAAGCCGCCTTGCTTGCCAATCACCATCAACTACTCGGGCGACTTTCTACAGCTATGGAGGAGGTATTGAGTTACCTGAGATCGCTAGCAGCCACCGCTTCATCCTCACAAGCAGCAACATCGCCGCCACCCCCACCTCAAGCCGTCACTGAGAATCCTTCTGCATCTCAATTTCTACGACTCGCTTTACCAGCAAAATTCAACGTAATGCCCCCATTCAACCTGATCCTTCCAAACCTTTTATTGTAGAGGTCGATGCTTCCAACACTGGGGTCGGAGCCATACTCACACAACATCACGGGGAAACCCAAAATGTACCCTTGTGACTACTTTTCTCTGCAGAACAAAACTGATGTAGGTAACTGGGAATCGTTGGCTATGCAGGCCGCTTTTGAAGAATGGTGACACTGGCTTGAAGGAGCTCAACACCCCTTTACAGTGCTCATTGACCACCGATATCTTGAATGGTTGTTAGTGCATTACAATGAGGTTACTACGGTGTTTTGAGGGTTGTTACTGCATTACTATGAGGTTGCTAGGGTTTTGTGAGAGGTTGTTAGTGCGTTACTATGAGATTGCTAGGGTGTTGTGAGTGATTGTTAGTGTGTTACTAGAGGTTGCTAGGGTGTATTGAGTTGTTGTTAGTGCATTACTAGAGGTTGCTAGGGTGTACTGAGTAGTTGTAAGCGCATTACTAGAGGTTGCTAGGGTGTTTTGAGTGGTTGGTAGCACGTTACTATGAGGTTGCTAGGATGTTTTAATTGGTTGTTAGTGTGTTACTATGAGGCTGCTAGGGTGTTCTGAGTGATTGTTCATGCATAACTACTATGAGGTTGCCACGGTGTTGTGAGTGGTTGTTAGTGCGTTACTTGAGGTTGCTAGGGTGTACTGAGTAGTTGTTAGCCCGTTACTAGAGGTTGCTAGGGTGTTGTGAGTGGTTGTTAGTGTGTTACTAGAGGTTGCTAGGGTGTACTGAGTAGTTGTAAGCACATTACTAGAGGTTGCTAGGGTGTTTTGAGTGGTTGGTAGGGTGTTTTAATTGGTTGTTAGTGTGTTACTATGAGGTTGCTAGGGTGTTCTGAGTGATTGTTCATGCATAACTACTATGAGGTTGCCAAGGTGTTGTGAGTGGTTGTTAGCGTGTTACTTGAGGTTGCTAGGGTGTATTGAGTGGTTGTTAGCGCAATACTAGTGGTCGCTAGGGTGTATTGAGTAGTTGTTAGTGCGTTACTAGAGGTTGATAGGATGTTGTGAGTGGTTGTTAGTGTGTTACTAGAGGTTGCTAGGGTGTATTGAGTAGTTGTTAGCGCATTACTAGAGGTTGCTAGGGTGTACTGAGTAGTTGTAAGCGCATTACTAGAGGTTGCTAGGGTGTTTTGAGTGGTTGGTAGCATGTTACTATGAGGTTGCTAGGGTGTTTTAATTGGTTGTTAGTGTGTTACTATGAGGTTGCTAGGGTGTTCTGAGTGATTGTTCATGCATAACTACTATGAGGTTGCCAAGGTGTTGTGAGTGGTTGTTAGCACGTTACTTGAGGTTGCTATGGTGTATTGAGTAGTTGTTAGCGCAATACCAGTGGTTGCTAGGGTGTATTGAGTAGTTGTTAGCTCGTTATTATAGGTTGCTAGGGTGTTTTGAGTGGTTGTTCGCACGTTACTATTATAGTATATTTTTATATATCAAACACAGAAAAAGTGCTTATATAGAATAGTTTGAGCATTATTTTAATCCAGGAAAATAAGGATGAGACTGTAAGGTCTTCGTGACCTTGCTGAGAGAAACCTGGGCACTCAGCCATGACAGAAAATTACTAGGGAGAGAGTACTCTTCAAAGCACTGAATGGCACAGACAATAGTTAAAGACTACCACAGCCAATAGTCAAAGTTATTGTATTATGAAAAATGTATACTTTCATAATAAATGAATTTAATTTAATTTTTTTTTTTTTTTTTATAGACTAACTGCCAGAATTCCACCATTAAAAAGAAGTCAGAGAGTCTGTGAAATAATGGTGGTGAACAAGGAGGGTGGAGAAGCACGCTTATTGGCTAAGATAACAGGAGGGGTGTGCTTATGAGGTAATGTGTGATAACAGAAGTGTATAAACAAGTAAGCTTTGAATGAGAGCATCAGACGATACAGCTGGCATCTCGGCTTTTTTGTTTTGCTCAATAAAGTCTGACCTTTGACACCTGGAACTCCTGACTTCAAGAGTTTTCTTACAGAAAGGGAGAAGAGAACTCAATATTCCACAACACTGTGAGGTTGCTAGGATGTTTTAAGTGGGGGTTAGCACGTAACTAGAGGTTGCTATGGTGTTTTGAGTGGTTGTGAGTGCGTTACTAGAGGTTGCTGGGGTGTTTGAGTTTTTGTTAGAGCATTACTATGAGGTTGCTAGGGTGTTTTTAGTGGTTGTTAGTGTGTTACTTTGAGGTTGCTAGGGTGTTCTGAGTGATTGTTAGTGCATTACTTGAGGTTGCTGGAGTGTTTTGAGTGGTTGTAATCGCATTACTATGAGGTTGCTGGGGTGTTCTGAGTGGTTGTTAGTGTGTTACTAGAGGTTGCTGGTGTGTTCTGAGTGGTTGTTTGTGCATAACTACTATGAGGTTACTAGGGTGTTTTGAGTGGTTGTTTGTGCATTACTATGAGGTTGCTAGGGTGTTTTGAGTGGTTGTTAGCGCATTACTTGAGGTTGCTGGAGTGTTTTGAGTGGTTGTTATCGCATTACTATGAGGTTGCTGGGGTGTTCTGAGTGGTTGTTAGTGTGTTACTAGAGGTTGCTGGTGTGTTCTGAGTGGTTGTTTGTGCGTAACTACTATGAGGTTACTAGGGTGTTTTGAGTGGTTGAAAGTGCATTACTATGAGGTTGCTAGGGTATTTTGAGTGGTTGTTAGCGCATTACTTGAGGTTGCTGGAGTGTTTTGAGTGGTTGTTATCGCATTACTATGAGGTTGCTGGGGTGTTTTGAGTGGTTGTTAGCGCATTACTTGAGGTTGCTGGAGTGTTTTGAGTGGTTGTTATCGCATTACTATGAGGTTGCTGGGGTGTTCTGAGTGGTTGTTAGTGTGTTACTAGAGGTTGCTGGTGTGTTCTGAGTGGTTGTTTGTGCGTAACTACTATGCGGTTACTAAGGTGTTTTGAGTGGTTTAAAGTGCATTACTATGAGGTTGCTAGGGTGTTTTGAGTGGTTGTTAGCGCATTACTATGAGGCTGCTAGGGTGTTCTGAGTGGTTGTTAGTGTGTTACTAGAGGTTGCTGGTGTGTTTTGAGTGGTTGTTAACGCATTATTATGAGGTTGCTGGGGTGTTTTGAGCGGTGGTTAGCGCGTTACTAGAGGTTGCTAGGGTGTTTTGAGTGTTTGTTAGCACAATACTGTGAGGTTGCTAGGATGTTTTGAGTGGGGGTTAGCACATAACTAGAGGTTGCTGGGGTGTTTTGAGTGGTTGTTAGCGCATTACTATGAGCGTGCTGGGGTGTTCTGAGTGATTGTTTGTGCGTAACTACTATGAGGTTGCCAAGGTGTTTTGAATGGTTGTTAGTGCGTTACTATGAGGTTGCTAGGGTGTTTTGAGTGGTTGTTAGTGCATTACTATGAGGTTGCTAGGGTGTTTTGAGTGGTTGTTAGTGCATTACTACGAGGTTGCTAGGGTGTTTTGAGTGGTGGTTAGCACATTACTAGAGGTTGCCGGGGTGTTTTGTGTGGTTGTTAGCACATTACTACGAGGTTGCTAGGGTGTTTTGAGTGGTTGTTAGCGCATTACTATGAGCTTGCTGGGGTGTTCTGAGTGATTGTTTGTGCGTAACTACTATGAGGTTGCCAAGGTGTTTTGAATGGTGGTTAGTTTGTTACTATGAGGTTACTATGGTGTTTTGAGTGATTGTTACTGCATTACTATGAGGTTGCTAGGGTGTTTTGAGTGGTTGTTACTGCGTTACTATGAGATTGCTAGGGTGTTTCCAGTGATTGTTATTGTGTTGCTGTGAGTTTGCTAGGGTGTTTTGAGTCGTTATTAATGCGGTATTATGAAGTTGCTAGGATGTTTTGAGTAGTTGTTAATACGTTACCATGAGGTTGCTAGGGTGTTCTGAGTGGTTGTTAGTGCATTACTATGAGGTTGTTAAGGTGATTTGAGTGGTTGTTACTGCGTTACTATGAGGTTGCTAGGGTGTTTTGTGTGGTTGTTGGTGCATTACTATGAGGTTGCTGGGATGATTTGAGTGGTTGTTAGTGCATTACTATGAGGTTGCTAGTGTGTTTTGAGTGGTTGTTGGTGCATTACTATGAGGTTGCTGGGATGATTTGAGTGGTTGTTAGTGCGTTACTATGAGGTTGCTAGTGTGTTTTGAGTGGTTGTTGGTGCATTACTATGAGGTTGCTGGGATGATTTGAGTGGTTGTTAGTGCATTACTATGAGGTTGCTAGTGTGTTTTGAGTGGTTGTTGGTGCATTACTATGAGGTTGCTGGGATGATTTGAGTGGTTGTTAGTGCATTACTATGAGGTTGCTGGGATGTTTTGAGTGGTTGTTAGTGCATTACTATGAGGTTGCTGGGATGATTTGAGTGGTTGTTAGTGCATTACTATGAGGTTGCTAGTGTGTTTTGAGTGGTTGTTAGCATGTTACTAGAGTGTTCTAAGTGGTTGCTAGGTGGGTGCTTACTGGCCCCAAGTGAAAAGAGCCCACTATGATATCTGGTCTCTCTATCGAATGTTATCTAAAGCTAACAAGAGTGTGGTGGCAGACTATAAAACAAATATCATCACGATTATATCCCAAATGTTCAGTATTTTTGCCTTCAGACAGGCCTTGTATGGATCTGACCACAATTTCTTCCTCCTCAAAGGCATCAGAAGCATGTTTAATATGGTAAAGTGAACAAGTGTGATGTTTCCTGAAGATGAAAGTGTGTCGTTTTAACTGACAGCTGAAGCTGTTGTGTCAGGTGGTATCTGCCTCCGTTTCTACCACTCCCTGAGTTTACCCCAACACACTGTCTGAATATCCCACACAGCTCTCAGCTGCAACAGATTTCTATGTGTTGTGGCAAACAGCCAGAGCGGTTTGCCAGATGCACTCCCTCAACTCTGATGAGGGATTTAAGGACAAAGAAAAAAGGAATGAGACAAAGAAAGCCAATATACAATCTGTAATCGTTTCCACAGTTTTTGTGCTTTTCTTGAAAGCAAAACCATTATTTTCCATGGTTTACACACCATAATCTATCAGAAATCCAGTTTTTCTAGCCTTCTTGCACACTATTAACATCATTGCATTAGATTAAATATCAAGCAAACTTTAAAGCAAATGCCATTTATTTAAAAGCACAAACACACTCCTCAAGCGAAACTTTATTTTAACTAGATTTTTACACTTTATGAAGAAATTGTCTAGCAGCATTTGTTTGCAGATAACACTTGTTTTGATACTTTATTATCTAATGAAATGGCATTCAGTCATTCATAAGTGTGACTTACAGGAATATTCGGGGTTCAGTACAAGTTAAGCTCAATCGACAGCATTTGTGGCATAACGTTGATTACTCCAAACAGGAGCACACATTATGCCACAAATGCTGTCGATTGAGCTTAACTTGTATTGAACCCGGAATATTCCTTTAAGCATCCAAGTACTTTCTCTGGCCACTTTATTTGCTGTAGTCTTATGTAATCGCTTTCCGATCCTATAGGCTGCAGGAAGGTTCACAGGATTTTACCACAATGGTGTTGAAGTTTTGCTTTGTGTTTTACAGCACTGTTTTACTCAATGAACTCATTTGGGAATACAAACGAGATTATATGAGTCAAGCACTCTCAAAACTTCCTGCGAGCTCTGGAGGACAGAAGCTTTAGTGATGTGTTTCATGTAAACAGGATATCAGCCCTCCCTGCAGACAGCGCGTTATCCAATTATTACAGATGCTTGTCATCGCTCTTGCAGACAGATGCAGCTCTGGTTGTTGGTTTGACTCATAATTATTAAAACAGCCAGAATTGCAATGATGGCCTTAACAAATATTTGGAAGCTTTTGCCACACTTAAATATGTCTTGACATTCATTGCATTGATTAGATAACAAAGTATGAAAGCAAGTGCCATCTGCACTCGAGCTTTTCGAATGTCCAGTGTGCAAATGTCCATTCCTGATATCAACAATTGAATTACAACAAGCAAAAATGCTCATTTTTGTAATTTGTTTTCACTATATGTTAATATCAGATACGGTAATGTGATTTTAACTAGTAAGAAAGTCTTTTAAGATATTTTTAATTACTCTTCAGTTTAATGATTTCTGAAAGCCATTTCCAGATATCTGAAATACATAATCTAACATGTTAAGATGACTGAAAAATGTGCATGTTTTTACCGGTTTACTAATTCAGAAACGGACATTTGCACTTGTATCAAAACAATTAGTCTGCTAGTAAGATGTACAGTACTTATATAGATATGTGTGCAACTTTGAGTAGTAAGAAATTAATTATAGATATCTGTAACAGGAGTGAATGACAGATCATTGGGAAATTCTGCTAGTGAAAATGCAGTTAATCAGTCTGTTTTTAGATATTTTAATCTGGAAAACATCGCATTATCATCTGCTAAACATCTTAAAAAGATCAGATCTGCTGATTGGAAATGTCTTATAGACGTATTGCAGATGAGCCTAAAAAAATATAATACATCTTCATAATACAAAATACATCTTCCGGATGTAAACACACACATCTCGTAGACGTCTGGGTGATGTACGTGTGCTATCAGGGAACAGATAACAAAAATTATGATTTTTACTGATTGAAATTCAATCATTATCAAGATATCAAGATTTTGTTTTTCTACGGGTACTGACTATCATTTAAATCCTGCACGCGATTAAAGGTTAATTTGGCTTGCCATAATGCATGTGCTATCCTTCTTTCCTATAAATGACATTTGCGTTGATGTTTTATCTAATGCAGTGGCATGCATATGATTTTAAGTAGTAGTTTTTTTTGGGGGGGGGTATGTTCAGTAAGGTTTAGCAAATGTAATCCTTAAATTAAGGGTTCCAAGAGCTGGTTCTCTGGTGTCCTTTCAGTCAGAAACAGATTTAGATCTTGTTTAATCCTGTAACCTCCTAATTCAGTCAAAATGTGGTTAAAAGCACTAGGGTTATGTGATCATAGTGTGCGCATGACCGGCGATGCTCAGTAAATCAAAGGGCTTTTTGTACAAAGTGATCATTAGAACGAACAGATGGAGAACCAACTAGATTTGAAAAGCAGGATGAACTCTGTCCAGCTCGATTCAGCTGTACAAATCGTTTTCAAACGCTCACTGACGAGCAGTTTTTCACTAGAAATATCCGAGAGTTGTTTTCAGTCAAAGAGATATTTCAATGCCATCTGTCTAAGACATGTGGAGGTCCAAAAGATCCCCTTATACACGGTTCTGTGTCTCAGCATTCCAAATCCCAGCACAAGTCATTCCCAGACTGAATTCTGCATGGAGGTACTTTCCGTATGATTACAACTGTGAAATGCCCTCAGAATATAACCACAAGAGAGTCTTTCTCATACACATAATCACAGAGCAGTACTTTCCATGGTACGGTCTGTACTTTATTAAACGACAGCAATGGAGTTTTAATAAACAAATACGTGTGTGCTGAAATTAATGACTTACTTTGAGCTGAAATACAAGGACACATGTGTGTTACAGAAGTACAGTAAGTAAGTGCTTGTTTTCTTGTTTACTTACTGACCAGGAAACACCTACTTTAAAAATACCCAATATTATGTATTATTTAGGTGGTTAAAAGTAGGAACATTTTAAGCAGTTTCAGCTGTGTAACATGCTGCAATTCATCTAAAACTATTTTAAACAACATTTCTCCAATATAAATATTATTAATGTAGTTTTTACAACTAAAAACTCATTTGTCGCACTGTTAAAATTCATTCGTCACACCATCAGACCATTTAAAATGAACTAATGAAGGCAAAAAGGGGATTTAAATGGTGATAAACTGGAATCAACTAAAATACACACTGCAAAAACAATTTCTTAATCCATATTTTTGGCTTGTTTTCAAGTAAAAATATATGAATATATAAACATGCTTAAAGCATGATAAATTAACTTGAGAAACCAAATATTGCATAGATATAAAGACTTGTTTTCAAAGAATTTATGTTTATTTACCTTACCCCCATTGGCAAATATATATACACATATATATATATATATATATATATATATATAAGCATAAACTTAACTATATACACTGGTGGCCAAAAGTTTGGAATAATGTACAGATTTTGCTGTTTCGGAAGGAAATTGGTACTTTAATTCACCAAAGTGGCATTCAACTGATCACAAAGTATAGTCAGGACATTACTGATGTAAAAAACAACATCATCACTATTTGGAAAAAGTCATTTTTGATCAAATCTAGACAGCAGCCGTCACTCCATCACCTTATCCTTGAGTAATCATGTTAAATTGATCATTTGGTACTAGAAAATCACTTGCCATTATATCAAACACTACTGAAAGATATTTGGTTCATTAAATGAAGCTTAACATTGTCTTTGTGTTTGTTTTTGAGTTGCCACAGTATGCAATAGACTGGCATGTCTTAAGGTCAATATTAGGTCAAAAATGGCAAAAAAAGAAACGGCTTTCTCTAGAAACTCATCAGTCAATCATTGTTTTGAGGAATGAAGGCTATACAATACTTGAAATTGCCAAACAACTGAAGATGTGTACACTACAGTCTTCAAAGACAAAGGACAACTGGCTCTAACAAGGACAGAAAGAGATGTGGAAGACCAGATGTACAACTAAACAAGAGGATAAGTAGATCAGAGTCTCTAGTTTGAGAAATAGACGCCTCACATGTCCTCAGCTGACAGCTTCATTGAATTCTACCCGCTCAACACCAGTTTCATGTACATCAGTAAAGAGAAGACTCAGGGGTGCAGGCCTTATGGGAAGAATTGCAAAGAAAAAGCCACTTTTGAAACAGAAAAACAAAAAGAAAAGGTTGGAGTGGGCAAAGAAACACAGACATTGGACAACAGATAATTGGAAAAGAGTGTTCTGGATCTTAACCCCATTGAGCTTTTGTGGGATCAGCTAGACTGTAAGGTGCGTGAGAAGTGCCCGACAAGACAGTCACATCTATGACAAGTGCTACAGGAAGTGTGGGGTGAAATGTCACCTGAGTATCTGGACAAACTGACAGCTAGAATGTCCTGAATATACATTGTGATCAGTTGAATGCCACTTTGGTGAATAAAAGTACCAATTTCATTCCATAAGAGCAAAATATTTAAATTATTCCAAACTTTTGGCCACCAGTATATATATATATATATATATTCTATTTAGAAATTTTACAAATATACTCTGAAAGTCTTCTGAAATAAATATTAATAATAATATGTTTTAAGGATGTTTGGATATTTAACTGGAATACAAGAAAAAAAATACTGATTTAGAAAATGACTTTTGCAGTGTACAGTTTCCGTTATACATTTATGTAGAGTATAACCTAAATCTTGATGTTGAAAAAATAAAAAGTTGGACATCAATTTTTAAACCACCTATATGTATTAACAGGCCAATAAAGACAACCAACAATTGTGAGAGCTTGCATATTTATTCAACTACAGCTTAAGTTGCAAAATGTCATGAAATACTAGTGAATCATTATAAAGTTCACAAGCCTAGACTTCAGGTTTGTACACCAATAATACACAGTTATAACAGAGTAATTCAACATTCTATAATTCACTGGCTATTTACAACAAAGTTGGCATACCTATTCTACGTAAGGAAACTGCAAGTACAATGATTCAGATCAAAAACAAAACCAAGAGCAAAGAGCATGCAGTGGATATGCTGTCAGCAATAAGGAAAGACTAGAGCAAGCTGGGAAGTTCCCCACTAGAGTGGAAAAATATGGAAGACGACAAAACTAACGTGGGCTTTCCAGTTGGTCTTTGAATTAGGATTGTTAATGTGTTAACTGGAAGCAAAGACAAAACTGCAAATACCGAGTGATGATACCTTGCCACTTAAATGAATCACCCAAAAGAATAAATATAAAGCTTTTGGTTTGTATCCTAAAACTAATATAAGTCATTTACAAAACCATTCTTTAAAACAGTCGTTGAGACTGTTGGTTTTGATGCCCTAGAAAATACATCAAATGACCCTGTGTGCAAAACGGATGATTGTGATTTTATTTATCAGATATTCCCGGCTGGTGCAGAGTATACAGCTGCCCTGGTATGTACACTATATAAAACACCTTCACCTGCGACTGTGCACAGCAACCTACAACAGCAACACCTCCATGTTTTGCAGTGATTACAATTTGAATGTGTCCTTGATGTATTTAAAGGTAAAGTGTGTAATTACTGTGCCACTTGCGACATATGAAGACTAATCCTGTCATTCGTTGATTGAGTCAATGTTGCTGTGTCGAGCTGGTCGGGATGTTTTGGGGAGATTAAACCTACAAATGGCTTATTTATAGTTGACTGTATATTATGCATGGTAAAATTACACTTTAACTGTAAGGAAGCAATTGCTTAAAAAACCCCATAAAAATTCATTTCACAAGGGACCCTAGAAGTGACTAGTGCCAGGAATTGTCACTACTTCTTGAATTAAACCTTTACATTAACGGGTAAATAGTGTTAATAATTGCAGTTTTGTGATTGCTCCGACTGTCTACGGTTTTGTAATTTTGCAAATGATCATGTCCAAGGCAAAAAACGCCAACTCTTCGACAAATCCGTTTTCTGTCCAATGAGAAAGCCGCACGGAAAACAACAAGGGGAGAAAAGTCAATCCGATCCGAGTTACGACAACCAGACAACAAAGAGCCAACACCTCCCAACACGAAAACATAAAATAAAAACCATCTGAGCTTCCTTACCAAGGAGCAGATAAAAGTCCAAAATAGCACCATTCATCAGTGTCTCAAATCCGTGGCAGCATCTCAGTCACTTACCACAAGGAAACAATGCGTCTCTACAGCTATTTCTATATCACAACGTACATGATTACACATTAATATACTAACAAAGCAACAAAACAAAAAAAAGCAAAAATTCTACAAAAATAAAATAAAAATGATGAACTCCGTAGCTTTTTCTAGTAACTGCATGAGAAGTGGGGACTCTTAGCCTCAGTAAATACTGTAAAGTGTGAGTATTGATTGACGTTGTTTAGTGATGAAGACAAATAGGACGAATCGAAGCGTTTTCTGGCAAGGACATTGTGAAACTGAAGTGTTTGGATGTCTGTATGTGTTTGGTAGTGACAGACGATATATATATATATATATATATATATATATTGTATATACAGTACTGTGCAAAAGTCATGTTTCACAAAAACATTTGTCTTAAGATGGTTATGTATATCTTCAGCTTTAGTGTGTCAGTAGGAAATATAAATGTTAGACTCCCAAAGATTACTTTTGCAAATAGAAAAGATTAGAATAGAAGAACAGGGAGCCCTGCAACAGATGTCATGGCCCCCACAGAGCCCCCCACTGAACATCGTGTCAGTCTGAGATTATATAAAGAGACAGAAGCAATTGAGACAGCCGAAATAGATAGAAGAACAGGGAGCCCTGCAACAGATGTCATTGCCCCCACAGAGTCCCCCACTGAACATCGTGTCAGTCTGAGATTATATAAAGAGACAGAAGCAATTGAGACAGCCGAAATAGAAAGAAGAACAGGGAGCCCTGCAACAGATGTCATGGCCCCCACAGAGCCCCCCACTGAACATCGAGTCAGTCTGAGATTATATGAAGAGACAGAAGTAATTGAGACAGCCGAAATAGATAGAAGAACAGGGAGCCCTGCAACAGATGTCATGGCCCCCACAGAGCCCCCACTGAACATTGTGTCAGTCTGAGATTATATAAAGAGACAGAAGCAATTGAGACAGCCGAAATAGATAGAAGAACTGTGGAAAATTCTCCAAGAAGCTTGAACATCCTATCTGCCAACAACCAAGAAAAACTGTGTCCAGGTGTATCTAGGAGAATTGGGGCTGTTTTAAAGGCAAAGGTGGTCACACCGAATATTGATTTAGCTTTTTTATGTTTACTGGACTTTGTATGACATTAAGTGATAAATGAAAACTATTTATGTCATTATTTTTGAAGACATCCTCACTATGCAACATTTTTCACAAGTCCCTAAAACTTTTGCACAGTACTGTCTATATTGGTCGGCCCAACATTTGGCAATTTTGAGATTGTCGACGACGCCCAATAATTTGTCGATTAAAGGAATATTCCGGGTTCAACACAAGTCAAGCATTTGTGGCATAATGTTGATCACCACAAAAATTTATTTTGACTCATCCCTTGTTTAGTTTTAAATAAAGAAGCAAAAAAAGTTGCAGTTACAGTGAGACACTTACAATGGAAGTCAATGGGGCCAATCTGTAAAGGCTAAAATATCTACTAATTTAAAAGCATAGACACAAGTCGTAAACATTATGCATGTTAACATGATTTTAGTGTGATAAAATCGCTTAGAAACCTTTTCTGTGTAAAGTTATATCTAATATTAGAACTTTGTTGTCATGACGACATATTACATGGTTTACATGCGTTCTGGAAAACGACACAACGCTGATATATCCCTAATTTTATCGCACTAAAATCATGTTAACACACATATTGTTTATGTCTTGTGTTTATACTTTTGAAACAGTGAGTATTTTAATGTTTACAGATTGACCCCATTGACTTCCATTGTAAGTGTCTCACTGGAACACACATTTGTGCTTTTTTTAAAGAAAAGGAGGGACGAGACAAAATAAATTTTTGTGGTAATATACATTATGACACAAATGCTGTCGATTGAGATTAACTCGTATTGAACCCGGAATATTCCCTTAACATAAGTGCTAGAAACTCCTTGGGTCAGTTTTAAAATCCCACAAGAGTCTATACAATATTGCTCAGTTTCAGGGAATTTATAATCATGTAAAATAAGTGTTCATTTAAATTCAGCAACTTTGTGTAGGGTTTATTTACTACCCTGACTTTTTTAGTCGTTCAAGATTACTGGACAAGGATATTTAAAAAATAATTTTATTGAGCAATTTCTAGCCTATTTAATAATTTAGAGCAGTGCATAAAGAGAAAAATGTATATTCTCTTAAAGAAATCTCCGCTTTCTGAAGATCTGATAAACTTCCGTGACATTTCCCGGCCAGGAAATCACAATTGTAAATTCCCTCATTGGTATCGGCCAATAAAAATACAATTAAAAAAAGAAAGAAGAAAAGCCCATATCGGTCGACTAGTGTTTGGCATGTTTACAGTATTGTCCCATGTAAATGCATGTATACAGAACATTGATGTGTAGATTAACCCTTTGTGTGTTTGTTTACAGGAATTGCAGTATGAACAATGAGGTGGATGAAAGATCACAGCCGTGCAAATTAGAAGTGGACAAGTGGAAGACGTGCTGTTGCTGCCGCCGCGAGGGATCCGCTGTGGAGTTTGCAAACACAGACACGTGGGTCTTTAGTGAAGCTCCAGTCGGTCAGATCTGTCTTAAGGTGCTGAATGTCTTTACCGCCGCTCCCCTCCAAAGATCATATCATCAAGGCTTAGAGTCCCAGGATTTTCTAAAATATTATTAATCACATAGATGGGGGAAAAAACCCCAGCGTCATAATAATTCACCTGTACCACACGCCATAACCATAAAAAATAAGGATATACATGATTTAGGAAATAAACAATATACATGAGGATAGAATTTCCTCCTCAGGGCCATTCTCTATCCTACATCACACAGAAGGAATGTTGATTCTTCATGGCAGTCCTTCTCTGCGCCACCAGGGCCAGGAACACAGCTGTCAGTGCTGAGGAACATAATGCACAATATAGGGAAATCACTGTGAGACATTTGTGCATACCGCTTGATTAAAGGCCTGCATTTACTGGGGGACTTTTATTTTATAAAATGCGAGCTCATTAACTCACCTCTTGGGATCCCCCATTGCACCTGTTGGTGTCACACTTGAAGCAGAAACCTGAGAGACACAGCACAACAATGAACGAACGTTATCAATAAAGGTGTTACTAATATACAAATCCTGTCCATTGAACAAAAGAGCTTTCACCGACGATGTAATTCCTTCACTAAGGAATAGCTCAACCATAAATAAAAATGGCAACATTATGCTATTTTTTTCTGTGGAATATAAAAGTAGATTTTTTGAAGAATCTTCCAGTTTATAGTGATCACAACTTATTCAAAAGTTCTGTATTACACAGGGAAAAAAATGAAAAAATTAATAAAAATAAAAAAATAAATATCACAGCTTACGACTTTGTAATGACGTGTACAGGAAAGTGGACAGGAAGGGATTTATTTTATTTTTTTCAGAAATAGTTTTGCATTCCCTCACAATAAATTAACCATGGTTTTACTACTGTAATATTGTAGTTACCACGGCTGTAGTATCCATTAGAGGTAGACCGATTAATCGGTAAAACCGATATATCGGTTCCGATAGTTGTTTTCGGTTATTGGCAAAAAATGTGCCGTGTTCCTCTTCCATGTGGTTCTAGAGTATAACAGCGGCCTCTAGTGGTAATTTGCTGTATCCAAATATTGTCATCATTCACATATTCATCCATATGTTTTCCTCACTTTAATGCATATTTTGTTATTTTAATAAATCCAATGTTCTAAATCGAAGTGAGGGCATGCAAAGAAAAATGCAACTATGGAAACGTGCCCCGTCACGTCAGTACGTACATCGTGTTTCCAACTTCATATCTTGTGAATAATCATACAAAACCTCATCTGGTGAATCTATAGCCTTTAAAAGGCTTAATTTGGTAAATACTTAAACAGAGCATTTTAGCAAAGCCAAGTCTCTGTCATTTCAAAATAAGAGTCCTGAAATAAGTGAATTACAAAATCTGCATATTTTCTGGTTATTATTGGGATTTTTATTGCACAATGAACTGAATCTGGAATTGTATTCATTGTGGACTTGTAGCTTCCGTGTTTGTGCCCGTCTTAATAAGGAAAGGCTAATAATTTTTAAAGTCGACCTTTTCCACCACCTCACTTATCTGTATGGGTAAAATCCAATATGGGTCGACCTCTAGTAACCATGGTAAATGTTGGTAACATTTTACTACAAATACCATGGTAAAACTATGGTTGATTATGCTTATTTTTTATAAGTGTAAAACCATGGTTAACTACAATAATCATAGTATTTGTAGTAAAACTGTAGTAAACACAGAATTTACCATGGTTTTACTAAGTAACTATACTTCAACTATGGTGTTTATTGTAAAAATCTTAATGTAAAATCTTAGTAATAATACAGGAAAACCAAAACTATGGAAATACAAATCATAAATGATCATTCTGCCAAAAAAAAAAAAAAAAAAAAAAAGGATAAATAAATACAAATGGTTAGCTTTACTATTGTAACACTATTGTTAATTTGTGGCACATGTACTATGGTTTTTTAAATCATGGTTCTTAAAAAATGTTTACAGCAGGTTTACTATAATGAAACACATGGTTATTTTTGTAGGGGCATAGTTTCGGTGGAAATTTTCAAATTTACCATGGTGTTACTGTAGTAAAACTGAAGTAACCCATGTTTTTTTATTCCTTTTTTATTATTATTAATGTGGTTTTACTATGGACATAATGGCTCAAAGGAATATTCCAGGTTCAATACATGTTAAGCTCAATCGACAGCATTTGTGTCAATGTTGATGACCACAAAAAATCATTTCGACTCGTCCCTCCTTTAAAAAAAAAAAAGCATAAATGTGTGTTCCAGTGAGACACTTACAATGGAAGTCAATGGGGTCAATCTGTAAACATTAAAATACTCACTGTTTCAAAAGTATAGACACGAAACATAAACAATGTGTGTTAACATGATTTTACTGTGATAAAATCACTTACTAACCACATCTGTGTGAAGTTATAGACAATTTACAACTTTGTTACAATGATGATATAACACTGTAAACCCTGCAATTCCACAAAAATGTTTTAATGATTTTAACAACTTTACAGCTCAAATAATAGTTATTTTAACATAAGAATTAATATGTGCTTTTATAAAATTATAATTTCTGTTTTTAAACCCTCCAAAAATTGACCCCATTGACTTCCATTGTAAGTGCCTCACTGTAACATACATTTTTGATTTTGTAACATCGAAATCATTTGTGGAAATCAAAATTATGCCACAAATACTGTTGATTGAGCTTAACTTGCATTGAACCCGGAACGTTCCTTTAAATATTGTTATTGCAGTAAAACCATGGTAAATTTATTGTGAGGGGATGCAAAACTATTTCAGAAAATATAGTCCCTCCCTGTCCCCTAAGGGGCTCCACAGAGTAAATAATGACAGAATTTTTATTTTTGGGTAACATTTAATTTTAAAGCATATGTTGATTTTTCAAATGCATGCATAATGTTGTGCTAAAAAAAAAAAAAAAAAAAAAAAAAGAGCTACAAATTTCAGGTCATAGTCTTTGCTCCACTGAAACTTCAACTCCCACATTCCTTCTGAGTCAGACAGACTTCAGAGTCAGACGAACGCAAAATCCATCTGACATATTATGTGCGAGCCTGCATTATGCACTGCAGAACCTCTCAACATTTCTGTCCCCTTTTAAATATACATCCAACTAAGAAACAATGCAGAAAACGGATTTCTTTCTTAATGCACATGGTTGCAGTCGTGGGGCCCCGGCACCTTCCTCCCATTCCACCTCTCTCTCCAACTGCAGCTTGGAGTATTTCCAAATCCAGTCAAACGAGGTCACATTTTCCCCCGCCCCGGCCCCGCCATACTGAGCATGCATGAACCCGTTGAACCCAACTGCCTGCTGCAGAACAAACGGATTGTGGAAACACGCCCCTGTTGACACGAATCCAGCTCAGGCGGAGGGGAGCACGCTCACGCCAATGACACCCATGTTTAGATTATTTTGAAAATGTTTTTTTTTTATTATTGTTTTATATGTGGTAGTCTCTATCTATCATGCACTCTCTATAAGAATAGGCAACACATAGCCTATTTTCACCATGCAAGATTGAGTAATTCACAAATTATGACCATAACTGCATGCACTGCAGTGCAAAAACAAAAAAACAGGACACAGGAAAACAAGGGGTGGCTTGTGATCAAATGACTGAAACTGCACTTTACATGGGCCGTGTAATCATTTCACATGCCCTTGATGTTTGAATAAGGCTGCCTGGAAATTGGGAATCCTCCTGCAATAACTGTAACAACACTGAGACATGCATCCATCGATGCCCGTATGCATGACTTCATCCTTGCGTCTAAATTTAGGACTGTGCCATGCATGCAACTGCTGTGGAGCTCCAAAGACAGTCCGGATCTTTCATGGAAACATGGCATTCCAGTAGCTCTGCTGAATCCAGTGCTGAATGAGGTGAAAATGGTTGGGGTTGGAGGGAGGAAAGACGCCCTGTCCTAACATGAACCCTGAAATCGGTCTGGCATCAAGAGAGGCTGCAAATGCTGTCTGGCTTTTCCAAACCCCCCCTCCCCAGACGTGCTGATAATACTGAAATCAGCCTGACACACATTTAGATTTGTTTGGTTCTGCATTAAACATGATATTAGAAATGTTACAATGTAACACTTTAAGATTGTAGCACTCCCCAAGATTCCAGGAATGTAACAATGTTACATTTGAAGTCTGCTGTCAGTATATACATTGCTACATTGTTTATTCTCTATTTAAACTCCAGGTTAAGAAGGAAAAAAAGTTTTGATGGCCTTTATAATGTGTATGCAATCCATTTGAACACAGATCATGTTTATGCAGTGTGTGTGTGTGTGTGTGTAGGTGGCAGACAGTGGGGAATACAGTCAGTCTGTGTGTCTGGGTACAAATAGTACATTCAGTTCTTGCTGTGTGCTGATGGATTTTTTTGTCTTTTACATTTTTAGGTCAAATTTCTGTCTAAAATGAATCTAGAAGATCATAATTCCAAGTTTAGACTTTCAGACAGAACAAAGGAGGCGCCCAGATATCAGCAGATCAAGCGTGGCACTTTCGCCATTCCTCTTTTTCTACATATTACTATTTGTTCTTGCTTTTTTTTTTTGTGCTGGATACATTTGGAGTTGTTTTTTCTTAGTCTATATCACACAGTCATACATTTAATTTACCATATGCAATACTGAAACAATAACTTGCATTAAAGAACTCCTGATAAGTGTTAAGTCTGTTAAATATTGGTTTTGGATCTCCATAAATATAAGCTGAACTTTTGTCGATCGAGTTTGGGGTTACTTACAGATAAAGCCTTTCTTCTTGTTGTCCTTTTAAATTGCTTTTTCGCCCGCTGTTGCCCCCAAATCGCTCGTGTGCACAGAAAAAGGCTCCAGCGGTGGTAAGCAGCCTTGTGGGGGTTCTTACACCCCATACAAGGCTGCAGGACTGGGGCGTCAGGACCCGACGATACCGCGTCCACTGGCTGACTGCATATCATTGAACAGAGAGCTAATTTTGACGACACTGGCCCGGGGCCAAGCCCCCCATTCAGGCTCTGCACTGCAGCTCGATTCAGACGGACCTATGATTCCCCGACGGTGGGCGGGATCTCAGAGTCTCCGCCTCCTCTGCGTGTGACGGAGAAACAAAAGTTCTCCGATGTTACACAGAGAGGCTTCCTCCAGGGGGCGCTTGGTGGCCCAGTGAGCCTAATGCTCCATTGAGCCGCATTCAAATCTTAGGATGTTTATTGTCTAATTCGAATCAGTTGTACACTAGGAAGTATAATCTTTTCAATCTAATAAAGCAAATACTTCTAACCTGAGATACAGATGGAAATCCGTTCCTTTTCTTTCGCTTTAAAATGAGTTTTAAAATCCTTATTCTGTAATCACAAATGACTGTGATTGGGCCAGCTTGAGCAGCGCGTAGAAAAGTAACAGATACAGCGTGACCGCGCTGTCTCCTCAGCAGCGGTTCTACAAAGAGAAGGCAAGATAATTTACACTTATCTAATTAATTAGATAAATTTAAATAGCAATTGAATTGAAGATAAAGAGATAAAATAGGATAATTATTATTATGTATACAACGTCTGGACCACTAAGCCACGCCCATTAAAGGGACCTAAATAATATTATATTTTATAACATTGTTAAAATAAATAAATAAATCAAATTTATATAGATATGTATAATGAACTTGTGCATTAATACTCTTTAAAAGTGTATAATGTTGAATTTGTTCATCATGCCAGAACATTGTTGGAATGTCTCAGAGGGACCAACCTCATAATAAAACTAATAATAAAACATGTAATTGTTAACCACATTGGCCAACTAAAACATACTTAAAAACCTACATATTGTGTGCCAATATCTTATACATCATCATGTCTTGGAAAAGTCAACCTCAATGTTGCATTTATTCAAGTAAAACATGAACATTGTGCAGTAATTGTGTGAAACTGTTCATGGGTACTGTGGTAGGCAACAATAAAAGTTTGAAAGTAATGACACTTAGCCTACTAGGTACATTCAGTCAGTGAGAATTGAAGAGTGTCCCTTTGATACTGTATGCTGTCCTGCTCTTCTCATTTCAGTATCAGATATAGCTGACAGTATATTTCACATAATTTTATGAATATTAATATGTTTGATCATAGAGGTGAGGTGTTAAGTGTTTCCATGTGATGGCTATATTATAGAAATGTAATCAATATTTCAGGTTAAAATGTGCACAATGTATAAGAGAAATGGTACATATTTTTCCTTTTAACTAGTCATCAACTAATTTAAATTCTACACAATTTTTAGTGAACATGCATAGCGATAGATGCCATGACATACAATATGCATTTCCCCCCCCCTGCAAAACTTGTCTGTAGCTTGAAAAAAAAAAGAGTCTTTTTAAATTGCTGTAAACAAACGTTCTAATTCTGCTACACTAACTCTCTGTGCAGGGGCGGAGCCAGGGGTTGGCCAGGACAGAAGCCTGGCCACCCCATTGGTCACCCCACTCAAAGCCTCACCTCTCCGTCCCAGGCGTCCTGTATCCACTCCTATTCATTTTTGTATCCATGCACCTCCATCAGACGATATAATAAAAATGTACTCCTAAATTTGACAAGTACTGGATCTCAGGTGTGAGCATTTTTCGGCAGAGCTCTTGATACTCTTCATCTATATCAGTCCTAAGGTTGTACCCTAGTATACAAGCCTCTCCAATGGGCTGCCAGGGTTTCATATGTCCATCTGTGATCTCCACCACCTCCACGGCCCCCCCACCGTCGATACAGATGGTCTCCATCTCTGCGTTTCTCCTCCGCAGCTCCTTCACCTGCTCCTCCATTTGAATTCGGCCATAGGCCTCCGCCCTCGCCCAGAATGTGGCATTAAAATGTTGATAGAGCTGCCAGTCAGCTCTGTCCAATTCCCGAGCTTTGGCCTTGAGTTCAGTGTCCATTGGAGGTACAGACGTGACATGTCGAGCATTAAGTTTGAAATATAGCAAATCATCCATCTGCCAGCAAAGAGCGTCTTTAAGTAAAATAAGCGACTTCTTGAAATGGTCATATATTAAGACTAATTGAAAGCAATGTATTCAATGCCTTTTGCACTCTTGGATCACCAACTTCTAAATCGTTCTCAAAACCAAAGTCAGAATACTGCAAGTTCTTTAGATAGAATGCATTGATTCCCTTTGGGTTGAAGTAGCGGTTTGGGTCTGTTAGAAATGATTTAAGCTTGTTTTTCTCTGGTATTCTCCATGTTTGGGGTACACTCCCTTTGTAGTAGTGAAATGATGACTCAAACAGCTCTGCAGGGTCTCTTAAGATGGTGAAGAAGAATGCATCTGCCGGGAGAAGCTTCTTCACTTCAGGTGCATTGAATCGCATGTGATTGCACATGATATTGTAGCAAGATTCCGGCTGGTAGCTCTTCACATGAGTTCGAAAGAAACTAGACAGGTAGAAAAAGACATTGCGACTGTCTTCAACTGATCCTTTTCTCCAAAGCGGAGGAGAATGTTGAGCAGAGTATGGGTTTTCATGAACATCAGGTTCACTTTTGGCCTAAAGGCCTCTTTGTCTTTGGAAACACTCTTGAACGCACGGGGCCAGAGAAACACTGAGGAAGATGAACATCACAAAACTTAGGATTATAATATGTATAACATGAGGAAAAATGAGAATTTAAAGGTGAAGTAGAAGAAAATGATCAATGAGAAATCTTCTATCAGCTCATATTTGGGTGTTATCAGCGTATTGCTGTGCATGTAAACGTGCTCTCTGTGATGCTTTCAAGATATTGCTCTATTTGTTTGTGCATCTGTTTGACAGAGCAATGTTGGTTCGCCAATGACGTGACCATGGGGTGAGGCTGTTTGTTCAACCAGTGGTTGACAAATTCAAAGGCTACATTTGTAAAATGTAAATATTTGTGCATGCATGCTTAGCTATGTGTAGCCAGGAGTGTTGGTGCCATTAAACAGTAAAAACCCATGACCAAGATGAAAGCACCCAAAATCAACCTGTGTGTCACTCACTTTGCTTGTTTCATCATCTAATACTCTCTTCCAAACTCTCTTGAATCCTAAAAATGCAATTATACAAAAACAAATAAAGCCACAATATCTATTAAAATTATATTTAAACATCTCCTGCACTGAAAACCCTAATCTGTTTACTCTATTGTCTGAGTAAACTCGTTCCATCAGTTGAATGGTGTAATGGCGTCTCCAAAACGTGTAATTAAGCTCAATTAACTTGGTGATAATATAGACTGAACTTAACTATTTCAGTTAAAGGAATATTCTGGGTTCAATACAGGTTTAAACTCAACCGGCAGCAAAATTATTTTCGACTCGTCCCTCCTTTTCTTTAAAAAAAGTACTGCGAGTACTGACGCTGACTATCACCCCTGGAGTCACGAGTTTGAATCCAGGGCGTGCTGAGTGACTCCAGCCAGGTCTCCTAAGCAACCAGATTGGCCCGGTTGCTAGGGAGGGTAGAGTCACATGGGGTAACCTCCTCGTGGTCGTGATTAGTGGTTCTCGCTCTCATTGGGGCGTGTGGTAAGTTGTGCGTGGATCGCGGAGAGTAGCATGAGCCTCCACATGCTGTGAGTCTCCGCGGTGTCATGCACAACGGGTCACGTGATAAGATGCGCGGATTGACGGTCTCAGAAACGGAGGCACCCGGATTGAGGTGAGTAACCACGGCACCACGAGGACCTAGTAGTGGGAACTGGGCATTCAAAAATAGGGATAAAAGAGGATAAAAATCACAAATATGTGTTCCAGTGAGACACTTACAATGGAAGTAAATGGGGTCAATCTGTAAACGTTAAAATACTCACTGTTTTGAAAAGTTTAGACACAAGACAATATGTGTGTTAACATGATTTTAGTGTGATAAAATCACTAACCGCATCTGTGTAAATTTACCATGATGACATAACGCAGTAAAGCCTAAAACGACCATACAAATGATGATTAAAAATTTTAACAGAAGAATTAATGTAATGTAATATTTCTGCTTTTAAACTCTCCAAAAATTGGCTCCATTGACTTCCATTGTAAGTGCCTCACTGTAACCTCGAAGTGCTAATCATCATTATGTCACAAATGCTGTCGATTAAGCTTAACCTGCTTAACTTGTATTGAACCAGGATTATTGCACTGTACATCCCAGAAAGTTGCACTTTTCAAGAAGCATGTTAGAAGTGCAGTGAATTACTACAGTAAGGATATGGCACGACACATTTTACATCCTCTGTTCATGCATATTCACACGCTTTCATCAAAGGGTTCATTATAAAACGAATAAGCTTCTTTTTATTAACATTAGTTATATGCATTAGATATCATGACTAACAATAATGTTAATCCATGTTAATTCAAATCGCATGAACTAATGTTACATTTACATTGTTATTGTTGCAATGTTAGCGTTTACAACTGTTAAAATTAACATTCGTCAAGATAACAATTGCTAAAAATTAAAAAGTAAAAGTAATTGCTTTAGTTAATATCCTATTATTATTTTTACATTCAACTGTTCATTCTTTTCAATTTTAATGAGAACATGCAAGGTTTGGTGGTGAATAAATACAATAAATATTTGCTTTATAAAGAGTATAATATTCATATAGTATTCATCATTTCATGAAACATTTTAATTTTGCCTTCACGTTTATACTGATCACTCCTGGTTAAAATCGTAATTGCATGTTAACTCTCCAAATAAAGCCATAAATCAAGCATTAGTGCCAACTGCAAAGATGACAGTAGTTGGTGTGAAGCACCAACAGGTTTTTTTATATGATATGACTGATAATGATCTGAACACATGACATACATCATCACTCTTTTGCCCACATCAGGGAACCTGTTCTACAGGTAGAAGCTCTTTAAACCTCTCGGCTCTTTTTCTGTGTGTTTGATATGGCTGTTTTTATCACAATGGGGCAGAACTGTCGTATTACTGTCCAGTCAAACACTTTGTGTGTTATGTGGCATCTGCAATGGTGATAAAGCAACTTTAGTGCAAGACCTGATCATGTTACAGGCAGGTATATTCTGTTATGACATTTACAGTACATTACATATGCTATATATAGCAGTTCTGAAGACAGATACACTTTGATTTACACCATGGTACTGAATGATTACCATATTCACATACCATGGTATTAAACGACGACCGTACTCATTCACCATGGTATTTATATGCCACTCTAAGGTACTGCAATAATACAAAGGTATTACCATGGTTCACATGAATAAAAGAAGGTATAACCGTGATACCACGTCCATAAAATCAAAGCAATACAATATGGATCTCTAAGCTACTTTACTTGCTGTAGGATATATTTAGTTTGATGGAACATTGTCAAATGGAATATGACTTGCATGTGGGTTTCTTGATGTAGGCAACTGTACATCACATCCACTTTTATCTTGTTTCATAAAAGTGAATGTTTTTATAAATTGTCTGATGTGGGTAATTGCATGACATGTTATGTTTTGTCACGTTGACTATGATTGTAATGTCTCTATGTGTCCATACAGTGTGATACAGAGAGTTGTAGACTTGGTTTGAGCTTGAGACTAGACCAACATAATGACTCCTTTTAAAACTAACTGTTTAAATAGACCTTATTCACAATGATCATAGTAAGTTGATGCTTCAGATCAAGTTTATTGTGATACAGTGAATTGAAATGTTATTTCACCAGGTTTGCAGTGCAGCTCACAGACATGACAATAAACACTTGTGAACAAAACAATTGCACTGTGAACATTATAGATGTATCTAACGTTATAAATGTATGTAGAAACACTTTAGACTACAGTTTAAGTACTTTTTTAATCTTTAGCTCTATACTCCATTTACTTTTATATATTTATGCGCTATTTACTTTATTTTTCTCTCGCATTACAGTAATGAGACTTTGTGTGAAATTAGCTCTGTTGTCATGCAAGTGATATTATTGCAATGCAAAAACTCTTTAAGGACTGTTTACCCCAAAAATGGGAATTCTCTTATCATTTTCTCACCTTTATGTTTATGTCTCAGACTCTTATGACTTTCTTCCATGGAACACAAATGAAGATATTTTAATGGAGATACAGTATGATGTCTGTTTGTCCATACAATGAAAGTGAATGGTGACATAAAAGGACATAAAGGCAGCATGAAAGTAATCCATATGACTCCAGTGGTTTTATGTATATCTTCTGGAGCAAAAGTTGGTTTTGGGTGAGAACAGACCAAAACTCATTTTTCACTGTACATCTTGCCATTGCAGTCTATGCACGATCATGATTTTAAGCTTGATTACACTTCCTAGTGCTTGACACACCACTTCCACAGTGTTCCCACCCAAAATCAGTTAGATCACTTAAGAAGACATGGATGAAATTACCTTTATGCTGCCTTTATGGAGCTTGAAAATTTGGTCACCATTCACTTGCATTGTATCTTGCGCATGCAGAACATTTTTAGTGCGCTCAAAATATCATCTTGCACATGCAGAACATTTTTAGTGCGCTCAAAATATCATCTTGTGCATGCAGAAAATATTTAGTGCGCTCAAAATATCATCTTGCGCATGCAGAACATTTTAGTGCACTCAAAATATCATCTTGCGCATGCAGAACATTTTTAGTGCGCTCAAAATATCATCTTACATGCGCAGAATTTTTTTTTTTTTTTTTTGCACTCAAAATATCATCTTGCGCATGCAGAACGTTTTTAGTGTGCTCAAAATATCATCTTGCATGTGCAAAATAACTTTTTGTGCTCTCATCTTCTGGAGCAAAAGTTGGTTTTGGGTGAGAACAGACCAAAATATAACTAATTTTCCACTGTACATTTTGCAATTGCAGTCTTTATGCACAATCATGATTTTAGCTCAGTTAAACTTCCTAGTGCTTGATGCATGCGCAGAGCGCTAGATGGTGCTAGGAAGTGTAATCGAGCCTGAAATCATGATCACTAAGGAGACAGCTGATGTCACGAATTTTAGAAAAAAAGAGTTACATTTTGGTCTGTTCCCACCCAAAATCAGTTAGATTGCTTAAGAAGACATAGATGAAATTACCTTTATGCTGCCTTTATAGAGCTTGAAAATTTGGTCGCCATTCACTTGCACTGTATCTTGCGCATGCAGAAAATTTTTAGTGCGCTCAAAATATCATCTTGTGCATGCAGAAAATATTTAGTGCGCTCAAAATATCATCTTGCGCATGCAGAACATTTTTAGTGCGCTCAAAATATCATCTTGCGCATGCAGAAAATATTTAGTGCGCTCAAAATATCGTCTTGAGCATGCAGAACATTTTTAGTGCGCTCAAAATATAATCTTGCGCATGCAGAAAATATTTAATGCGCTCAAAATATCATCTTGTGCATGCAGAAAATATTTAGTGCGCTCAAAATATCATCTTGTGCATGCAGAAAATATTTAGTGCGCTCAAAATATCATCTTGTGCATGCAGAAAATTTTAGTGCGCTCAAAATATCATCTTGCGCATGCAGAACATTTTTAGTGCGCTCAAAATATCATCTTGCGCATGCAGAAAATGTTTAGTGCACTCAAAATATCATCTTGCGCATGCAGAAAATATTTAGTGCGCTCAAAATATCATCTTGTGCATGCAGAACATTTTTAGTGCGCTCAAAATATCTTCTTGTGCATGCAGAACATTTTTAGTGCGCTCAAAATATCATCTTGTGCATGCAGAAACATTTTTATGTGCTCAAAATATCATCTTGTGCATGCGGAAAATATTTAGTGCGCTCAAAATATCATCTTGCGCATGCAGAACATTTTTAGTGCGCTCAAAATATCATCTGGCCCGTGCAGAAAATTTTTAGTGCGCTCAAAATATCATCTTAAGCACGCAGGGAAAAAAATTTGCACTCAATATATCATCTTGCGCATACAGAAACATTTTTATGTGCTCAAAATATCACCTTGCGCGTGCAGAACATTTTTAATGCGCGCAAAATATAATCTTACATGCGCAGATTTTATTTTTTTTGCACTCAAAATATCATCTTGTGCATGCAGAACGTTTTTAGTGTGCTCAAAATATCATCTTGCATGTGCAAAATAACTTTTTGTGCTCTCATCTTCTGGAGCAAAAGTTGGTTTTGGGTGAGAACAGACCAAAATATAAAAAAAATTTCACTGTACATTTTGCCATTGCAGTCTTTATGCACAATCATGATTTTAGCTCAGTTAAACTTCCTAGTGCTTGACAGCTGATGTCACGATTTTTAGAAAAAAAGAGTTACATTTTGGTCTGTTCCCACCCAAAATCAGTTAGATCGCTTAAGAAGACATGGATGAAATTACCTTTATGCTGCCTTTATGGAGCTTGAAAATTTGGTCACCATTCACTTGCACTGTGTGGACAAAAACACCTCACACCTTCATCAAAATATTTTCTTTGTGTTCTGTGGAATAAAGAAAACCATAAGCATTTAAGACAACATAAGGGTGGGTAAATGATGAGAGAATTATCATTTTTGGGTGAACTATTAATTTAATGTTAAAATAGGCTTTATTTTATAAAATAGCTCAATATTATGCATAATCTGTATATTTATTTGCTTCATCTATAATAATATATTATAGCATGTCATTATAATTTAAAACGATTTAATTAAGTATATTATTTATTTTGATTAATCACAAAATTTTGTGTTTGACAGACCGATTTTCTGCAGTTGCTCATTTCGGCCTGAAGGGGACGAAAGTTTGTGTCACTTCCTGATCCGGGGAGGGGAAGCGCGTGCGCTTGTACATCCTCGTTTTTTTTAAACAAGCTACATATTATAGAGGTAAATATAACTTGTAATATATGTTATGTTTGATCTTTAAGCATTTTAGTGCGTAGTGAAATCACTCATCCTCGTGTTTTCCACGTATAAGTCTATTTGTTTTATCAGGTGTCTCAACAAAGGAGCTACCAGCTAGCATGCTAATGTGATTGGGGTTTATTGTTGGTTTTAAATGCACAGATATGATTTTATTTGATTTGTTTCGTTCATTATTATATATTTTTTGAAACTGAGTAAGTATAGGCGTGTTTTCTTTTAATTATGTGCCGAATTAATTGCAGAATGGGATTATAAACGCTGTTAGCTGCCGTCATGGCTGGTCAGATAATTTGCATTTGACTAATTTATTATTTAACAAAGATTGCTGTTGAATATAGATAGAATGATGCCGTTTTGAATAACTCACAGATTTGTTCAATTATTCTCTTAATAAAGCGCAAACGCAGATATTAGGGGTTGAAACATATACAAACCCATTGACCCTAAAGCCACTCAATATTTTCTGCTCATTATAAAGTGTTTTAATTGTTTTGTGTCATTTAACAATGTAAAAGTATTGCTTTATGTGTTGGCTAGGAGTCTGGTCACATATTGACTATATGATAATATGTTGTGCCTTATGGAGTTATATTTGTGCCATAATTCTGCAAAAGAACTTTTAGTGCACGCATGCAGAACATTTTTAGTGCGCTCAAAATATAATCTTGCGCGTGCGGAACTTTTTAATGCACCCAAAATATCATCTTGCGCGTGCTGAACATTTTTAGTGCACTCAAAAAATGATCTTACACATGCGGAACATTTTTAGTGCGCTCCAAATTTCATCTTGTGCGTGTAGAACATTTTTAGTGCGCTCAAAATATATTCTTGCGCGTGCGGAACGTTTTTAGTGCGCTCAAAATATATTCTTGCGCGTGCGGAACATTTTTAGTGCGCTCAAAATATCATCTTGCGCGTGTGGAACATTTTTAGTGCGCTTAAAATATCATATTGCTCGTGCGGAACATTTTTAATGCGCTCAAAATATCATCTTGCGCATGTGGAACGTTTTTAATGTGCTCATAATATCATCTTGCGCGTGCGGAACATTTTTAGTGCGCCCAAAATGTCATTTTGCATGTGCGGAAAATTTTTAATGCGCTCAAAATATCATCTCGCGCGTGCGGAACATTTTTAGTGTGCCCAAAATATCATCTTGCGCATGCAGAAAATTTTTAGTGCAGCCAAAATATCATCTTGCGCATGAAGACAATTTTTATGCACTCAAAATATAATCTTGCGCGTGCAGGACATTTTTAGTGCGCCCAAAATATCATCTCGCGCATGCAGAATATTTTTAATGCACTCAAAATATCATCTTGCGCGTGTAGAATTTTTTTTGCACTCAAAATATCATCTTGCGCTCTCAGAATATAATTTTGTGTGTGCAGAATTGTGGTACATATATAACTCCATAGTGCACTACAAAGCAAGTTTATGTGTTGTATATAAGTGAAGGATGTGTTGTAATATGTATCAGTCCAATTGGTGGTGAAAGTAGTTATAAGTTGTGAATCCTGATGCAACTCATGCATTCCATGGCCTACCTTTGTAGCCGTTATTCAAATGTGAAGGGGTTGATTCAAAGCATCAAAATATACACATCCAGGCCCTCATTTCCTTGTCTGACACTCATTAATGTAAACACAGAATTCTGTTGTATTGATTTGCCTGTGTTTCTAAGTTTGCAGACTCCTGGAGGAGTACCTGTGCGGGGTTACTTGAACTCGACATGTACTGCTACCACCAGAGTTTAGAGTTTTAAATAGGGGATTTTAAAAGGACACACTAGAGTTTGGATATACTGAACGCCGTTGTCGTGGAAACGCTATTTCTTCGAAGGCTGCAGGTCCATTGGGTTTGTGTTAGCAGGGTTTAAGCCATGTCGGACGGACGAATCTATGTGGGAAACCTTCCCATGGACGTCCAGGAGAGAGACATTGAGGATCTCTTCTTCAAATACGGGAAGATTCGGGATATTGAGCTGAAGAACAACAGAGGGACCATCCCATTTGCCTTTGTGCGCTTTGAGGATCCACGGTGAGTCGTTCGACCTCTGAGAACACATGGACGAGGCTTTTTCAGGTGTAGAAAGAGAATTAGGAGCCCTTTCCTCTCTTCCTCTAGGGATGCGGAGGATGCTGTCTTTGGAAGGAATGGATATGGATTTGGAAACAGCAAGCTGCGTGTGGAATATCCTCGATCTTCTGGATCCAAATTCAGTGGACCTTCAGGAGGCGGAGGAGGACCCAGAGGGAGGTTTGGACCCCCGTCACGTAGATCTGAGTTCCGGGTTATTGTGACGGGTGAGCAAAACTTTCTATAGTGCCTTCATGAAATCAGAATTCATCCGATTTGCCTTCTCAAAGGGATAGTTCAAATTCTCTCATCATTTACTCACCCTCATGATATCCCAGATGTGCATGACTTTCTGTCTTCAGCAGAACACAAATGGAGATTATCTCAGCTCTGTAGAACAGGAACCAAAACTTCTAGTTTTGCATGTAGTGCTCTGCGTGTGCATCAAGCACCAGGAAGTGTAATCAAGCTTGAAGTCCTGATTGTGCATAGAGACTGCAATGGCAAGATATACAGTGAAAAAGTTATATTTTGGTCTGTTCTCACCCAAAACTGATTTGATTGCTTCAGAAGACATGGATTAAACCATTTGAGTCTTATGCATTACTTTTATGCTGCCTTTATGTGCTTTTTGGAGCTTCAAAGTTTTGGACCCTGTTCTACAGAGCAGAGATATTCTAAAAATCTTCATTTGTGTTCTGCTGCAGAAAGTAAGTCATACACATCTGGGATGGCACGAGGGTGAATAAATTGCATTTCATATGTACCCTTTCATCGTTTCTGCAGGTCTGCCCCCCACCGGCAGCTGGCAGGACCTGAAAGATCACATGCGCGAGGCGGGCGATGTGTGTTTTGCTGATGTGCAGCGTGACGGAGAGGGCGTCGTTGAATTCCTCAGACGCGAGGACATGGATTACGCGCTTCGTCGCCTGGACAGCACAGAGTTTAGATCCCACCAGGTGAGAGGGTTTAAGAGCAGAAATGTAAAGCGTATATTAAAAGCACTAATATGAATTTTTGAAAACAAAAAACATTCATTATTTGAGCTGTAAAGTGTCTAAATGGACCTTTCTAAGGTGGTGTTACTGACTTAATTTTTGTGAGTGGAGTTTGCTCAATGTAAACCGTACCATTCTGGTATCCCTGCATGTTTGCATGACCATGACATTGAAGTTTAAAGATTGGACAGGACAGTAAGTGGTTGGACCACACTAGTCTGATGTCAACAGGTGTAGTGTTTAAGTTTTGTAATGATACTTTTGAAACAGTGTGCGTATTTGAACGTTTATTGCCTGGCCACATAGACTTCCATTGTAATTGCATTACAGTAACTTGTTAAAAAAACAAAACGTGTGACATGTCAAAAAAAAAAACTCCATGGTAATCAACATTATGCCACAAATGCTGTCAATCTCAGGGCCGTGCACCATTCAGAATTGAAATAAGAATGCCATTTAATTCCTGAAATTTACTTGAGGTAAGAAACAGGATGTACAATTGCAATTTGAATTTTAAGTAGAGTTAAAATGGAATGAAATTCTAAAAAATAGATTTAATAACAAAAATAGAGATTTGCATTACATTGATTTCACTATATTTAATGCATATTCATTTTAAGGAAAACATTTCATTTCCAGGAATGCACTAATTAACTTAAATATTAAACAATCAATACATGCAGGGCCTGGGTAGCTCAGCGAGTATTGACACTGACTACCATCCAAGATGAATCCATGGTGTGCTGAGTGACTCCAGCCAGGTCTCCCAAGCAACCAAATTGGCCCGGTTGCTAGGGAGGGTAGAGTCACGTGGAGTAACCTCCTCGTGGTCACTATAATGTGGTTCTCACTCTCGGTGGGGCGTGTGGTGAGTTGTGCGTGGATGCTGCAGAGAATAGCGTGAGCCACCACACGCGCTACGTCTCCACGGTATCGTGCTCAACAAGTCACGTGATAAGATGCGCGGACTGACGGTCTCAGACGCGGAGGCAAATGAGATTCGTCCTCCGCCACCCGGATTGAGGCGAGTCACTACGCCACCACGAGCGCATTGGGAATTGGGCATTCCAAACTGGGGAGAAAAATCAAATTTTTCGGAAAACATTGTTGTGGACCATTTCTGGTGCTGTATGGAAGGACTGCATGATAATGCAAAAAAAATCACAATCGCTGATTATTTTCCCTGAAATCGTAATTGTGATTAATTCCGCTAAGTACGATTTACATTAAAAGATTTATTTTGGGTGGATCAACTGCATGCCATATTTTTTATGTAGGCTAAACGTCCAAAATCAAGCAGAGAACTGTTTCTGAATGACTTTGTAGCTGTTTTATCAGTAAATGAAGACTTCACATTGGAGAAAAACAAAGCTGTTATTAATAGTTTTAATAAAGTATACACAGAAATCGAGCAACGGATGGTTACAATGCTCAAACCTCGCAAAACACACGTTAGCTAAATTAAAAATTAATTTGAGTAAACATGAGCAGACCACCATGGACTGCTATAATTAACACTTCATAATTAGTTCATCGTGGCAGCTGTAATTGTATTCTCAATTATTTATTCGATTAATTGTGCAGCCCTACTATATGGCACAGATACTATTAATTTTAATGAGAGAAATGTTATATCTATTAAGTTAAAAATGTCATTCTAAGTATCTGCCAATAAATAGGCGTAATTAGTCGAAGTAACATTATTATTATTATTTATGTCACAAAATGTGCCGTTTTCAAGTGAAACAGGACCTCATTTTGATTAATATGATTTTTGTGGCCTTGATGTCAGTAGAAAAGTTGTTTCAGAGACGGAGCAAGTTAATGCATTTCGTTGCACCAGTGAGTTGAATTGTTCGCAATAAGAGCAAGAACATTTATCAAGAAGGTGAATTTTGATGTCTCTATAAGGAAATGTGGATGTTTGTTTTGCAGGGTGAGACTTCATACATCAGAGTAATGGAGGAGCGCAGCACAAGCTGGGGCCGCTCGCGTTCTCGGTCCAGGTCTCGTGGACGCTACTCACCCCCGTATCAGGGCAGAGGCTCGCCCTCACCCCGTTACCGATCCCCCCCGCGTCACATGAGCCGTCATAGCCCCCCGTCTCGACGAGCCCCGCTCCAGCATCACAGCCCGCCGCCACGGCACTACCGGTGAACGGCAGAGGCGGCGCGGCTTCTTTTCTCGTCTGTCGTGCCCCCTTTTTGTTTTGGAATTTTGTAATTTACATTCCATTGTTATTAGAACCCCAATGACCTTATTATTCGACATTCAGTTTATCAAGAAATCTGAGTTTGCAAAGATGGAGATGGCCACATGAATGATGCATAAATGTTTACAGAACAGATGTTGTGATGAGTTCAGAAATGTAAAAGCTTTGTGACAGTGTAAGATTATAACCTGAAACATATTCAGACATGCTAATATCCAATTTTGTCCTTAGTGATTATTCACACGAGGTAAAAGATTGAAGATGTGATCGTTGTGGTAATCTGGTCGATTGCATAGACATTACACCGTTTCATTTTAATTTTTATGATTTAAATAGGCTGACATTTTTAAACATTTCTTTCAAAAATCTCCCCGTGTGATTCTTTTGTTTTTATATCATGTGATGACTGTATGCTAAATGAATTTTCTTTTTTCAATAAAGCATTGAGTCAGATTTACTCCCCTAAACTTTCGTGATGACTCATTTTTTCCACATCAGTGTGTTTGAGAAACATTGCCATGTTCCTCGGATCATCAGCTGTAATAACTTCAAGCGGGGTTCCCGTAGTCGAGGAAAACCTGGAATTATCAGGGAGTGCCAGGCCTGT